>NC_057799.1:9744858-10115713 GCF_018294505.1 Triticum aestivum | reverse complement strand
ATAATGCCCTCTAGACTGACTGCTGAAAATATCGGTCTATGCCTCAAGGGGCATTGTAAAATAATTTTTTTCAAAAATTTCTTTCATAGACATGTTTGGCACATGTGTGTCACCTTGTACAGGAAAATTTGGGTGATTTGGAGGTGGTGGAAAAATTCACCTTTTTTCAAAAACTGGCTTAAGTTAGACCAAATGGTCCCTCCGGAATGCGGGCATTTTTTTGACCACCTCCAAATCACCTCAATTTTGGCACACATGATCTCTTGCACAAACAATGCTAGGTTTCCAAGGTTTTGTATTTTTTTGTATTTTTTTGAATTTATAATGCCCTCTAGACTGACTGCTGAAAACATCGGTCTATGCCTCAAGGGGGCATTGTAAAATACTTTTTTCCAAAAATTTCTTTCATAGACATGTTTGGCACATGTGTGTCACCATGTACAAGAAAATTTGGGTGATTTGGAGGAGGTGGTGGGCAATGTCAGTTCGAAAACTCTAGAGATACTTCCTCAACCAATGATGCGACCCAGGGACCTTCATGCAAAAACTAGGCACCTGCATGCAAGAGTCGGGGACCTGCATGTGAATAGTGATTCATCAAGGCCTTGACAGCTGCTGGCACAGCGGCTGCCGCCCGATTTGCATGCAGCGAAGATGAACGTGCATGCAGGTTTCTCAAATATTTCCAAGCACACCCTACTGGGCCCCGCTTATTTAAAAAATACGTCAGTCATTAATGATCTATAAATGAAGAATATGCATGATGATTATGAATATGCGTGCAGAAATACATCACAAAAATTATTCTACTCGAAAATAACAAGTGCTCCATGCTAGCCCTTATTCCTGTTCGAAATACATCATCATTCTTAAAGTTGGACATCAAATGATACACACAGAAAATGAAAACGAAAGATGTCGAACTAATACAGTAACATGGCAGTACAACTACACTTCACTAAATTACCGTCACGATGAAATAGAATGTAAAGACCACGTCACACAAAGCTGAATGGCACACGACTTTCTCTGGCTCATCGTCAGTTCATGCTGTATGTAGACATCACAGTTCAGCCTCGAGATCCTACACAGAAGAATAGAATAAATCACATGGACATCAATTATGAGTAAAACACATGCAAAAAATAAATATGAACATATTTCGTACCTCTAGCAATTTAGCGCATTTACGTCGATTGTGACCAGGATTCTTGCAATAGCTACACATATTCTGTGATCTTGACTTATTTGTCTTTGCCTGCAGCCTTATCTTCGGTGCACCTCGGCCTGGCACATGCACGGGATCCAGAACCTTATCAACTTTCTCCGAGTGCGGCATCAACGGGCCAAACCTAATGCTATTATGCTGAGCATTAGTTGACTCCTTGCTGTCAGCTTGTTCAAAACTTGATTGCTTGCCATGATGTTGTGCTTCCAAAAGCATCTTTAGACGGTGATAGTCCTCATCAGAGTGGCATGCCTTGAAACTTGTGGCGTGACTACAATTCCGCAACTCGCGGTACCTCTGCAGGCTTACCGAATAGTCATACATCTGGTTTTTCCTGGTAGGTGCGTATGCACATTTTGCATTCATAGTCCACCTAGTGGGAACGCAACAACTGGGCAGAATTGTTTGTTTTAAAATCCCCAATATGTAAAAAATGTGGGAACATGGTGTGCCTGAGCATTCCAGCTTACGGCAAGAACAACTCACCCTGTGCAAAAGACCTCCTTGCTCTTCAATGCGCACTCCAAACTTTTTATCCATTCTTTCCTGCTTGGACACAACATAAGTGGAATCTTCTGATCCATCTAGTATCTCTCTCATCTGACATTTGCTGACGGCATCTATGCTCCATAAAACCATCTTAAAGACACTAGGTGTGAAAACTGTTGCGGCGTGTTTCTCAAGCGGCGAAGCATTTTCCACTGTAAATGGAACGGACTGCAAGGCTTCGACGTCTTGGAGAGCTTCGTTAATCCGTCGCGACGCAAGGCAACGCTCATAGTGCTCTAGCATTTCAAACAACGACATCTTACCCTCAATATGCGTATGTAGCACAGAGTTCAAGCTCTCACTCCTCTGATTGCTGCTCAATCCTAGGAAACAACGCCCCTCAAGATATGGAGCACACCACAACTTTCTCATCTGATACATCTGATGCAGCCAAGACTCCTCACTGGTTACTTTATTCCGTTGTAAGAATTGTATCCATTTTATCTCATGCTCTTCAATGAAAGAAGTATCATAAATGAAAGATCTGAATTCCTCCTTTACGTCGTCATCATGCAGATGGCGTACAATGTTCTGCTAAATGTGCCATATACATAGTCTATGGTTTGAGTCTGGCCAGACCACCCTGATTGCTCTCTGCATTGCAAGGTCCCCATCTGTGATCACAGATATCGGATGCTTCTGTGCCATGCAATCAGAAAAGGTCCGCAACATCCACTCATATGCCTGGCTTGTTTCATGAGAAATTATACCACAGCCAAAAATAACAGTGCTGCGGTGGTGATTCAACCCCACAAACGGCACGAATGGCAGATTGTATTTGTTGGTTCTGTATGTGCTATCGAAAACAATGACGTCTCCGAAAGCCTCATAGTCAAGTCGCGATTGACTATCAGCCCAGAACAATCCCTTCAGATGGCCATGCTCGTCTACCAAGTACTTGAAGAAAAAATCCACATCTCGCTCTCGCCTCGCCATCATGTGCATGATCACCGTATTAGCATCACCGGCACTGATTGTCTCCTGCTTATTAGCATGGCAGAAATTATAAATGTCCCTCTTTATGCATCCAACCTTATCAAATCCACCGTATTGAAAGCACAAAATATCCATAATACGGTATTTGCGGATCCCACATTTTTCCTTGTCCGCAATGTCCGCTTTCTGCTCATCGCTAATTCGTCTGTGCGAACGCAGCAGACAAGAAAGATCCCGTGGGGCTAGAGGATGGCTGTGCTCATCGATGAAATCCTTGACAAACCACCGACCGGTTTCCTCCTGTCTCGTAATGACCAATTTAGCATTACACCCAACACGAGTTAAACTTCGTGGCCTCCTCTTTCTATCTTCCATCTTTCTTTTCATGTGCTTATCTTCGCGAAACCCTTGACGACTACACACAATTTTCCTTAAAATTATGTATTTGTTGGATCCATCCCACTCAACGTAGCTTTTCCTCACACTAAAACCTTTTTCAAGAGCATATTTGTTGTAGAATTCATAGCCTTCAGCCTCACTATCAAACATCTTGCTGACAACATTTAGATACTCGAACATACTCTCATCACTTGCATACGCCATGTCTTCCTGCATATGACATGTGAGGGAAACCAATCATCAACATCTTTCTGTTTATCAATGTTGCAGGTGTAAAATAGCTCATAGGCAAAGACAAGTGCATGGAAAAGACTTTGCTCGTTTGACATGTGAGGGAAACCAATCATCAACGCCCAAGTTTAATTCCCCGCAAGATCGGACGGCTAATAAAAGTCAGACGTGATCAGAGATGTAAGTACTGCTAAATTGAATTGCATGCACTAGGGAAACCTAAATCGATGATGACTAAACAAATCTAAGTAGGAAGTGCAGGCTACGAATCAAAGTAAGTTGAGATTCAGGTGATTCATACCTTAAGATGCAAGTCCGGAAGCGATGGGATCAGTGGGGGGCTTTCTCCTATACCGCCGCCGCCGTCGCCACCGACACTGCCGCCGCAGATGTCACGCCTTATTCTTCTTCCTGCCGCCGACCACGTCTTTTATAGTGAAGGGGACCAGGAGGAGGACGAGAACGACGCCGACGACGGTGAATTGGTTCCTCTCGCCGGGCTCGTCGGACAGAAGGAAGAGGACGAGAAGGAGGACTTGACCGAGCTACTAGATCTAGACGTGGTTCTGGTCGAGAAGGAGGACTTGACCGAGCTACTAGATCTAGACGTGGTTCTGGTCGTGGACGTGATCGGTTGAATTTTTTTTTACCCTGGACCATTATGCCCTCCTCTGATTAAACTAATTAAGTTAATTCATTTTTAATCCCCCACCAGATCGGACGGCTAATAAAAATCGAAGGGGTAAGTACTTGAAAGTACTCCCAGTACCGCCCCAATCACCGTAAAAGGGCTCATTTTGTAAGCATGCCTTCTCAGTTCAGCACCCAAACTTAGTTCTTACCCTATTTGTGGCTTGTTATGCAGCAACAAAATGCTCAGCTAGGAGTGCCGGTTCAGTGAACAAGCTGTGCTGTATGCTTGCTATGATGATTGTCTGAGCAAAATTGAACAAGTTGAAAACAGGTGCAGGACAGAAGGTCTGAGCGTGTGCATATCAGTTGAGCTCCTGGTTGAGTTCCTGTACTGACAGCGATGGGGAGGGTGAGGCTTCAGGTTCAGGTCCTGGCAATGCGTAGGGGATCGCCTCACTACCGCTCCAGCATCAGGATGCAGCGGTCGAGGAGGGTCCAAGATGGTTTGGACAGGGACTTCAGCATCAGCATCAGATTGTTCTCATGCTCGACCACCTCGCGTCCTGAAGACAAAGAGCGTTCCGAAGGCACCGTAAGAACCGAACAGCAGCGGGAGAGGTGATGCCAGAGTAGAAACTAGAAAGCTAAGGGTTCGTCTGGTGACAGTCAATAGATTGAAACATCTACGCCAATCCTTCACTGAGAAAAAAAAATCAGAGCGAACATCCCATAGCTGTGCTGTGATCAGGCAGTTACAGAGCAAGTTTGAGCATTGGCATGCTCTGAATAAAACACACGAGTACACTCATAAATTGGTCTAGCCGGATGATATAAATGCAATGGGCATGCTCTGGCATAAGTGGGGTAAGTTTGCACTGAGTGACAATAAGTACCCTGGGCTGTCCAAGCAGTTGAAGACGAAAAAAGCTCTTGCCAAAGGCTACCCAAGTCCTGAATGTCCCTGGAGCTTTCGGGCCGAAATCCTTACCTGAGCAAGAGCTGCAAGACCATGTGAGCAGCTCAACCCTTTTTGTCAGATTGTGGCAATCATATGTTTTCCTTTTGCAGTTCTTTGTGATACATACCTCTGTTAGTTCTTGCAGATTAAGTGTTTGGCAGATTGATTATTTGGTAACCAATAATACATACGGCTGGGTGGCATAAAACTCTACCTCACCGGCGTTGGTACTTTATATTTTCCATGCAATATATTGAATGAAACAGAAATATCTTGTCTTTCTCTTATACCATAAACATATATGATATATCTCTTCAGTTCAACATCCTTTGTTCCAAGTTCTTACTCAACTTTTGGGCTCTTAATGTGAACGGTAAAACATTACCGTGGAATTTCCTGATGTTATCATGGCGGGAAGACGATCCACTCCCTGTACTTTGGTAACACCCACATCTTGAAAAGAGTCGAAGCCGACTGTAGCCTTTTATTAGAAAATGGAAATGCTCATCGTCTGTATCTTCGTTCCGTGGTGGCTACCAGATTATGGAATCAGTTGTCTGATACTCCCTCCGTCCGGAAATACTTGTCGGAGAAATGGATGTTTCTAGCTAAAATATGTCTAGATACATCAATTTCTCCGACAAGTATTTCCGGACTGAGGGAGTACAATTTAATGTAGCATGCTTGCTATTTATGTAATACTCGTATCACAGTAGCTGGCTTTTGGTTGAGTGAGCAAAAAACATCCTGCAGTTCTGAACTTCTGAATACTATTCCTTGTGCTGCAGTGACATTGCGTTTCAGCGAGTGCAGTGGACTTCGACCAACTGGGTCTGTTTGCTTCAAGATGAGGAGTCTGGCAAAGTTTCATATCAATGGTAAGGAGTTGGACGTTGGCACTGGATTGTGTGTGTCCATGGCTCCTTCTGCAGCCACTGCTGCAGCAGCATCAGGTTGAAAACAACGGATGCCGCGAACGAGTGAAGTTGCTGCAGAAGAAGGCAAGCTGCATGACCAAGCTGCCCGCACCATTCCCATCACCCTACTAAACTCCGCCTGGTGGATCTAGCCTGGCCTGGAAAGAGACACTGGCCAACAAGATTCCTAGCAACATCAGGAGGATCAGGTATTTGCGCTTGCCATCATCTAGAGCATTGTTTGGTAGTACAGCACCGTAGTGGGCTCTGTTCATCTACCATGTCATACGAATTGGCATGCCTCTGTTTTCTACTTTTTTGTTGCTTCACCAAAAACTTTCAGAAGAACCTCATTTATGGAACTTTGTAGTCTAGAATCAAAGCCTGTGCCATCCACCTCCTCCTACAGTCAGCATTGCATGATCTAGTCTATAATCAAACCGTTGGTTGATTGGATAGAACCTTAAAGATTGCACACATATGATACTGTTGGTTGTCCTTACATCGCATGGTCTCAATTTTGTCTCTGGTAAGCTTGATTTATAGTTGGAGCAATCGGTATTTTCCTTCCAACGTTATGTATGTTCCCCTCTCCTTCCCTCTTTTATCTCTCGTAAGGTTGATTTATTGTTGGAGCAGTCGGGTGCCACCTTCAACATAACAGTAGTGTGCTGCATCTATATAGCCACTATAATAAAGGGCGTTCTCCTTGTCCAACGGTGCCCTGTGTGGTGTGTGCTATGCTGGCTGAGAAACTTTCCATACGAGGCTGTTGCGGCAATAAGTGAAGCTAACCATATTGTATGTAATCCTATCCATGCAATTTTTAAGGTAATATATAATCTTTTCATGCTTATTGGTATCGCTTTTCCCTGGAAATTAATAACTATATTTATAGCTTTCTTCAAAGTGCCACTTGCCTTGGTGAGTGGGTGCAAGTACAAGCGTGGGTCGTGTTGTCGCTCCAAAAGGTCACCATAGTTACCAGGCAGCAAGCCTGGTAAGCCATCTCAAAAAACAACAAAAAGTCACCGGAAAACGCTTCCTTCCAACCGACTTATTTCTCGCTCGCGTAAATCTCCTCGCGCACCGTCCGATCGCGAGAGATCCGACGGACCCGGTGTAGCGCACGACGCGAGCTGACAAGGACGCGTCTATCGGGTCGGGTTGTCTCACCCGCACCCCCTTCCCTCACCCCTACCCGCATTGCAACATTTTGAAGGAAATATGCCCTAGAGGCAATAATAAAGTATTATATATTTCCTTATATCATGATAAATGTTTATTACTCATGCTAGAATTGTATTAACCAGGAAACATAATACATGTGTGAATACATAGACAAACAGAGTGTCACTAGTATGCCTCTACTTGACTAGCTCGTTAATCAAAGATGGTTATGTTTTCTAGCCATAGACATAAGTTGTCATTTGATTAACGAGATCACCTCATTAGGAGAATGACGTGATTGGCTTGACCCATTCCGTTAGCTTAGCACTCGATCGTTTAGTATGTTGCTATTACTTTCTTCATGACTTATACATGTTCCTCTGACTATGAGATTATGCAACTCCCGTTTACCGGAGGAACACTTTGTGTGCTACCAAACGTCACAACGTAAATGGGTGATTATAAAGGTCCTCTACAGGTGTCTCCAAAGGTACTTGTTGGGTTGGCGTATTTCGAGATTAGGATTTGTCACTCCAATTGTCGGAGAGGTATCTCTGGGCCCACTCGGTAATGCACATCACTATAAGCCTTGCAAGCATTGTGACTAATGAGTTAGTTGCGGGATGATGTGTTACAGAACGAGTAAAGAGACTTTCCGGTAACGAGATTGAACTAGGTATCGAGATACGGACGATCGAATCTCGGGCAAGTAACATACCGATGACAAAGGGAACAACGTATGTTGTTATGCGGTCTGACCGATAAAGATCTTCGTAGAATATGTGGGAGCCAATATGGGCATCCAGGTCCCGCTATTGGTTATTGACCGGAGACGTGTCTCGGTCATGTCTACATAGTTCTCGAACCCGTAGGGTCCGCACGCTTAAAGTTACGATGACAGTTTTATTATGAGTTTATGTATGTTGATGTACCGAAGGAGTTCGGAGTCCCGGATGAGATCGGGGACATGACGAGGAGTCTCGAAATGGTCGAGACATAAAGATCGATATATTGGACGACTATATTCGGACTTCGGAAAGGTTCCGAGTGATTCGGGTATTTTTGGGAGTACCGGAGAGTTACGGGAATACGTATTGGGCCTTATTGGGCCATACGGGAAAGAAGGAAAAGGGCCTCAAGGGTGGCCGCACCCCTCCCCTTGGTCTGGTCCGAATTGGACTAGGGAAGGGGGGCGCCCCCTTCCTTCCTTCTCTTTTTCCCTTCCTCTTTTCCTATTCCATGGGAGGTGGAATCCTACTAGGACTAGGGAGTCCTAGTAGGACTCCACACTTGGTGCGCCCCCTCCTAGGGCCGGCCTCCTCCTCCCTTGCTCCTTTATATACGGGGGCAAGAGGGCACCCCAGAGACACAACAATTGATCCTTGAGATCTCTTAGCCGTGTGCGGTGCCCCCCTCCACCATATTACACCTCGATAATACCGTTGTGGAGCTTAGGCGAAGCCCTGCGTCGGTGAAACATAATCATCGTCACCACGCCGTCGTGCTGACGAAACTCTCCCTCAACACTCGGCTGGATCGGAGTTCGAGGGACGTCATCGAGCTGAACGTGTGTACAACTCGGAGGTGCCGTGCGTTCGGTACTTGGTCGGTCGGATCGTGAAGACGTACGACTACATCAACCGCGTTGTGATAACGCTTCCGCTGTCGGTCTACGAGGGTACGTGGACAACACTCTCCCCTCTCGTTGCTATGCATCACCATGATCTTGCGTGTGCGTAGGAAATTTTTTGAAATTACTACGTTCCCCAACAGTGGCATCCGAGCCTGGTTTTATGCGTTGATGCTATGCACGAGTAGAACACAAGTGAGTTGTGGGCGATATAAGTCATACTACTTACCAGCATGTCATACTTTGGTTCAGCGGTATTGTGAGATGAAGCGGCCCGGACTGACATTACGCGTACGCTTACGCGAGACTGGTTTCACCGTTGCGAGCACTCGTTGCTTAAAGGTGACTGGCGGGTGTCTGTCTCTCTCACTTTAGTTGAACCGAGTGTGGCTACGCCCGGTCCTTGCGAAGGTTAAAACAGCACCAACTTGACAAACTATCGTTGTGGTTTTGATGCGTAGGTAAGAACGGTTCTTGCTAAGCCCGTAGCAGCCACGTAAAATATGCAACAACAAAGTAGAGGACGTCTAACTTGTTTTTGCAGGGCATGTTGTGATGTGATATGGTCAAGACATGATGTGATATAATGTGTTGTATGAGATGATCATGTTTTGTAACCGAGTTATCGGCAACTGGGAGGAGCCATATGTTTGTCGCTTTATTGTATGAGATGCAATCGCCATGTAATAGTTTTACTTTATCACCAAGCGGTAGCGATAGTCGTAAAAGCAATAAGTTGGCGAGACGACAACGATACTACGATGGAGATCAAGGTGTCGCGCTGGTGACGATGGTGATCATGACGGTGCTTCAGAGATGGAGATCACAAGCACGGTGCTTCGGAGATGGAGATCACAAGCACAAGATGATGATGGCCATATCATATCACTTATATTGATTGCATGTGATGTTAATCCTTTATGCATCTTATCTTGCTTTGTTTGACGGTAGCATTATAAGATGATCCTTCACTAAATTATCAAAGTATAAGTGTTCTCCCTGAGTATGCACCATTGCGAAAGTTCTTCGTGCTGAGACACCACGTGATGATCGGGTGTGATAGGCTCTACGTTCAAATACAACGGGTGCAAAACAGTTGCACACGCGGAATACTCAGGTTAAACTTGACGAGCCTAGCATATAACAGATATGGCCTCGGAACACGGAGACCGAAAGGTCGAGCGTGAATCATATAGTAGATATGATCAACATAGTGATGTTCACCATTGAAACTACTCCATCACACGTGATGATTGGACATGGTTTAGTTGATATGGATCACGTGATCACTTAGAGGATTAGAGGGATGTCTATCTAAGTGGGAGTTCTTAAGTAATATGATTAATTGAACTTAAATTTATCATGAACTTAGTCCTGATAGTATTTTGCAAATTATGTTGTAGATCAATAGCTCGCGTTGTTGCTTCCCTGTTTTATTTTTGATATGTTCCTAGAGAAAATTATGTTGAAAGATGTTAGTAGCAAAGATGCGGATTGGATCCGTGATCTGAGGATTATCCTCATTGCTGCACAGAAAAATTATGTCCTTGATGCACCGCTAGGTGCCAGACCTATTGCAGGAGCAGATGCAGACGTTATGAACGTTTGGCTAGCTCAATATGATGACTACTTGATAGTTTAGTGCACCATGCTTAACGGCTTAGAATCGGGACTTCAAAGACGTTTTGAACGTCATGGACCATATGAGATGTTCCAGGAGTTGAAGTTAATATTTCAAGCAAATACCCGAGTTGAGAGATATGAAGTCTCCAACAAGTTCTATAGCTAAAATATGGAGGAGAATCGCTCAACTAGTGAGCATGTGCTCAGATTGTCTGGGTACTACAATCGCTTGAATCAAGTGGGAGTTTATCTTCCAGATAAAATAGTGATTGACAGAATTCTCTAGTCACCATCACCAAGTTAGTAGAACTTCGTGATTAAACTATAGTATGCAAGGGATGACGAAAGTAATTCCCGAGCTCTTCGTGATGCTGAAATCGACGAAGGTAGAAATCAAGAAAAACATCAAGTGTTGATGGTTGACCAGACCACTAGTTTCAAGAAAAGGGCAAAGGGAAGAAGGGGAAGTTCAAAAAGAACGGCAAGCAAGTTGCTACTCAAGTGAAGAAGCCCAAGTCTGTACCTAAGCCTGAGACTAAGTGCTTCTACTGCAAAGGGACTGGTCACTGGAAGCGGAACTACCCCAACTATTTGGTGGATAAGAAGGATGGCAAAGTGAACAACGGTATATTTGATATACAGATTATTGATGTGTACTTTACTAGTGTTTATAGCAACCCCTCGGTAATTGATACTGGTTCAGTTGCTAAGAGTAGTAACTCGAAACGGGAGTTGCAGAATAAACAGAGACTAGTAAAAGTGAACAAAGGTATATTTGATATACAGATTATTGATGTGTACTTTACTAGTGTTTATAGCAACCCCTCGGTAATTGATACTGGTTCAGTTGCTAAAGAGTAGTAACTCGAAACGGGAGTTGCAGTATAAACAGAGACTAGTAAAAGGCGAGGTGACGATGTGTGTTGGAAGTAGTTCCAAGATTGATATGATCATCATCGCACACTCCCTGTACTTTCGGGATTAGTGTTGAAACTAAATAAGTGTTATTTGGTGCTTGCGTTGAGCATGAATATGATTTGATCATGTTTATTGCAATACGGTTATTCATTTAAGTTAGAGAACAATTGTTGTTCTGTTTACATCTATAAAAAACCTTCTATGGTCATACACACCAACGAAAATGGTTTGTTGGATCTCGATCGTAGTGATACACATATTCATAATATTGAAGCCAAAAGATGCAAAGTTAATAATGATAGTGCAACTTATTTGTGGCACTGCCGTTTAGGTCATATTGGTGTAAAGCGCATGAAGAAACTCCATACTGATGGGATTTTGGAATCACTTGATTATGAATCACTTGATACTTGCGAACCGTGCCTCATGGGCAAGATGACTGAAACGCCGTTCTCCGGAACTATGGATAGAGCAACAGATTTGTTGGAAATCATACATACAGATGTATGTGGTCCGATGAATATTGAGGCTCGTAGCAGGTATCATTATTTTCTGACCTTCACAGATGATTTGAGCAGATATGGGTATATCTACTTGATGAAACACAAGTCTGAAACATTTGAAAAGTTCAAAGAATTTCAGAGTGAAGTGGAGAATCATCGTAACAAGAAAATAAAAGTTTCTACGATATGATCGCAGAGGTAAAATATTTGAGTTACGAGTTTGGCCTTCAATTAAAACAATGTGGAATAGTTTCACAAATTCACGCCACCTGGAACACCACGGTGTAATGGTGTGTCCGAACGTCATAACCGTACTTTATTGGATATAGTGCAATCTATGATGTTTCTTACCGATTTACCACTATAGTTTTGGGGTTATGCATTAGAGACAGCTACATTCACGTTAAATAGGGCACCATCAAAATCCGTTGAGACAACGCCTTATGAACTGTGGTTTGGCAAGAACCAAAGTTGTCGTTTCTTAAAGTTTGGGGTTGCGATGCTTATGTGAAAAAGTTTCATCCTGATAAGCTCAAACCCAAATCGGAGAAATGTGTCTTCATAGGATACCCAAAGGAGACAGTTGGGTACACCTTCTATCACAGATCCGAAGGCAAGACATTCGTTGCTTAGTATGGATCCTTTCTAGAGAAGGAGTTTCTCTCGAAAGAAATGAGTGGGAGGAAAGTAGAACTTGATGAGGTAACTGTACCTGTTCCCTTATTGGAAAGTAGTTCATCACAGAAATCTGTTCCTGTGACTTCTACACCAATTAGTGAGGAAGTTAATGATGATGATCATGTAACTTCAGATCAAGTTACTACCAAACCTCGTAGGTAAACCAGAGTAAGATCCGCACCAGAGTGGTATGGTAATCCTGTTCTGGAGGTTATGTTACTAGACCATGACGAACCTACGAACTATGAAGAAGCGATGGTGAGCCCAGATTCCGCAAAATGGCTTGAGGCCATGAAATCTGAGATGAGATCCATGTATGAGAACAAAGTGTGGACCGTGGTTGACTTGCCCGATGATCGGCAAGCAATTGAGAATAAATGGATCTTCAAGAGGAAGACAGACGCTGATAGTAGTTTCACTATCTACAAAGCTAGAATTGTCGCAAAAAGGTTTTCGACAAGTTCAATATGTTGACTACGATGAGAGTTTCTCACTCGTATCTATGCTTAAGTCTGTCTGAATCATGTTAGCAATTGCCGCGTTTTATGAAATATGGCAAATGGATAAACAAAACTGCATTCCTTAATGGATTTATTAAAGAAGAGTTGTATATGATGCAACCAGGAGGTTTTGTCAATCCTAAAGGTGCTAACAAAATATGCAAGCTCCAGCGATCCATCTATGGACTGGTGCAAGCATCTCGGAGTTGGAATATACACTTTGATAAGTTGATCAAAGGATATAGTTTTATACAGACTTGCGGTGAGCCTGTATTTACAAGAAAGTGAGTGGGAGCACTACAACATTTCTGATAAGTATATGTGAATGACATATTGTTGATCGGAAATAATGTAGAAATATTCTGCAAAGCATAAATGAGTGTTTGAAAGGAGTTTTTCAAAGAAAGACCTCGGTGAAGCTGCTTACATATTGAGCATCAAGATCTATAGAGATAGATCAAGACGCTTGATAAATTTTCAATGAGTACATACCTTAACAAGATTTTGAAGTAGTTCAAAATAGAACAGTCAAAGAAAGAGTTCTTGCCTGTGTTACAAGGTGTGAAATTGAGTAAAGACTCAAAGCCCGACCACGGCAAAAGATAGAAAGAGAATGAAAGTCATTCCCTATGCCTTGGCCATAGGTTCTATAAAGTATGCCATGCTGTGTACCAGATCTATTGTATACCCTACACTGATTTTGGTAAGGGAGTACAATAGTGATCTAGGAGTAGATCACTGAACAGCGGTCAAAATTATCCTTAGTGGAATAAGGATATGTTTCTCGATTATGGAAGTGACAAAAGGTTCGTCGTAAAGGGTTACGTCGATGTAAGTTTTGACACTAAATCTAGATGACTCTAAGTCTCGGTCTAGATACATATTGAAAGTGGGAGCAATTAGCTAGAGTAGCTCCGTGCAAAGCATTGTAGACATAGATATTTGCAAAATACTTACGGATCTGAATGTGACAGACCCGTTGACTAAAATTATCTCACAATCAAAACATGATCACACCTTAGTACTTTTTGGGTGTTAATCACATAGCGATGTGAACTACATTATTGACTCTAGTAAACCCTTTGAGTGTTGATCACATAGAGATGTGAACTATGGGTGTTAATCACATGGCGATGTGAACTAGATTATTGACTCTAGTGCAAGTGGGAGACTGAAGGAAATATGCCCTAGAGGCAATAATAAAGTATTATATATTTCCTTATATCATGATAAATGTTTATTATTCATGCTAGAATTGTATTAACCAGGAAACATAATACATGTGTGAATACATAGACAAACAGAGTGTCACTAGTATGCCTCTACTTGACTAGCTCGTTAATCAAAGATGGTTATGTTTCCTAGCCATAGACATAAGTTGTCATTTGATTAACGAGATCACCTCATTAGGAGAATGACGTGGTTGGCTTGACCCATTCCGTTAGCTTAGCACTCGATCGTTTAGTATGTTGCTATTGCTTTCTTCATGACTTATACATGTTCCTCTGACTATGAGATTATGCAACTCCCGTTTACCGGAGGAACACTTTGTGTGCTACCAAACGTCACAACGTAAATGGGTGATTAAAGGTGCTCTACAGGTGTCTCCAAAGGTACTTGTTGGGTTGGCGTATTTCGAGATTAGGATTTGTCACTCCAATTGTCGGAGAGGTATCTCTGGGCCCACTCGGTAATGCACATCACTATAAGCCTTGCAAGCATTGTGACTAATGAGTTAGTTGCGGGATGATGTGTTACGGAACGAGTAAAGAGACTTGCTGGTAACGAGATTGAACTAGGTATCGAGATACCGACGATCGAATCTCGGGCAAGTAACATACCGATGACAAAGGGAACAACGTATGTTGTTATGCGGTCTGACCGATAAAGATCTTCGTAGAATATGTGGGAGCCAATATGGGCATCCAGGTCCCGCTATTGGTTATTGACCGGAGACGTGTCTTGGTCATGTCTACATAGTTCTCGTACCCGTAGGGTCCGCACGCTTAAAGTTACGATGACAGTTTTATTATGAGTTTATGTATGTTGATGTACCGAAGGAGTTCGGAGTCCCGGATGAGATCGGGGACATGACGAGGAGTCTCGAAATGGTCGAGACGTAAAGATCGATATATTGAACGACTATATTCGGACTTCGAAAAGGTTCCGAGTGATTGTCGGGCTGTTGTTTCTCTTCATCTTCATAACTTTTCAATCTCACTAAAACAAAAGGAAATGTAATGCAATATCCTTTCTATGTGGCAACGGGCATGTCAAAAGTTTTTGCTACAGTTTCTCCAGTGTGTTTTTTATGGAAAAGTTTTTAAAACAGGATGCTTCAATGTACTTGTATGTTTAAGTAGCCAGCAACAACATCATGCACATTTGTCCCAAGGAAACCTTTCAAAATAAAAGCTACAATGGTGGAAGTACAATGAGCCAGCAACAATATCATAAGCAACAGGGGGAATTGTAATTTCAGAAAAAGAAGAACATTATATCAGGCACAACTCAATGCATGATGAAATAACTACTTTTTGTCCTCTAATGTAAATTGCACCATTCTCTTTGTCAAGAAACTAATCTATGTAACCAATATTACAAATGTGTAGTAGCAAGGGAGTTTTCTTTTTCTTTTTCTGGTCGAAGTTGATCACAGCCTAAGCTCTGTTGCTCTAGCCATGCTAGCATCTGTCTTCATTGCAGCTTTTAGGTAGGGACATTCTTGCACAACATGACCTTGCTCTTCACAGTAGGGACATTTTTTGACCCCCATTGCAGCCTTCAAGTACTGGCATGTTTGGACACCGTGACCTTCTTCGTTGCAGTACGAGCAAGGAGGCGCTTTCTTCTTTAGTCCAGGTTTTCCTCTGGGCTTGGTTTGCTTCTTTTCATCTTTCTTAGCTTTATTCTTATGTGCATCTTCTCGTTGCTCAAGAAGAGTCTTTCTCCTCTTTGATTTTTCAGTCGGATGCCCTTTTTTGGAACACGTGCGGGCTTCTGAAGCATGGCATCACCATCAGGTTGCGGCACAGTGGTTGGCTCGGGGGTTTGTTGTTGCTGTTGCATTGCTTGCCGCTGATTTGCTTCCTGTTGTTCTGGGAGTGCCCCTTGCTTTGCTGCAGCTATGAGGGGCTCAAGTTGGTGAGCTGCATCATTCATTATTTTGTAGGCAAGATCGTTGCTGCAAGCTTGTGAAGCCAACCATGTATACTTTCTGCACAAGGCGTTGTACTTGAGAGTGTTGGTTGCAGGGTGCCCAAAATCTAGGAGACATCCACCACCACTCATTGCCGTTGTCGCAGCTTCTGACCACCTCTCTAGCATGTATCTTTGTGGAATTTTTTGGACATTGAGATGCACCATTACCCTTATGATGTGTGCACAAATAATCCCATTCATCTCAAAACAGTTGCAGCTGCATTCAAACTTCTCCTCTGCCAACACAACATTCACTGAAAATATTCGGGGGTTCTCAAAGTAATTTGAGTGCAGCTCAAACCTCACGCTTGCATTGTCAAGAGCAGGGGCTAGGTTCATGATGAAGCCTGTTGATGCCATGACCTCTTTTTGAAACTTGAGAAACACGCTTCAGGTACAGAAGTGAACTGCTTGGCGCTCAAAGTTGTACCTGAATGTTGCAATGAAAAGGTCAATGATTTTGAGTTTTTCAAGTTCCCTGTTCTAACTTTTTCTCTCTACAAAGCACACACATACCTTGAGTAAAGTGGTGCAGTTGTTGCGTGTCCTATGAAAGCTTGATTGTCTTCACGGTCCAACATTGTTTCTTGAAGCACCTCATATTGACGTACAAATCTCCAGACAGAGTCTTGAGGGTTGACAAATGTCTTGAAGTAGGAGTTGAGACCCTCAGACCGCCCTGTAGTTCTTGTAAATGGGAAGAAGTTCTTTCGGAAGTATGCTGGAGCCCAGATCTCTCGCGTACGCCACATGTTGCTTAGATGTCTGTTGTCAACCAAGTCAAAGCAATGCAGCATATGCTGCCAATTCTCCTCAAACTCATCCACCGTCTCCGAATCATTGATAACCCCATAGAAAACCTGCTCAAAAATTTCATCCATGCTCAGGATCCTACCCAACTTTTCCCTTGCTTTTCGCTGGACGTGCCATTTGCAGCACCTATGCACTGTGTTTGGGAAGACATCTTTTATTGCTGTTTCCATTGCCTTGTCCTGGTCAGTCATTAGGTGCAACGGGTGCTCATTATTCATTGCAATCATCCAATGTTGAAACACCCACTTGAAAGTTTCTATTTGTTCATTTGGCACCAAGGCACAACCTAGCAGCACAGTTTGCAAGTGGTTGTTCACACCAACAATAGGAGCGAAAGGCAGATTGTACCGATCTGTGCAAAATGTTGTGTCAAAGAACACACAATCTTTGTACTTTGGGTACAATGCTCTTGTCCTTCCATCCACCCAAAATAGAGCTGTCACTTCGTTTGTTTCTTTGTCAACTTCTGCTGCATAGTATAATTGAGCATTCTCAGCTTGACGCCTCTTAAAGTAAGCAACCGTCATATCCATGTCCTGAAATGACTGATTTTGTCGCAGCTTGGAACGCGAATTTGAAACATCCCTCTTCACATATGGCAGTTTGCTCTGGTCTCCGCCATGGACCATTCCAAGCATTCCCATGCAATTTGTAGTTGACAAGTTTACATCATGCATTGTCATCAGTAGTTGGTAATCTTCTTCTGGAATTTTACGGTGTGAGCGGTAGAACCTCACAATCTCCTCATGCTGCATCAAAGGGTGTGTATGCTGTGCAACAAAGTAGGTAACAACCCACTTATTGCCCCTGAGGCCAACAATCATATGAGCTTTGCAATCATAATGCATAATCCGATTCCTCTAACGCTTGACTGTCACATCCATTTCAACCCCGGCCTGCTTGCTTGATGAGCTTCCCCCTGCTGCAATTCCTTCCGAGTGGCTGCTTGTCTCACATGTAGTCTCCGGTTTTCCAGCATGCACACATTGGAAGACCCTCTTGATAAGTTGTTGTGGACCTTTCTTCTGGCTGTTTTTTGAGGAAGCTATGCGTGAGCAAAAGCCCGTTCCAAATGCGTAGTCATTATAGAACTTTTGGGCATCTTCAATTGAGTCAAATTCCATGCCAACATAGGGCAGAAGTGGCTGAGATGAAATATCATCATCCTCATCTGCATCATGCATTCCACCATGAGTGTTTAGGACACCATCTAAATCCCCACCACCATGACTTGTGAAAGGTTGCCGAACAAAACTCTCCTCATTTGCCGCCCCATCTTCGGTATGCTACATCATTGCAACAACAGTAGAACAACACCATCAGTAGCAGTTGAACAGTATTTGAGGTCAACATTTCTTTGCAATAGAAACATTTTTATAGATGAAACATCAACATGTATATCAGTAGTATATTTTTCATTGCAGCATGTTTATAAGATCTATAGGTAGTACTGTAGTAGTACATTTTACGACATGTTTTGGTGCTGCATAACTTTTTTATCAACTTCAAATAACATTTTTTTCATCATAGAGTTTTTGTGCTTGCTGAAATCCATAGACTAACACCACTATAACATGCATAAGGTCTCTAATCTACTACTGTTTTTTGCTATTTTCAGCAGCAAAAATATTTTTCTGAAGCTGAATTTTCAACATTTTTTTGCAATATCTGAAATCTAAAGCAAAGCAAACATTCAGTAGTCTTACATCCTCTGAATTTAAAGCAAGCAAACATGCAGTGCTGTTGCATTCTCTGAATCAAAGCAACATTCAGGGTCACTGAAAGTAACCTTTTCCAATTTTACACAACCTTTTTTTCTTGTTACTGAACTGAACCAAAGCAACACAATGTGTAGTTTCAAACATTTTTGTTTTTTCTACTTTTTGTGAATTAAAACCAATTAGCATAGCAACATCCAATGAGCATAACTGGCAAATGTCAATGCAGCACATAAACAAGTGGAGGATTTCAGAGGATTTGGCAGCAGGGGAAGCTCACCCAATTTGCAGCGGATCCAGCCGGAGGAGCATCAGAGGAAACAATGGGAGGATCTCGGTACATGCGCATAGCAGAACTTTGTCGCCTGAGATCGAAGGCGCTCGCCGGAGCTGAAGTCGTCCGCCGGGGAACAGCCGAACCCTCGCCGGAGCTACCACCTATGGGGCCCCGGGAGTAGGCCATGTCTCTGGCGATGTGGTGCGCCATCGCGGGCAGGGGGTGGGGGTGGGGTTGGGGTGGGGAAGAGGTGGAGGGAAGGGGAGGCGGCCGCCGGTCGTCGTAGTAGATCGCGACCTATCCCTGGTGGGGGGAAGCGCCCGCGATCTGCGGTCACAGGTGGGGATCGGTCAAAGTTTCATTGCAACAGGCTGTCAGCTGCAACGGCTAGCGGGGCGGAGGTGGGAGCGTGCGCGTGGTTCAGCTCAGAGATCGGACGGACCAGGGTTGTTCGATCGGACGGACGCGAACGCGGTTTATAAATTGAGAGAATCATCTGACTTACGCCTAGCACCGACCAAAGTCACCATAGTTTTTTTTAGAAAAGGGCACATCCTGAAAAAGAACACTCACTACTGGGAAAGGGCTTATAGGTGAACACTAACCAGTGGTGGGCAAGGTGGCACACCTGCCACAACAATTTTAAAAAATGAGCAGTGACCGGTAATAATCTGTGCCCGGCACAACTAGGAGCTTAACTGTGGCGGGTGAAGCCCGTCGCTGGCCACAGGTATGACCCCCCAGGGGGTCTTGTTTCCCGTAATCTATTGTGATGGGCGACCGTTGGTGCCCGCCATAGTTAGTGGACCAAGCAGTGGCGGGCGTACCTTAGCAGCCGCCACAAGTTGACCTTGCCTGGTGCCCACTTTTGGCTGAACATAGCTGTGGCGGGTCACTCATTGTGCTTGCCAGTGGTGTGCTTCTCACCTGCCACTGCCGCTAATTTTTCAAAATTTTAAAGCGGCACTTGACGAAAATTACGTCCGCACGGTCTGTCGGGAAAGATACCCGGCCATGCCCACCCAATTTCAGAGCTCCCTCACCCAATCCCTCCTCCCCCAAACGCCACCGCGCTCCGCCAGTCCCCACAACCGCCGGCAACACGGCGCGCCACATGCTCTGCCACTCCCGGCCTGCATCCCTCTTTCCCCCTTCCACCCACACCAGCGCGCCATCGGCCGCCCCCGGCTCTTCTCGACCGGCCCTCTCTCCAGCGACCCCCTCCGCTCGTACTAACGGACGACATCGTAGGCCATCTCCACATACCCTTCTACCGGCACGCGTGCGCCGCCCGCACCAACACTGCTCGGCCATCTCTACACAGGGCTGCTATGGATTGTTGCTTGTATTCATTGTTTTTGCTATACATGTTCATTGATTTCAACTGGTTTCTACTATTCATTGTCTGTGCTATATATGTTCGTGTTCACGGGTTGTTCTGCTATGATGGATGAATATGATACAATTGATTGTGATGTGTGTCGATGCTCACGCGTGGTTTGATTTACATGGAATAGAAAAGGAGTGCCAAAGTTTTGATGAAATGTTGATTCACTTCCATTTCATCGAATTTCTGGCATTCTATACGTCCAATTTTTAGCAAAGGTCATGTCAATTTTCTTTTTGATAAATGGTGATGGCCGGTGGTGAATTTCATTGCGGTTTTGTTTTCTTCTTTAACAGTGAATATGAATGAGTGCGAAAGTTTTGACGAAATGTTGATTCACTTCCATTTCGTCGAATTTCTGGCATTCTATACATCCAAGTTTTAGCGAAGGTCATGCCAATTTTTTTTGATAAATGACGATGGCCAGTTGGTGAATTTTATTGGGGTTTTGTTGTCTTCTTTCACAGGGAATAGAAATGAGTTTAAAAGTTTTGACAAAATATTGATTACTTCCATTTCGTCGATTTTCTGGCACTTAATATGTCTCTTTTTTAGCACTCATCTTGCCAATTTTTTAATTATTATTAATATGTAATTCTTTTTTTACTCATTATGGATGCAATCTTCATTTTGCAGATAAAAGATGGTGAGACATACACGGTCTCGGGCCGAGGCTTTGGCTCCCCAACAGGATGAGCAAGGTTATGCTTACGAGTTGCACGAGGAGACCGATCATGCTGCAGATGGAGGGGTAGATGGGGAAGAATCAGATGCTGTTGAAGAGGAAATGCAAGATGGGGAAGGATATTCCGACGCTGCTGCTGAAGAGGAAGGAGACCTCAATGGTGCACAAGATGATTTGGAAATTCAGCTGCGAAAGCGTAGGTCACAGAATAAGGTGCCTACATCTACTTACATAATAAAACGGATTAACAAAGTGGGGAGACCCGTTAGTCCGATCAAGAACGCAACAAAATGGGGTAACGTCCTAGCTGCCATCACCCGTGGAAACTGTGACATCAACGTTAGATGCTTAAGGGGCCCTAAAAACAAGCAATAGTCAAAGCTCCTGTTAGCAAAGATGGGAGATATTTTCAAGTTCAACGACCGAGACAATGCACTTGCAGAAATCCATGCCATGCGTGTGTTCAGTAAGGCCTTGAATAGTAATAGATACCGTGCAAAAAACTACTTGACGACGGGCATGATTTAGAGTTTATCCAAAAACTATATCCTGGTAGTACCGATGAGGACCGGAAGGAGTACCTTGATTACCAAGACTATATTAAATGCCTATATAGTATATCCAAAATATATATCCTAGCAGTACCGATGCATACAAACAGGACAAAGAGAAGTCTATGCAGCTCCGAAGCCAAATGGTAGGGAATCACAATCTAGGCACCCGTGGTTATGAAGGGAAGCAGCAAATCTGGGATAAGCATGATGCTATGTTTTCTTCACAACGTCAACCGACACCCTTCAGTAATATCCTGGATCCGTGTGCCAAGAAATATCTCCGATCCCTAGCTGTGCTTCATAAAGAAACCGGACTCTACTACTTCGAAGACCCTGCAGTGGCGACGGCGGCCGAAAGAGCGGTACGTAATTAGCCTATATAACCACACTTTCCATCATATATATGTTTAGGACCAGTTTCTAGACGATATTAGTTTGTTCATACTGGAAAATTTTACCCAAAACACACCAAGGTATGATGAGTCGCTAGATGCCCCAAGGTGGTCATCCGACCCAAATCTCTATGCCCTCGAGAGGAAGGGAGAGCCCACACGAGGCCATAATCTCTACGTGGATAGTACTTTCTGGGATGCCTACTATCCCCCAAGAAAAGGATCAGTAAGTAAGAAAAATAGAGAAGGGACAGAGACAAAATAGTAAGTTAGTCAATGAAAGGTTAAAGGAAGTCTTACCTGATTTTCTAGCAGAGGTTCAGAAGCATATTCAGTCAAAAGGGTCGACAAGCATGCCAGAAATGGTGGATACGCCGCCGGCCCTTGCTCCCACAAAGATCATCAGAAGCCCTCGGTCACTAATGTCATTCATGGTCATGGTGGGTCACCACATTCGTTGGAGGAAGAATCCTTGCACTGTCCTAGATAGAGTGAGTACTAGTGGCGACTTGTTGGAGGTTGCAAAAGGTAGAGTCTTTACAGGAAATGTCATGCACAGCAGCAAATTAAATGAGAACATGCGGAAGGTTTCTTTGCTTAGGGTGTTCCCAGAATACCACAATTTGATTCTGCCACAGAACATTATAGAAGAGGGTGCTGAGCCGCAGCCCCTTTCGGTACGTTTTGCTGGTTACCTCAAGTGGCTTGCGATGCATATCATAATGGAAAAGCCATCCCCAAATAGACACTACTAGAGAAAACCCTAGTAGTAGCGCGGGTTTTGAGGCTATCAGCAGGGCGGGCAGCCGCGCTACAGCTAACTGCTAGTAGTAGCGCGGTCTGTACCCGCGCTACTACTATTGACTATATTAGCAGCGCTTTTCCGGAACGCGCTACTATTAGTCAGGCTTAGCGATTTCCTAGCCCCGCGCTACTGCTATATCTTTCATCATTTCCCCCTGGCTTCCTACCCCGTTTCAGCTTCAATAAATTGCAATTTCCAGATACTAGGTACTACTAGATATCAATTTCATAAAGCATTATAGGTACTAGGTAGTACTCCCTCGGTTCCAAATTACTCGTCGTGGTTTTAGTTCAAATTTGAACTAAAACCACGATGATTAATTTGGAACGAAGGGAGTACTAGATAAAAATTTCATATATACTCAACATGCATCCTCAAGCAGTACTAGGTGATATCGACGACGATCATCATATGTAGTTCTAGATGATATCGACGACGATCATCATATGTAGTTCTACATGATATCCACGACGATCATCATATGTAGTTCTAGATGATATAGCCACACACACATATGTAGTTCTAGATGATATCGACGACGATCATCATCCTCAAGCCTGGGCGGTGGGTGTTCCTGATAGTAATTAGGATGGCCTGTCCAACACGAAGATTCTTGCCAACAAGGAATCTCTTCCACCCAATCGAGTTTAAGTGTGTGCGACCGTCTGTGTCCATGCGGTAAGTATAGGTGGTGATGGAGCCCCTTGCGGTAAGGCGTAGTCCAACTGAGCCTTCTACATCAGGCTCGATACCACAACTCACAGATAGGTTCTTTGGCAATTTCTGAATAAGAAAAACATATCAATTAATAAATAGCCTCGCACATACTCTTGCAAATATATTTCTATTAAGTATAGATTTCTACACTATCAAAAGACACAGTACCACACATTTGTACTAATTAAGCATTAATTCTACTAATAAGTATATATGGATTATCTACACTATTAATAGTTCCTTGGATTCTACACTAATAAGCATGTGATCAGACTCTACACTAAAGCATATCATCGACTAGATTCCACATAGCATATCATTGGACTCTGCACTAAGCATATCATCGGATTCACTAAGCATATCGTCGGATAATTTGCATTTGTAAGTATAACAATAAAGCATATATATATCATCAAATTACTAAAGTCATATATATACCATTTCATGCCGATCGACCATGGTACTTGTCAGGCGGGTCACGAATGGCACACAGACAAAGTCATCATGTGGCGGAATTATGTCCCATAGGTTGCACACCTCCTCCTCGCTCAGCCTCATTCTTTGAGCTACGATGGCTTCATGAAGTTGGTTCTCATCATCTTCATCGAGTGGGTCCTCATTATCTTCATCATCTTCGTCATCTTCATCATCTTCCACCAGGTTGATATAAATGACAGCCAGCTTGGGTCTTCCTGCTCTGAAGGAGAAGCTGATCAACTCACCACCAGTAAGACGCATGCGGGCGAGGAAATGGGCCTATCCATCTCCTCCAATCTGCGACATATTGCGTCCTTTCTCGACCTCCATAGTGTACGGCCCCCCAGGAGCCTCAAATGTCACAATGTCTCCTGTCAGCTTGTTGAATTTCAACCTCACATTGCATGGGACGATCTGTGTAAAAAAAGAAAAAGACACAATGCAATAATGCCAACACTAAAAATAAAATAGTTGTTAGATTTCATCTAATTTCTTACCGCCGCATAACGAAAACTCGGCTGGAAGTAGAAGCCGAACAGCTTGCCAGTTGCAAGGCTGCTGGCGCACCTTGACTTGCACAGTCGACATGGTGGTGGTGGTGGTGGCGCCATTTTCCTAAAGCAATATGAGCAAAGCATTAACGATCCACTTCACAGGAAAGAAAAAAACAGTAGCATGTGATATTTTTGGTTCTTCTTCAGTTATATTTTCATAGTGGAACCCGATCCCAAAAAGTAAACAACAAGCTCTCAATTTGATGATGAGATTCTTCCGCGAGAAGCAATTTGATGGACAATTATAATCCTAAGATCTAGTAACATACAAGATGACAAGGTATCACCTACGAAAGCATTTCAGTGGCACCTATTGCCGAAAAAACTATTTGACCCCTACCAAAGGTATAATCCTAAGATCTGTAATAAGTTATCTACCAAATCAAGGTACCACCTACCAAGACACATTTCATCTAACTAGATGACCCGTTGCGCCAATGGCGCAAAGGGCAAGAGCAAGCCAAGTATTGAAAGAGTACACATAAACATATCTATAAACATATTTAGAGACAGACTGAAACATATGGAAATATTAAATTGCAGCTGGCAATGTCATGATTTTCTCTAACCAGTGTAAACATATATAAATAGTCTTATGAAAATATTAGTAGAAGGGCTGTTGATTACATATATAGAACAATTGATCACAAACTTCTTTTGACCACAGAGACAGTAATGAGGTCTAAAGTGTACATGCAGTATCATACATGAATGAAAATCTAAAGGCTATACATATCTTGCTCAGAGCAACGCCAAAAGGGCAAAGATACTGGATCTATTGATACGAAACAAAAGGTGGTTGCTGTTGGTTAGGACATATAGACTGAAGGTCACCAGAAACTATCTTGTGTAGTCTTCAGGCGCTGCTCTGACTTCATGCCAACATACCGTAACTTTATGCGTCAATTCTTCAATACTTGGATTAGCTACTACTTTAGTTCTTTTGATAAAACGGTTTTTACACCTGTAGCAGCACCCCTAAGATTAGCAAGTTTCCAGCAAAAGGAGCACATGAGAATCACATATCTGTATCCTATATGAAGAGAAACAGAAATTCCTTCAACACTGATGATCGATGGAGGATCATAATGGTAATGCTTGCCAATATTTTTTCTCAACCTGCAAGATTGCCAAGAACATG
The DNA here is from genome assembly GCF_018294505.1 of Triticum aestivum. NCBI lineage: Eukaryota > Viridiplantae > Streptophyta > Magnoliopsida > Poales > Poaceae > Triticum > Triticum aestivum. The sequence goes on along the minus strand of NC_057799.1, from coordinate 10,090,119 downwards.
GACAGCATGTCATTTCAGAACTCAGACCCTAGTTGCAATTTCTGATCATCATTCCAAAGTACGAATTTAGATATGCAAGTGACAAACTGCACGTAAAAAGACACATACCATGCTAGAGGTTAGTACTCTGCGGATTGTGCACGGATCTGTGACGATGAGAGCGGGGACTCCTCGCAGTTCCAGTCATCCTACACCAGGGCTGCAAACTGCAGGTTCTAGAGCACGTCCTCGTCTAACGGCCTCAGCATTGGTTCCTTGGTCAGGCCCCGCGGGCAGATCTCCATGACGGTCCTCATCGACTCGCCAGAGCATCATATGCTCATGGCTGGGTCGATGAAGTTCCTCCTGTTGCTCAGTCCTTCTGCTGTCAGCGTCGATTGCAAATGGTGGTCAATGAACAGTAAAAGTTGGGTTTAGACTTTATTCAGAAATGAGGCATTGTCAAGTGTACAGGGTTAACAAGGAAAGGAAGCATACATGTTCTTTCATTATCTCTACCTTGAACAGATGGGCCTTGTGAAGTGTACAGGGTTAACAAGGAAAGGACAACTCCTGAGATATTGAGGTAGGCCCATAAATCATATCTTTAGGTCACAAAATAACTTTTTCCCTGTGTGAAGGTAACATGCCTATGTTGGTAATGTTTTCAAATAAGAAATTATCTCAGAACAACACAATTTCCTAAACTAGTTTACATGTATGGTATCAAGATGCATTACACAACAAGCTATATCAGTTCAGCAACTTAAGCTTGAAGATGTTCCGCTAGAATCGCTACAGCTATCTATACAAAATTTAATTCAATATAAACCTGTTGTATGAGCTTGAAAAGTAGACCACAATAGATTAATAGCCAAAGGAAGGACCGAATGATACATAATTAATCAGACTCTAATCTAATCGCCTCGAGGTCGGAAACAGGGGCACCCAGCTCTGGTTGGCCCATGGTAGCCACTCCATGGCAGATCCAGACGCCGAGCGGTATCAACCATGGCCTGAATTAGAAGAAAATTCATTCACTACGCCTACCAAAGGAAGGCCATCTTCACTCCTGAGTTGCAAAAATCAAGGAACTGTCAATAACTCACAGCAAACACAATATTCAAGTTCTTGAGTATACTGGATCAGTGAGAAAACAAAGAGTCATTGGTCAACATGTGATCCTGCTAAATACAAACTGAAACACTTGAAGATCGTAGTGAAACATCACAATATATATCTACATCCCTGCAAAATCTGTAAAAAAAATGTAGTTAGCGGCCGGTGGTACTATGTACTATGTGAACTAATAAATAATCACTATACTGGAAAAATTGATGTAACCAACTTGAAAAAACAACTATATCATTCTGACCAACTTTGTTTGAACACAACCAGACGCCAGACAACAAATAAGAATCATTTCAAATTACAAATAGAAAATATGAGAAGGACTGTTGGAGGTATGAATAAGAATAATTTCATATTACAAATAGAACATACCTTTGCATCAGTAAATGTCGATTAGCATTACATTCAGACATCCAATAGATCCAAAATGCACAGATAATTGTAATGGTAGACCACAGGGTATCCGTTGCCAGGTTATTTAGTGTTCCATGGCCTGTGAAAGTGAAGAGTAGTGTAATGTCACACAATTGGTACATAAAAACTGCTGCAACCACGAAAAGAAAAACTGGAATTTTTGTTTATACACAGTATAGTGCCTGGCCATCAATATTTTTGCATTAAATGTCAGAAAATCGTATAAACACATATATCAGGAAGTTATTCTAATAGTCTAGTAACATATAATATAATAACTAATATATTAACAACACTATTGCTTGAAGGGTCCAATTAGAAGCTCCTAGTTATTTTAGTTTGGCAAGCAATCTGTGTGTGCTACAATCTTCAAGCAGGATGGCCGTGCAAATTTGTGTTCAATCTTGGCTGATATAGGAAGAAGGCGCACATCATCAAATCCGGCGAATACCGAAAGATGGATAAACTCTCAGCCTTTCACAATGAGCATGTTGAGCCAATCAAGAAGGCAAAGAGGAAATGAAGAAAACAATTGCAGACGGATTCAACGGAAGGCGTGCAGTGGAATACTCGCTGAGGAAATCGTTGGTTGGCATGGACCAGATGCACCTCCAGAAGACCGCTCCCCATTGTATTCTTCTCCCGGCGCTGCACCTCCCTCTCCATTGTCCTCTCTTTGTCCCTCCTCTCCTACATTCTCTCTCTCCCTCATCTTCTCTCTCGAGGAGAGGAGGGACGAGGGATTGGGCTTTTCACCGCGCACAGCACGATCCACCCCTTTTTTCACCCAAACTCATTCAGCAACGCACACTGCAACACGGTCCCACCCAGATGGCTGGCCCAGGCATCATCCACCCAACTGGAAAGGCACGACGTGAAGCAAAACAGACGGTCGGATGTTTGACAGCCAGTTAAGAAGGACCAATATCTTTACACAGAGGCAAAACGGGCGATCCAGATCGTTGCGCGCGAGGGATGGCACTGGAATGGCGGGTACTCTAGCAGCGTTTATATGTTCGATTACTGGAATCTGAAAAGTTGGGCTGACGTATTGTTTACCTTCGACCTTCGGAGGTCTAAACTGAACAGTAGGGAGACATGGAAGCCTAAGTTGCGGTCTTTCATTTGCTGCTAACCTCCCTCTCAGTTTGGGTACCCCCGGCTAAATTGTCTTTATGCTCATGCTGCAATTTTCTTTGCCTTCAAACAATAAAATCTACATGTGGAAACTGTGGAGAATACATATGAACATAACATAGTTGCTGACTATTTTTCTCTTAACTAAGTTAATATACAAAAGTTTTGGTTCATATACCTTGCAATTTTAACATGAGTATCCAGATCCAATGGCTAACCTATGAACAAGGGCCAGCCTGCACTTTCCCCCTATCACAGACCTCCTTCCTCTCCCCTGCTGCTGCACCTTGCAGCAGCAACCTGAAGCCAAAAGTACACAAAATTGTACAAACTAAAATAAAAGCATGTCCAGATGCCTAGTAACTTTGAAACTCTGAGTCCTACTACAGCAGCTCAAACAGTCAATGGTCAGAAGAGGCTAATTAAGGTACTGGTACAAGGTACTTAACTGGGCATACATAATATGTAGGCTTAAAGAATTTTGATAAGATGCCAAGGCTTCTTTAGTCTATAAATGGTATACTAACCAGATTATCTGAACACCAAAGCCATGGTTGTCATTGCATATCTCTAGACTACATAATGATGCCATAACCAGAAGATTAATGCATCAGTGCATGAACGAAGCGAAAAGAAAATGAGCATGATTGGTTTGCTGCCAATATTTGGCTAGCCAAATGTTGGAATTGCCAAATATTGGCAATACCAAGACTTGCCAAATATTGGCAACTTTATGTGAGATAGGCAAGACAACTCGGTAACCAACCAAGTAGTAGCGAATATTTGGCACAATGCCAAACATTGGCATGCCTATTTTTGGCACCAAACCAATTATGCTCAATAAGCCTATAATGTCCCATGCTATATGTAGTGCACCAAATCATGGGAACAGAAGTATCACCCAAATTAAAAACGAAACTATGTGAGCACAAATTTCCAGGAAAATGGTAGAATGGTGAGACTCATTGTGTAATAAGGATTATAAGCTCGGATGCTTACATTTGAACAAATAGAAGACTAAGAAAGGGGAACATGCAACAAAAATAACTTCCCAAAATTAGTAGAAATTTTACCTCTGTAACAGAGGAACTACAAAAATGTATTAGTTGGATTGATTGTATGATTCCTAAAATGCCATTATCAGAAAATTTTAGCATCTTCAGATTAGTCCATCCAGAAAGCACACCAAGGGTAACCATTGGATTGATTGTATGATCCCTAGAATGCCATTATCAGAAAATTCAGTTGGTGACTAATAGTAAATAGAAGGGAAGGGGTTGTTTATCATGCTTACTTAGAACTTGAGGTTAATCGTACTCTGGCAACTTTACGTAAGGCCTATCTAATCCCTCTCCAAAGCAAACGATCTATCTATGCGAAATAGTTAACAGAGGTAGGCAAAAATGCTATATACCAAAGTGTATATGTCAATCTAAACTGAAGTACTGCTCACAAGAAACCAAGTATGATAACATGGTGTTCGAGGGGAGGGGTTATTTATATACAGTTTAGTTTAGTGATTTGGTACAAATAAGGACATGTACAAACCTAACATGCACGATAACCTCATGGGGACTGTTTGGTTAGATAAGAATGAGCATATATGAAAAATAGTGGCAAACATTCAGCACAAAGAAAAAATAGCTTTGCATCTACACAATGGCGAAGCAAGGTAATGAGCTAAATTGGTGCATCTAGTACTTAATTATCTGATTCAGTATACACTATAGGCTCACATAGCATCATAGTAATCTCAGGCCACTCATACGGAATCACTTTTTAGAGGTGCACTCTTTTAAATGCATGGATATCCCTTTTTTAGAGGATTAAAGAGTACTATTCAAACTGCCACGAAAAGCAGTAAAAATTGGAGCCAGGTCATAAATATACTTAGTGGGCGGTGTGGTGCTGGGTCATGTGTGCGTGTGTGCACCTGTGTCCAGCCGGCTATAAAAGCCCTATGTTGATCATTGTAATCGCCATGGAGTCGAGTTCGTGCTCAAGAAAATTGCCGTTCGTGCGGCAGGCGTATGTGCGCCGGAAATCCACCGTGTCCTGTGTCTCCACTGTATCTTCTTCTTCTTCCTTTCTTCTTCGGTGTGCGCCAGAGAGAGGAGAGCAGAGATTGAGGGGAGGACTCCGGCGAGCTAGACCAAGGAGCTGCGCCAACATATATATGCATATATGAAACACATGAACACAAGGAAAGCATCTATCAAGTACATGGAAACCCATGTCGCTGCCAAACAGGAAGAAACGGGTACATAAGCGATGAACAAAACATTAACTTTGCCCTTTGGAGCACCAACTACATAGGAACAGTATTAGAAATTGTATGAGATGTAGCATACGGCTAGTCAAATGCTAGATTTCTTGCATTGTTTGAAGTTGGATGTGCACAACATCATTCTGTAGAGATTAATCTTTCAGCACCACATACTGATCACCTAAGAAATAATGGCACATGGAGGTTCCATCCCATAACATAGCCAAGCACCAACAAAAACCCATGAAGGAAAATACAGAAGAAATCAAAGGATAATACCATAGTTCTAGATCATGAATATGAGCACTCACTTGTCGAAAATAATAGACCTAGGAATCTTATATATGAACAGCTTTCCAGTTTCAAAGACCAATTAGCTAGAGGCAAGGTTTGCTTAGCCTGCAGACAATAAAAGAATAAACAAAATAACCATGATTAGAGAGGGAAAAAATGGCCAAAGAAATAGTAGTGGGGATAATTGGTGGATTTGAAGGCATTTGCATCTTCTCCTCGCCACAAGAAAATAGTGGTGGATTCGGTGTGGTGTGTATGCACATTTCCTGGTACACTTCGTCTCATTTACCTCCATGGCAAAGCGGGACCGTGTAGACCATCAGGAGCTCATCATCGCCTGCAACCTAGGAGAATCCATAGCAGAGGAGTTAAAATGAGAAAGAACCTGGAAGATATAAGATCGTGTGTATACACATTCCAATAATAAAAGGAAGCAAGCCAAAAATGTTGTAAACAAATAGATGAAACTACTTCCAAGAAACTGATAAGTACCATCCTAATAATACGCCCCCTCCTTTTATCTACGACCAAACATGTTGAACACAATGTTTCCTCCAATAACAGTAATCCTTATCATGCATGATTTCACTCGAAATAAATCAATTAAAGCATAAAATTTATGCAGAATGCAGATTGCTAGACCCCTTTTGCAGCCAACAAATTGGAAATCTGAAAGAACCAAAATCGAAATAAAAAGGTAATGTACTGGAGATGTATGAATCTGGGCAACCGGTGGTGCAGCGAAAATACATGGAATCTCGAGAGCAAAATCTGAAGAAGGCTCTCCCAAATCCGTCTCTCCTTTTCCCCAAAATTGGGCATGGGCGAGAAGGTAAAGCAATTAACTTTTGAGCAGTATTTTTATGTGCTGAGAGCAATCAACTTGCAGGGTGGAGGAAGAGCTCACCTAGCACCTGCGTGATTACGCCTCTGCTCGCTGTTTACGTGGGTAGGAGAAGATGCAGCCTGGCACCAGTGTAGCGCGCGCTGCGGTGGAGCCCCGGGCCTCGCCCTCCCCTGCTCCTCAATGGCGGCGAACTCCGCCCCGATCTGGAACCACGGCGAGCAACGGCGCCTGATCTGAGAGAGGAGGAAAACAAGAGAGGCAGGGTGGATGGAGGGCGGCGCGAGGAGCTGCAGCGGCCGCCGCACACGAAGAAGAGGAGGCAAATCGGGAGGAGCGGCCATGGCTGTCGCGTTCGCCGCGCACGAAGAAGAGGAGGCGAATCGGGAGGAGAGGAGAAGCCATGCCCGCAGCGTTCCTGGCCGAGGGCCAGCATCCTGGCTGTCGCCGCTGCCATATGCGCGGTGGCGCTCGACGCTCCCTACACCGCGCTAGCCGCCGGAGGTGAAGAAGAGAGGAGGCGGCTGCTGCCGGAGCCGGCCGAGCGCGCAGGGAAGGAGGGATGCGGGGCTCGAGGCGGACGGGGGATTGGTGGATAGGGTTGGCCAATCCCACCGCACGCTCCTACCCACCCGCCTGCCAATCCCACGTCGCCCACGCTCGTTGCAGTCAACCTTTTTTTCACCAGATACACACACGAACAGGAGAGGGACACTGTAAAGCTGGGCCCGTGACGAAAGAAGCCCCTGCTGCAGCATGAAAGAGCAACGTCAAGAGAAACCAGCGGTTGGATGTTTGACACCGCTGTGAAAAATTGCCAGCGAGGTAAATTGTTCGATGCAGATTGCTCGCGCGACGCAGATCGCCCAGGTTTGCAGGTAGCATAGCAAGGTTTATAGGTTAAATTTGGCCCCTATTGCCTAAGATAACTGGTTAAAAAAACAAGTGGCAAATTTAATTGGGATTAACTTAGCACTTGCAAACTAAATACTTGTATCAAAACCAATATCTAGCAGATCACGGTACCACCTATCAAAGCATTTCAACTAAATTGGCACCTACATTTTGCAAAAAATAACTTATTACAGAAAAACAAAAGCATCTAGTTATCCATATGAAATTCGTAAGCCCTCGCTGCATCTAGGTAGGGCAACCCTAGGGGGGTGCTGTCGAGGAGGGGGGATGGCATGGTGACCTCGGTCAGGGGTGCTGACGAGGGGAAGGCCGGTGACTTTCCTACGAGAGGGGGCGACGACAGCGGCCGGTGAGAGGATTGAGGGCGGTCGGCCAAAGGTGCCTGGCCAGAGCTCGCGGGCAGCGACAGAGTGAGCGGCGAGAGGGTGGAGGAGCAGCGGAGGGGCGTCGAGAGGGGGAGGAGCATTACCTGCGGCGGCGGTGGCGGAGGAGAAACCCTAACCGCAGCTGCCGGCGTCGGGCGGAGGGGGACGATTGAGAGAGACGATGAGCGTGCGGGGGGCCGGCCGGGCTGCATGTTTTGTTTTGCATTAGCAGTAGCGTGGGTACAGGGAGCGCGCTACTGCTAAGCCCAATATCAGTAGTGCTTTGTCCTAAAAAAGCTACTGCTAAGTCTAAGCATGTAAAAACATCAAAAATATACATTGGTCATCATTGATCTTTTTATGTAGAATCTAAATAGTCAACATGAATCCTCACCGTACCTGTATAGGTACTGGCGAGAATTCATATTGCAGCCACAAATCCTACACATATAGTTCAATGAAGACCAAGTGCTCGAGATAGTTTGAGAGGTAACATATTTAAGGTGGTAAACACCTTGTTCGCTTAGCAGTATGGGACTAAACTTAATTAGTTGCAAGGGGGTGATACTTAGCAGCATCTAGTTTTGAAGAAAAACGCTGCTACTAATTACTTTAGCAGTAGCGCGTCCAGAAGAAGGGCGCTACTACTATATGTAGCCGGGAGGCAACGCCATGGCAATTATAGTAGTAGCGCTTGTTTCACCTAGAGCGCTACTGCTACTGGGCTATTAGTAGCGCGGTTTCCTGAAGCTTGCTACTGCTAATTAGCAGTAGCGTCTGTTTTTAAACCACGCTGCTGCTATGATTCTGTGTATAAGGTTCTCCCTAGTAGTGAGAACACCTTCTCCAACCATCCCCGGCATTGCAGAACCATCACCATCTCCCAACATCCACGGCGCTGGACAGCCACCTAGATGATCTCCTCTAGGTCTTTGCAACCCCATATCGACTAAGGATGTGCAGGAAGAGCACATGCTTGAAGAATCACAAAATCATAATTATGATGCGGAGACTCCGCCAGCCAATCCCGAGACAACCTTTCAAACAAACAAAGTTTACTCCAACAATACTGAAGAATGTGGTGGCCCAAGAAGCGACGTCTTGTCCGCCCGTTTCCGTCCAACCAGTGAAAAAAAAAGAAACACACATCTAAAGGCTGCAAAAATGAATACTAAGGCAAAAACTTCTGCCACCACACGTGCAAATGGTAGACCACCGGTAAAGAAGGCACTGAAGCAGTCCTTGGCATATGAGCAATGTGCTGACAACCCAAAATCAGTTGCCTATATCCCGGGTCAGAGAATGCTACCAGACAAAGCGTACGAGCACCTGAGGCTCGAGATGAAGATTCTACATGACAAAAATGTGGAATCAGAGCTTGCCAATAATAAGCAGGGATTCATCGTTAACCCAACACACTACACTGCGAAGATGCCAAAGGGATATAGAATTTTTTGAAAAATTCAGCATGGATAAAATATACATAGATTTCAAAGAGATCTTCTATATATTCAGATTCTATAGTATCGTAACTTGTCTAATGAGGCTATGGGCTTTCTCAAGCCACTGTTGTAAGAAGCAAGAAAATTTCTGATATCGCCATAGCCGACCCTTATCTCATGAACGAGGAAAACCTAAAAAATGAGTAATAGAGGCGATGCATGAAGATCTACCTTCTAGATTTCATGCAACAGAACAAGGTTAAAAACTTCCTCCTCGTGCCGTACCGACCCATGTACGTCCTTATTTGTCTTACACTTTCGCTTTTATACCTTTCGTTCATATATTTTTTCACGTCTCAAATTTTGTAACTTTGTCATGATCGCGCGGTATGTTTATTCTGTTTTGGGCAGCAATCATTGGGTTCTCCTACTCTTAAGACCGCAAAGGTGCAATTGTTATGTGCTGGATTCCACGAAGAGCCTGGGAAAAGACTGGTCTCTCCTGAAGGACCTTCTTGGTGATTGTCTTTTTTATTGGAATACTACAGGAGGCCGCACGGTTGAGAAAAACTACAAAGGAAGCTGATTGCCTTCAGATGGAACACTCTATCTTGTATGCAACAACCGCCGACTAGTCTGACATGTGGCTTCCACACCTGCATTCACATGGAAGAATTCATACGGTCCATTAAAATGTTAAATCATCATGATAAAAATCCTCAAATGGGGTCAAGAAGTAAAAAACAATCAGCCCGAAGCTGGCTTAGTGCTCGAAGAACTACAAGTCAAGTTGGCAGCTATCATAAACAAGGAGGTCCGCTTCTCCTCTGGCCTATTCTATAATAACTCCGAAGAATATGCATATTTGGCATCATGCACTATGTAGTTGATGACCATGTATTTTGTGTAACTCGTTTATTCTTAATGTACTTCTCGTTCTTTATTTTAAGTGATTAACACTACTTTTATTTCTGATTTGCTCGCATTTAATTGATAATTGTCCCCTATTTGCATCATCTAACTTTGCTATGGCCGCACAATATATGCTGCAACGGCATTGATTTTCATTCTAGCCTGGTGCATCAATCAGTAGCGGGAACTAACAAGGGCCCGCCGCTCAAACAACACAGACTACAGGCGGGCGGGGAGCGTTGCCCACCATAGGTATGGCCGCCGCCACTACTATGAGAGGGAAAACACAGGTGGGCATATAGAGCCGCTCGCCAGTGCTAGGGCCCTACCAGTGGCAGGAGGTCAGTGGCGGGCAGCCCAAAGAGTCTCGCTCGCCACTGCTGGGCTTTAGGCACCAGCCACTACCAGGAATTCATGCAATAGTGGTTATATTTCCTGGGAGTAGGAATCAAACAATAGATTCCTAATGATCCCCCGAGCTTGATTTTTTTTATAAAAGAAGAGCATCCCCCTCCGATTTTCAATTAAAGAAACCATCTAGTTCGATAACATGACCATACCAGCCTGCCTGAGCTTGATTTTCTTCTTAAAAGAAGCCCCCCCCCCCCCTCCCCCGATTTTCAATTGAACAAACCATCTGGTTCGATAGCATGACCATACTAGCCCGCCTGAGCGTGATAGTTGGAACAACCAGTTGCCACCTTGAACACAACAATTGTGCAGCATCTGTACAGTCGCTAATCCAGGGTGTTTGTGTTCTCGGTGTCCAGCTTTCCATACGTTCTTCAAAGTGCCACTTGCCTTGGTGAGTTGGAGGAATCAGTTGTCACCTTCGGCATAAAAGTTGTGTTGCATCTATACAATCGCAAATCAAGGGCGCTTGCGTTCTTAGGCTACCTCCAATGCATTCGTGCTTACATGAGGTGCTAAGCACATTAAAAACATTAGCAACTAAAGCATCCAATGCATAGGTGTTTAACTTGTTGGTGCTAAGCATCCTTCATGTAATGATTTTGCAACTAAAGTTCTTCATGCATTGGTCGGATTCTTCCATTGTTTTTTCCGGGGATCACCACATTCATCTCTCTCCTCTTAATTACCTTATCACATCAGATTTTTTGCCTACAAGGCAGCCTTAGCACTTGTACAAGGTGGAGCATTGGGAGGGGCCTTAGTGTCCAGCTTTCCATACGACGTTGTTGTTGAGGCAGTCAGTGAAGCCAGTCATACTGTATCCTATTCATGCTTAATGATATCTCTTCTTTTTTCATAGTGCCACTTGCCTTGCTTTGGTGAGTGGGTGCAAAGAGTTGGGTCGTGCTTGCTGTTCCTCCAAAAGGCGACCATATATACAAAATAAAAGAAGGCACACCCTGACAAGGTGCTAGCATTATATGATGCATGGCTAATTATGCAACTAATATTATGCATGCACGTATGTATCTATGTATAGAAACAAAATTAACTAGCGCATTGAAGGGCTTCCAGTGGCAACTAAAATATTTATCTTTTGGCCAAAATATTAATTTCAGCAATTTTAGTACAGCAGTGACATAGTTCAAATATTTTTCAAATATTTTATTGAATTGAAATGAATGTTTCAGCAGGACGCGTAGTATGTAATCCCGAGCTCCAGTGATCCCGGATGAACAGTAAAATCCGAAAAAATGGTAAAAAAATTCAAAAAAAACTGAAACTTTTTGGCAAGAAACTTCGATGTTTTTCCTACATGCGTGCAAAAATTCATGACGAAATGACATTCATGCAGATCTCGGCAATAAAAACAAAATCGATGCTCCAAAATGCTTCCAAAAACATTTTTTTGGAGCATGATTTTGTTTTTTTTGCCGAGACCTCCACAAATGTCATTTCATCACGAAAATTGGCACACATGTAGAAAAAACATCAAAGTTTCTTGACAAAAATTTCAGATTTTTTGAATTTTTTTACTATTTTTTCGGATTTACTGTTCATCCGAGATCACTGGAGCTCGGGATCACAAGAGAGTTTTCGTGCTTGAGCAATACTATATATGCATGGGTGTACCTAATAAGCCTCCACTTGCTTGCTGGCCGGCCGCAGGAGCTTGATTTATAGTTGGAGCAATCAGTTGCCACCTTCAACATAACAGTAGTGTGCTGCATCTATATTGTTGCTAATAGTGGGCGTTCTCCATTTCCAATGGTGCCCTGTGTGCTGTGTGTTATGCTGGCTGCGAAACTTCCCATACGAGTTTGTTGCGGCAATAAGTGAAGCTAACCATATTGTATGTAATCCTTTCTATGCAATTTTTCAGGTAAAATCTGTTCATGCTCAATGATATCTCTTTTCCTTGAGAAAAAACAGTTATAGTTTTCTTCAAACTGCCACTTGCCTTGGTGAGTGGGTGCAAGTGCAAGTGCGGGTCATGTTGTCGCTCCCAAAGGTCACCGTATTTTTTTTCCCCCAAAAAAGGCACATCCTGAGAAGGAGCATTATATTTTCTGGGACTAGGAATCAAACCATAGTTTCCTGTGCTTCATTTTTTTAAATAAAAGAAGGGGCTTCCCCTCCGATTTCCATTAAAATAGACCATACCAGCCCGCCTGAGCTTGATAGTTGGAACAATCAGTTGCAACCTTCAACCTAAGAGCTGTGCTGCATCTATACAGTCGCTAATCATGGGCGTTTGCGTTGTCAGTGTCCAGCTTTCCATACGAAGTTGTCGTTGAGGCAGTGAGTGAAGCAAGTCATGTTGTATTCTATTCATGCTTAATGATATCTCTTGTTTTTTCGAAGTGCCACTTGCCATGCCTTGGTGAGTGGGTGCAAAGCGTTGGATCGTGCTTACTGTTGCTCCAAAAGGGCGACCGTATACAGAATAAAGAAGGCACATCCTGACAAAGAGCTAGCACTATAATCTCGACCAGGGAATAGAACTATGGATTCTTACCGACCAGTCGAACCAGCCCTGCTTCCCTCATCACCATGACGAATGGATTAGACTAGGGTAGTCTACCTTTTTTTGTGTGCAAAGACTAGGCAGACTAGGATAGTCTACCTGTAGAACGTGCACCTTTTCTGAAGTTAATTGCCATAAAAAAGGTCTTCCTGATTTGTTTAAAAGATCCGTCAGCATGACCCATGCAAAAACATATTGCTTCATTCATCATTATGCATTTGCTTTGCCCGGTTAGCGGAAGGTGACGGGTGATGAGAGCTGGTGGAGCAAGGAGAAAATCCCTCCATCCTCGCCGAGCACGAGCGCGACGGCAGACGCCAGAGTCTTCGGCGTGGTCAACATGGTCACAGCATGGCAGATCTTCGATGAAATGATAAAAAAAACCAAAACTAATTTTACTCTATTATATATAGGGGATCAGCTAGGTCCGGCAAAAGCTTAATGGTCTAAAAATCCTCCAATAAGGATTTACTATGCCGGATCCATATTAGAAAAGGAGGTTAAACCCCCGGCATCTGCATCAATCGATGCATGCAGCCATCTTTATTAATTATTTCACAAAGGTCTGACAAGAACATACATCAATCCACCCGAAGCCACCATTCACACCTACAAACTCGATAATGTGGAGTTCTCTCACTCTCCATATCTAAAACCGCATTGTCGCCGATCCATCCACATAACGTATCGGGACCAAGAGCAGTTGCAGCAGACCTAAAGCGCATACCACATGCACACGTTTTAGAAGCCGTCATCATCAACGGACCACTGACCCATCTTCAGGAGAGATATCTGCATCATCCTTGTCTGTCTGGACCTCCGTCGACGCCACCACGGCACCACCGCCCTGTGCTCGTCCGTCCAGACGCGAAGTCTCTGGTAGATTTGTGATGCGTAGCACCTGCCAACCAGGCATGACTCTACGTAGCACCTGTCCGCCAGTTGGCCAGGCATGACTTGACAGCTTCACCGAAGCTCCGTGCAAGACGAAGCCGTTCCAACTCATGCCTCCGTCTTCCAGGGCTGCTCGACAAACGATGCTCCCAAGAGAGAAACGGTACCGTGGTACCGCCATCGTCCTATCTGGAAGACCAGATCCCAGGGTTTCCCGAAGCAGCACGAGTGGGTCGATAACAGTTACAAGACGATGACTTCATCAAGGTAACGGCGAAAAACGCCGCCATCGCCCAATTCGCAGCCGGGACTAGATGACGGATCATGAGATCCGACCACCCAGCCTCATGCCGACCACCTCCAGGGAAGGAGGAGGCCACCACCGCCACGCCCAGGGCCAGAGCCCCCGACGTCCTCGTGTTGCAGGTCGAGCCCAGTGGCAGCATGTCGTTGACAGAACAGGGATGGTACATGACAACAGCTTGTGCGGCCCACCGAAACCCATTTGGGATCAAATCGGGCAACCAAGCCACCGCCGCAGGACCCGTTTCCGTACGCCGCCACCTGCATGCCGAAACTGGCTGCCGCCGCCCCGCGCCACTGCCGTATGTCCAGCCGGCGTAGACCGCCGCCCCCCTGACCGGATCTGGCCGAGAAGAAGCGCCGCCGCCACCGCTGCGGCGCACAGGCTTTGCCTACGAACCCCCGGCAGCGGCGGCGGTATGGGAGATGGCGTTGGAGAGGACCAGAGAAAGGGGGCGGGGGCACTCTGGTGCGGCGCGGCGGCGCCGCACGGGAGCGATCGGGGTTAGGGTTAGGGATTGGTTATATATAGGGGATCGGTTAGAAATGCCCTAACATGATGATCTTTTGGAGCGACATGACCCACCCTTGCACTTGCATTGAACCCACTGAAGGCAAGTGGCACTGTGAAGAAAGCTAAGGATAATTGTTTCTTTTTTCGGGGCAAAGTGATGCCATAAAGCATGAATAGAATTACCTTCAAAAGCATACATAGAATTACGTACAATATGGCTAGCTTCACTGATTGCCGCAACAACCTGGTATGTTAAGTTACTCAGCCAGCAGTGCACAGCGCACCGTTCGACATGGAGAACGCCCTTGATTAGCGACTATATATAGGCAGCCTTAGGGACACCGTTTGTTGAAGGTGGCAACTGATTGCTCGACGTATCAAGCTCAGGCGGCCGACCAGCAACAGCAAGCTAATCCGAAGCTAGGTACGCCATGTAAATGCGCAATATATTGCTAGCTAGTTTATGTAATTAGATCAGGTCGATCCTACATAATTAACTACTCCCTCCGTCCCATAATATAAGAAACGTTTTTGACACTACACTAGTGTCAAAAACGTTCTTATATTATTGAACGGAGGGAGTAGTATGTTAAATTGGGTCGCAGGAAGGAAGAGGAAGGCAGGATCGATCAAGCATGCAGTTGTTACCGGGCGGACTATCCCTTCAGTTTGAAGCCGGTGAGCCGTCAACATGAACATCACTCCGCCGCCAGTAAAATAAGAGCCTTCTGTCAGTCTAAAGGTTGGCAGGACATGTGCAGAGTGGTGGAGATGGAGTTGTCCCTCGTATACGACGTCATGCACACCAAGGCGGCCATCGCACACAGCTGGCCGGGTTACTGCATCCGCATCATGTCACCGCCCTTCACCGCCGCCGCCTTGCTGCTCTTCTGCTCCGACAGCAAAGTCGGTGAGAGTGGTTGGGATGTCATGGTGACATACGCCTTGCTCCTTGTGACACTCATCCTTGATGTTGGGTGGCTACTCGGAACGCTAGGGTCCACATGGACATGTGCATTCCTGAGGCATAGGTCGCACTGGCTTGTTTGGTGCTCGCTGGGGAGGTGCCATCGGCAGCTCCGTAGCTTGGGCTTTGCCGCTGTCAAGGATCCAACTAGCTACAGGTTGTGGTCGGGCATCATGGGGCAGTACAACCTGTTAAGTGAGAACTGTCGCGGAAGAAGGGCCAGCAAGCTAGTAAAGAAGCTTTCAGCCGAAGATGCTTGGATGGAATACACATACGGCTACTCCGAGAGCATTGCACTATCACAATGTCTCAAGGACTTGGTTTTCCAAGGAGTAAGGGAAATTCTCGAGGAAGCCTTAGTTAGAAAATAGGGTTTAGGGTTTTCCGTGGGACAAAGCCTCTTCACGTCTTTCTATATATATAACAATCAGCATACTCCCCCTCAATCTGAATTTCTACTCTGTACAAGGTTTAGATTGGTACTAAAACGGTCTAGCATCTATCTGGTGGCTGGTTTAGTAAACACATCAGCCAGCTGATCGTTAGAAGAAATGAATCTGACCTCAAGAGCTCCAGAAGCAACACGCTCACGCACAAAGTGAAAATCAATCTCGATGTGCTTGGTACGTGCATGGAAAACTGGATTGGCAGTCAGATATGTGGCCCCTAAGTTATCACACCAGAGAACCGACACACGCTGCTGAGACACTCCAAGCTCTTTGAGTAGTGACTCTACCCAGATGGCTTCAGCAGCTCCATTCGCCAAGGCTTTGTACTCGGCCTCTGTGCTTGACCTCGACACTGTTGGTTGTTTCTTCGAACTCCAGGAAATGAGGTTCGGTCCAACGAATATGGCGAAACCTCCAGTTGATCGACGATCATCCGGACAACCTGCCCAATTCTGCATCAGTGAAGATACTAATGCTAGTAGAGACAGCCTTGCGAAATTTCAGCCTTGTGTGCAACGTTCCTTTCACATAGCGTAAAATCCACTTAACAGCTTCCCAATGAGCATCAGTGGGCTGTGAGAGAAACTGACACACCTTCTTCACTGCAAATGAAATATCCGGACGGGTGAGTGTTAAATACTGCAGTCCACCAACAACACTGCGATACCGGAAAGAATCATCGGTACTGAGAGGCCGTCCAGACACTCGTGCAAGCTGCTCGAAAGTAGACAGCGGTGTGGAAGTAGGCTTGCAATTCTCCATGCTCACACGGTGTAAAAGATCCAAGGCATACTTCCGTTGAGTCAATGTCATCCCCCCTGAATTGTAGGACGCTTCCAGACCAAGAAAATACTCCAACGGCCCAAGGTCCTTGATAGGAAAACTGGCAGCGAGGGCATGAACAAGACCATCAACCGCACGTGGAGAAGATCCGGCAATGACAATGTCATCCACATAGACAAGCATATAGATATGAACATCACGATAGCGGAAGAAAAACAGAGACGTATCTGCTTTGGAGTTGGCAAAACCCAAAGCGAGAAGACGAGCACTGAGCAGAGCGTACCATGCACGAGGGGACTGCTGGAGTCCATAGAGGGCGCGCTGAAGCTTGCACACATGCGAGGGAAAACGAGCATCCTTGAAACCAGGTGGCTGCTGCATATAGACGTCCTCGGAGAGATACCCATGAAGGAAAGCATTGCTGACATCAATCTGCCGAAGACTCCAACCGCGAGAAACAGCCAAGACAAGAACCAAACGAACGGTGGCCGGCTTGACAACCGGACTGAAGGTATCACCATAGTCAATGCCAAGCTGCTATGTGAAACCACGAGCGACCAGACGAGCTTTGTACTTATCAACAGAGCCATCCGGACGGTGCTTGGTCTTGAAGATCCATTTGCTCCCAACAACATTGACACCGCGCGGCCGAGGCACAAGAACCCAAGTCTTGTTGTGATGCAGAGAAGTGAGCTCATCAATCATCGCGGTACGCCAGGCAGTCTCACCGAGAGCATCACGATGAGAGACAGGCACCGCAAGAAACGCACGGCGACGGGGATCATAGCGGATAGTCCCGTCGGTAGGAACAAGAGCATGGCGAGTATGATCGCGGGTGCGGGTAACCATGGTGTGTGCAGGAGCAGCTGCGGGCGTCGCGGTCGAGGGAGCTGGACTCCCCTCGACAGAGGGCGACACGAGCTGCGGTGGCGATGGCGGAGCAGCATCCTCGAGCACCGGGGCAGGGGACACCACGTCACCGCGCGGCAAGGAGGCCGCGGAGGGGCCGGGTCCGTGGACGAGCCGGTCGAGCCGGGCGAGGCGGTAGCCGATGGACCAGCCAGGCCGGGCGAGGCGACGACCGAGCCGGGCGACGCGGGAGCCGAGCGGGGAGACGTGCATGTCCCATGCACATCGATCGCCAAGGAGAGCTGCGTGACGGCCACGTGGGGGCGGCGGGCAGAGGGCGTGCATGCGCCATGCACGTTGAGCGCCGGAGAGGGCGAAGCCGAGGAATCCTGCACAGAAGCAACAGGGCCTGGGACAGGCGTGTCAGTAGACAAATAGGACAAGTCGTATTTGCGCATATGGTCACCCGTAGCCGGTTCAGTGGGAGGAAAAGAGAGAACATCAGCCAAAGAAAAGACATCGACAGTGACCCCAGGAGTGGCATAGGGAAACACAGACTCGTCGAAAACAACATCATGGGAGATGTAGATACGTCCCGTGGAACGATCAAGACACTTGTATCCCTTATGCATCGGACTATAGCCCAAGAAAACACACATGGTGGATCGGAAAGCAAGTTTGTGTGCATTATATTTGCGCAAACTAGGCCAGCAGGCGCACCCAAAAGTATGAAGAAACTTATAATCAGGGTGCACCTTAAGGAGACGATATATGGGTGTATCTTGTTGAAGAACAGGTGTAGGCATGCGATTAATGAGATAGCATGCCGTAAGGAATGCCTCATCCCAAAAATGCAATGGGAGAGAAGAATGAGCCAGCAAAGCAAGGCCTGTTTCAACAAGATGACGGTGTTTGCGTTCAGCAATGCCGTTCTGCTGAGACGTGTGCGGGCAAGACACATGATGAGAGATGCCAGTGCGTTGGAAATAACGATGCAACCGGTGATACTCACCACCCCAGTCGGACTGAACAGCTATGATTTTAGTGTGGAGAAGACGCTCAACATGAGCCTGAAAGGCATAGAATACTTGCTCAACGTCAGACTTATGCTTAAGGAGATAAATCCAAGAGAAGCGAGAGTAATCGTCAACAAAGCTCACATAATATTTATAACCTCCGGAAGAAGCAATAGCTGGCCCCCAAACATCAGAATGAATTAACTCAAGAGGCATAGTGGAAATATGATGTGATAAATGATAAGGCAATTGTCGACTTTTAGCACGCTGACAAGCATCACACACGGAAGTCTGACGTTCAGAAGAACACACTAAATCATTATTCCTAACAATGTTGTGAACAATATTATTCGAGGGATGACCGAGACGCTGGTGCCACTAGGACGGGGTGGTCTTGACGCTGAGGGACGCTTGGCGGGTGGAGGATGACGACGCGCGACCGAACGGGATGGGGTAGAGTCCACCATGACATCTACCGTGAAGAAGGATTTTCTTCGTGGCCGTGTCCTTGACAAGGAAAAAGAAACGGTGAAATTCCACAAAAACATCATTATCAAGGACGAGACGATGAACGGAGAGAAGATGTTGATGAATGTGTGGTAGACGAAGAATATTGCGTAAACGAAGGGATGAACCGGGTATAGTGGAATGACCAATATGCGAAATAGACAAACCTGCACCGTTTGCCACTTGCACTTGATCCTTCCCACCGTAGCGCTCGTGGAAGTGCAGACGATCAAGATCATTCGTCAGGTGGTCCGTCGCACCGGTGTCCAGAATCCAGTGCGTCGGCTCATGGGAGGAGGATGTGGACGCGGAGTTGGCGGCGCGGTGGTCATGATCATAGCGGCTGCGACAGTCGCCGGCCTCATGACCCCAATTCTTGCATATCTGGCACCGGGGACGCCAGCGGCGGTTGCGACCACCCCCGTTGCCACCTCCGTTTCCTCCTCCATTGCGGCTATTGCCGCCGTTGTTGTTGTTACGACCAGAGGGGTTGCCCTGGCTGTTGCCATAGCCGCCCGAGCAGGGCGGGAGGGAACCGGCGGAGGGGCGGCCGCCGCTCGGGCGGCCAGAATCGGAGGCTCGGCCGGAAGTGTTGTTGTAGACCGGCCGAGACGCGGCGTTGGCGGAGGACTGCCAATCCTCGTGCTCAAACTGCTGCTGCTGAAGGGCCTCGTAGTGGAGAACGCTGGAGTAGAACACGGGGAACGTGATTGGCACGCCCGCGAAGTTCATGGAGGCGGCGATGGTGTTGAACGCCGAGCCGAGCCCGGTCAGCATGTAGTCGGTGATCTCATCATCGCGAAGAGGAGAGCCGGCGGCGGCCATCGAGTCAGCGAGGGCCTTGACCTTCTGCATATACTCGCCGGCGGGACGATCTCCCTTGCGCAGCGCCTGAATCTGGCGCCGGAGGTTGCGCATGCCAGCGCTGTTCTCGGCGGCAAACATGGTGTGCACAGCCGCCCAGGCGGCGGTGGCCGACCTGCAGCCAATGAGTTGCGCGGAGATCTCCACGCTCATCGAACCGAGGAGATGCCCGAGAACCTTCTGATCCAGCGTCCACCATTGCTCGTAGTCGGGGTTGGACACGGTGCGGGCGGCCTCACCGGTGCCTGTCGTCACGGTCGGCGCAGGCGCGGTGGCCGAGCCGTCGAGGATGCCGTGGAGGCGAACTCCGGCGAAGTTGGGGAGGGCAAGAGCCCTCCAGAGCATGAAGTTGCTGCGGTCAAGCGAGACCGCGATGGGCGGAAGGACGGGGGTGGGAGCCGTCGCGGCGGGTGGGGCGATGACGGGTGCGATCGGGACGAGCGTGAAGGGGGTGGTGAGCGTGAGCGCAAAGGAGGGGGTCATCGTAGGTGCCGGCGCGGTGGACATCGCGGCGGGCGCGAGGAAACTGCGGCGGCGGCGGCTAGGGTAGGCTCTGATACCAAGTTAGAAAATAGGGTTTAGGGTTTTCCGTGGGGCAAAGCCTCTCCATGTCTTTCTATATATATAACAATCAGCATACAATTACATACGTACAGGATACGTGTACATGACACGCTAGACCTATTTTAACAGCCTTCCCAGAAGAAGAAGAAGAAGAAGAAGAAGAAGAAGAAGAAGAAGAGGAGGAGGAGGAAGAAGAAAAAGAAGGAGGAGCAAGTACAGACGAAGAAATTGCTGTCCGAGTGACCGCTAAAGTCACCGCGAAAGTCACTGCCAAAGCGCAAATAGGTATGGACACCGGCCCAAATCCAAGCGGTGCCCTAAAGAGACAAGCGGCGTTAGGCAAAGTTCTTGGTATCGGCCCTGAGTTCCAAGAGTTGGTCCTTAAGTGGCATGTGGCAACCGAAATTTTCCTCCAGTGCAGGCCGAGGTCAACAGCATCCGGCAGCTGCATCGAGTGCAAACATGTCGAGGCGATACAGGGGCTGTCGAACTATATGATGTTCCTCGTCGCCGTACGCCCCGGCATGCTACCGGGCCTCAACCTCCGCAGCATGTTCGACGCCATGTGGATGGCGTTGGACTCTCTGTACCGTGACCGTAAAGGGAAGTGCACATCTGGTCGAAAAACTAAGAGGGACCTTGCAGAAATCCTGCAAAAGAAGGTAGAGGAAGCGACGGACCATCTCCACGGCAGCAGTGCCATTCTCTCGGATGGAACGTTCTATGCTAAGGTAATGCTCTTCCGGATGGGGGCATGTTGCTCGTGGGTTTGGCCCCACGGCAAGTGGTCGAAGGAGCACAATGACAGATGGACGGGACCACTTCGTAGTGTGGCGCCCGGCTTGCACCACAACTTCGACAGGGCGCTCTGGAGATGCAGGAGATGTTGGAGATCATCTTGTATGAATGGGTGCGCTTGCTCGTACACGCGTCCACACGATGTGCCCCCGACTCCCATGCCAAGCAGCTCAGCCGTGGCAGCGACCTCACCACCGTCGTCTGGATGCTTGCCCAACACGCCGGCATATTTCGCTTCCGGGCAGACAAGACTAGTGATCGGCCATGCTGGTTTTCCAAAAGTTCACACGAACCCTCTCCTGATCAAGGCTGTGACTGTGTTGCGTCTTTTGATCGTTTACTTAAAGAGCATTATGAAGCGCCTGGATCTCAGCAGACTGGGAGGTAGTTTGGTTTCAGTCAGCTGACGTCAGCACGTACACGCTGGTACACTTGTAAGCTTGTTGTCTCGTTTCCTTCACGTTTCCGATTTTCGTTTTTGTGCGTTGTGGGTTGTGTGGGCATTGGCAACATGGGTTGATATTCGGCTGTTGCCCGTGTACTGCCGTGTGCTTGTGTTTTTCTTTTCTTTTTTCTTTTTTGCATATTTGAGACCAAACAGACCTTCGACAATGTATGTGGCCTGGAATGTGATTTAATGTCATGTTGAACATATAAAAGGGCAGTTGACTTTTTCTATGTTTTATACTCCCTCCATCCCAAAATAAGTGGCTCAACTTTGTATTAGCTTTAATACAAATTAGTACAAAGTCGAGTCACTTATTTTGGGACGGAGGGAGTATTTCAGTACCAAGATGGCTATGTTGTGCTTGCTCATACAGAGATAATTAATGAGAAAAAAAAAGGAGAATGAAGTACATTTGTCTAGGGCCTCCACAAATTGTTTTTTTTAGCATAAAAACTTTATTAATCAAATGATAGCCAGGTCGTTTACAAAGAGGTGAAGAACAAAGTCAGGGATGTTTGTTTCCCATACTTCAGACTTTCTCGTGCTAATACAATGTTTTGCTAGAGCATCCGCTACTGGGTTCGCCTCTCTGCTGCAATGATCAAAGGATATATGAGCAAATTCCATTGTGATTAGTAGAAAAGCATGAAAAGAAAAGAAATCGGGCCTACATCAACTCCGTGAGTGTTGCGATGATGACAATTGCGACTAGTATACAATTAGGTATCGGCGCGTCATGTGCAACGTGCGCATCTTCGACTAGCAGGAGGGCCGTAACCAGGCCCCGGGCTACCTGGGCCATTGCATGGGGTGTGGAGGGAAAAGGCTTGGTGACTGTAGCAAGAAGGATGGACTGGGCGTATAAATATTCTGGCTACGGCACTGACTAGCAGGACAAAAAAATGTAGCTATGGTAGCAACAAGGATGGCCCCGGGCGTATAGATATTCTGGCTACGACACTGACTAGCAGGACAAGATAAAGACAAAAATAAAATAAAATAAAATACAAACATCCGACATGCCAGCCCACCTGTTAAAACCGTATTGTGTCATGTAAAGTTGCAGTTGGGTTGCAAACGCCTGCCGTTGTGTGTCTAGAGGTGGATGTGCAAAAACTGAACATACAACTTGTAACAGCCCAGAGTTCTAAAACGAGCAAGGTCAATTTTTGAACTCTAAACTTACTACTCGATTTAGGAATCAACGCTCTACTACAAAACTGGACACCCTAAACTTTCGATACCATTCAGATATCACCCTCACCTCGACTAACACCGGTTTTCACCGAGTGACCCAATTTTGACCGCTGTGACTGCAGTGTCAACATGGACAAGTCAACTTTTGACCCTTCCATACACTTCAGACCATTCTAGGAATTGAAAGAAAAAGAAAAAGAAAAAAAATCTCTTCCTCTCTCTCTCATTAGAGCTCCTCCCCCATTGCGCCACTCCTCTCGGCGGCACGCATGCACCTCTCCCAGTCATGGTCCCACTGCGTGCCTTGGTGTCCCTCCGGCCAGCCCTCTTGACGCGCCCCGAGACATCATAGCGTGCTATAGCCCGCCTCCTTCCTTCTGCACCATTTTCATAGTGGTTTAAAATAGTTTTTACTTACGATCAAGGAAAGAATACCCCCCTACCCCGATAATAAACAACACCCCAACAAAGTGCATATGAATATTTAAGGTAACTGCTAGTAGTTATTGACTGCTACACAGCTTGTTGACATTTTCGAATTAATTATGCCATTTTTGTGTGGCGCCTCGCATTTTCCCTTGTTAAGGTAACTGCTAGCTTCATTATACACACTCCATGTTGTAGAAGCTAGTTTAATCCGTCAATCAATCGCCCAGTAGACCTGCACACAGGCCGGTATTTATCTTGGACCTCAGCTAGTCATCCTGATCTCTCTCAAGCTTGTGTTGTAAATGCATATGTGATATATGATCATATATGTGATCTTGATTTCAGCGCATGCAGGAGATCGATGGGCCATTAATCAATGGAAGAACCGAAGAAGCAGGATGCGTGAACCGGATGGCGGGGTTGCTGAACTTATGGGAGATCCGGGCAGTGGTCCTTTCAAGCTTCGTAACACAGCTTGTCCTCATGTTCCTTGCCGGCATCCGCCGACGTAAAGCTCTGGCATGCTGAGGCTCATCCTTTGGCTGGCGTACCAACTTGACTAAATCATAATTTTCCTTGAAAAAAGCATACCTGGAACTATCTGGCCCCAGGCTGGTCTCATCGTTCATACTCCAAAAGGCAAGTTTTATTTCCTCCAGGGCAAAAGGAGCAGAAAGAGCATTAGCTTGGGAAACAGAAAATTATGTTTTTGGGGTTTGGTGCACGGTGGCGAATAGTGTTTTGGGATCATGGATCAACTCCAAGTAACATGACAGTTTCGACCAACCCAGTTGTGGAGATGATGTTCATTAAAAGTTAAATTCAACTGGCTTTGTCGGCGTGGTGGCCGTGTTGCCATCCTCTCCCAGTCCATCCGGGTTCAGGGGTGAGCTCTTCTGCTTGTCGAGATGGATGGTCGGGCAACGGTATGGGAGTTGCCGGCCGTGCTCTTCCTCCGACGGCGGGCTGTTCCTTTCGCATGAGGGTATTGGCGGCATGTCCTGGAGTTGGCGAGGTCCTCGGTGTCCTAGCTGGTTCTAGGTGTAGTCAGGACTGCTGTTGTTCGGTACCATCTTGTATCCTTCTTCTTCTTCTTCTTCTTCTTCTTCTTCTTGTTTCTTTTCTGATGTTTCGATGGTTGTATGCTCGGCTGTTGCTTTATAATATAAAGCTGGGCGAAACCCTTTATCATATAGTCGACAGCCTCCAAACACCCAAGTACATTATGTACGAATATATACCTTTTTTAACTGTTCTGTCCTCATCACGTTAGCTACTAACTCTGCTTTGATATTTGTGTAATCTTTTGCTATGATGCAAAATAACTGACAGAGCCACTGATAAAATCATATCATGTGAGTGTTCTTCAAGTTAGTAAGGCTTGCTGTCAAGTGATGTTTGATTAGACTAAGAATTATGTTATGGGAAAGTTCCCATAGAACCGCCTGCAAATTGTCCTATTACTGCCACGGCTAACATGCAGCCAGGGCCAGAACTACATTGTGCAACTCATATAGGCTCCATCTAAATGTGTTTTAAGATTGTTGCATCAGTGTCTTTGTCATACTATGATGTAAGCTTATATTGGGGATAATGTTCCGAGGAACTTCAAGTAGAACCAGATTTTTTTTTTCTATCGGGAAGGCTCGCATGCATGCAGCCAGGGCCACAGCTACAGCATGCAACTCTTGGCTCACTTGAAGATTACTGCTGCATAATCTGTTCTAGCTTAAAGGGCTAGCAATTTTTTTTAATAACCTGGAAGTTATTAGAACTGAAACACTGGGAAACTTTAATTAGGATATAATTTTGAACATTACGCCTTCTGTTTCAAAACGCCCAGCATATAAGGTTTTGTTAGGACGATTCTAATAATATATATTTTTATGTAACATGAACTCGATGTCATTGGATTTACCTCTCAGAGTACTTTTTTGTGGTTATGGCTTTATATCACATATGTTACGTAGTTAAGTTTAATTGTTTGTCAAAATCTTGTCTTAACAAAACCTTTTTTAGAAAAGGAGGATTATCCTCAGCCTCTGCATCAAAGTGATGCCTGCAGCCATCTTATTAACCAAAAGATCCAATAAGTATATAGTATGATACAAAAACTCATCAAGAGATAAAGTAAAGGGAGAACTCAAAGCCACAACCGGCACAAAAAAGAACAAGATGCCTATACACCTATCCTGTTGGACCCCCATCCAAACTAGTTATAGGTATCTTGTGCTATCGTCTCCCAATTGTTGCACCCATAAGCTATATGTTCCTTGGATTCCGCACAGCTGAGTAATGACCACGTACAGATCCAACTAGTTGCTCTGTAGATTACCTGCAAACCTAATACCCATATTCCAAAGCATATGGAGTATTATATTGCTGAAAAATATTGGGGTAATAATTATATTTTTATTAGGAGGGCAATAAAAACCGACTTTTGTTTACAGAATAAGCATAACTTGTACATGTACATATACACACCTGACCACATTTCTAACTCACACACCCACGGTAATGGCGAGGTATTTCACATATGCTAGTTGTTCTCCCTTTTCTAGCACATATTTACTATATATTAATTCCCACATATAAAATGACACACCAACACACAGTTAGCTTAGAAATTCATACTTCATATGCATGTGTGCTAATTAACTATTGACCTTCTCCTGTAAGCAACCATCACTTTTCCTCTAGGTCCTGGTAATATTTTGTCATTCTCTAGCTCAGGGAAAGGAGAGATTAACTCGAGCTCAAAGTTCCTCAGCAAATAGCTCCATATCACCTTGATTTGCATGAAAGCATAATCCTGCCCCAAGCAAGAATACCTCCCAGCACCAAAGGATATGTCTGAAAACTTGCCACTGGTTTTGTCCTCCTCTCTCCCCAGGCTAAACCGGCACGGATCATACACATTAGGATTCTTATAAATGTAAGGCATCTTGTTGCTGACCACTATGGAGCATGCTAAAGCATGCCCTTCTGGGATCTCATATTCCATGCCATCCCTGGTTTGCACGGTGAAGCTCTTGTGTGCATGACGGAGTAGTAATGGTGTCGGAGAATAAAGCCTCAGTGCCTCTTTGATACAGCAACGCAAGGCATCCATCTTTGACAAGATGGTGTAGTCTATGGGTTCTCCATTTTGCTCAATGATTTTCTTCTGCTCTTTCATGGCAGCTGTCATGTACTTTTGATTGCTTAGCAGGCAAGCTCCTGTCCAGGTGCTGGTACTTGAGCTCGTGTGCTGCCCGGCGAACAAGATGGCAATGAGTAGCCCAACAATCTCGCTCTCTGTCATGGATCGGCCATCACTGTATTTTGAGTCTATGAAGCTCTGCAACACATCGCCTTCGTCATCATCATTGCTGTCCATGACTCGGGCTGGGCTAATTCTTCTACGTGATCTGACTATCTCGTGGAGTATTTCTCCCAGCCTTGCACGCGCTTCGTCGCGTCGGCGGTGCGGCGGAATTGGGAGGTGCGGGAAGAATAAGTTGATCATGTGGAAGCTGTTTTCAAATAGTTCATGGAGGAGTCTCGACACTTCTTCCATGTTGTTGCCTTTGATCTCATTGCCAAGCAAGCATCTGTTTGCGATCAGCACGATTAGGTGGCCAAGCTCATGCTTTAAATCAACCGTACCACTTTGTCCCCATTTCGCAAAGTAGTCCTACATACAAAAGTTCCCATATCAAGCATTATTCTAAATAAAATAAAAGATTTATAAATCAAACAACTAATAATCATAAGGCGGAGTAATTAAATGGTGCATATCAATCAAAATAGAGGAACTTGCGTTCCTAATCAGGTTGCGTACATCTCCTGAGGCAGAGGCCGGGAAAGATATATCTTTATTATCTAAAAGTAAAATTACCTCCACTACGCAAACCATGGACTGAACATCTCTTCGCAACCTCGCCGGCTGTATCGCCTTGGTACAAAATCGGATCTGCTCATTCCTGGTAGCCATGTCCACACCAAACAGAACTCCTTGACCGAGGACGGGCACAATGATCTTAGCTGTATCCCCGAAGTCGATCTCGGATGGCGATCCCTTGAAGAAATGAGGAGTGACCTCTGGCCCAACCAAAAATGTCACCTTCAAAAATTGATCACATGTACGTGAGTTTGTAACTCAGAGAATACTCTTAAATTTAAGATTTGTTCCATCTGCAAAATAATGTTAATTAAGGTCACCTTCTTTAGCCCGAAAAGGTTCACTGTGAACACACTTCCCATCTTCATGTGTAGTTCATGGATTGCAGCATGTAAACCCTTCTTGGGGGTCACAAGTGTGAACAGGGCTGCCATTAGAGGAGCTCCACTCACAACTTGTGGCGGGCGCAGAGTAATTGATGATCTCTTTCCTTTGCGCGTAAGATGAATGGTTCTGATTCTTGCAATGATCTCGGAGATGATTGTGGTGAGAAACAAAAATGCTATGGTAAAGCATGCTGCCGTGTGTATTGTGATCCCATCCATGCCCATATGCATATGCAGCGCTCAACTTTATGCAAACCTGGCTAACAAAAATGAGTTGATTGATTGAGCTGAGGATGAAGGAAAACATATGTAGAATGGAAGTTTTTTAGAAGTTATGTACTGCTGAGAGAGAGAGAGAGAGGGAGGGGGAGAGAGAGAGAGAGAGAGAGAGAGAGAGAGAGAGAGAGAGAGAGAGAGAGAGAGAGAGAGAGAGAGATTACGTACGTACTAATTGTTTGTGCTTGAACCAGGCGTAGCTATAATCCTACAACAATTAACCAGAGACAAGACCCGCACTGAAGCTGAAAAGAATTGGAAATAGGATGAACCGTTTGGAGGTGGATGCATGAGAAAAACTACTTGTAGGGCAGGACAGGCGTTTTATAGATGCACCGAGGTTTCTTGACTTGCAGGTGGTTGCATGAGGTCTATAGAATTATATTTGTCCGGTCTCATTTAATAGTCGTTGCTGCACCATATTGTTGACTACTACAAAAGTGCCGGTTCAAAACTAAACTGAACTAATAGTCTGGTCTTGGTCCTAAAAAAGCAATTGACCAGTTGCACGAAGGAAGAAAAATGCAATTAATCTTGGTGTGACGCAAACTACTTATGACTAATCACAAACTATATGTTCATTAATGAGAAATGTTTCTATAGCTCTTGTATCTGAATAGTGGATTCTCCATGTGGTTTGAGGTTTTCAATATCTTGTGAACTAGTTACCTGGTAGTTTTGAATCTCGTACGAGGAATGATGGTGTGACTCAAACACTTCTCTTTGTGGTGTCACGTGGGAGTTTTGTTGAGTTGGGAGAGATAGAAAGAAAATAGAGAAAAGATTGCCTTCGCTTGATGAAAGCATGATTTCTTCATGGCAACTAGATCATTTCTTTTATTTTGAGGTATTTCCATTTTTTTGTTACCACGTATTTGTATTTATATTTGTATTTGTGTGTGTGTGTGCGCGCGCGCGCGCGTGCGTGTGAGCTTTTCGTTTCTACTGTTTGAACCAGAAAGCAAGGGTAAGCGTAGCATCATACGTTCATCAGATATTAAGATTGGTCAGAGATTACTCACGGTGAAATGGTTGAAAAATCAAATGCCAAGCATGCGCATGGAATTCTGCAGTTGGCATGCCATAGACGTGACGGAATTTGGAGGTAGTTGATTCCGTATAAACATCTTGCTTGAAGAAGACATGGAATTCTAAACTAGCCATGTCATTCGATTTTCGGCCAATTTTCTTATTTAATTGGTCAATTTTCATCATGATGAAACAAGCAGAGCTCATGCTAGTCGCTCAAAAAAAAAACCCTAGCGAAGTCCTGTGCTTTCTGCTTACCAACTCACAGTGGCCTTGCTTGTGGCATAGTCACAAGACCCCCGAATAATATCGGTCCAAGATTATCACAAGACTAACTAATTAAGTATGTGTGTTGCGCTACAGGACCATTTTGGTCGAGGGTCATGCATGTGTGCAAAGTTTAATCCTGTATTTCTGGTGGAAAAGCGAGAGGGCTAGCTTGTGCCTCCGATCTCATGGTAGAACGAGAACAAGGGACAACGACACACGGTAGAAAGCAAAGACTATTCGGAGGGTTACATATCTATTGGTAGGATGAAAAATCGAAAATACACACGCGTTGGATTATTCAGCACCCGTATGTGGTTGTCGTTTCTATTTTCTTGCACGACTTGTCTTCAATACAGTAACCCCATCTACTCTACTCCCTCGGTCCTTAAAAGAGTGTACTTTCAATTTTTTTTTGGAAAGTCAATTTTTTTATGTTTGACCGTATTTATACAATAATAGATCAACATTTATGCCATCAAATTAGTAGCATTAGATTCATGATATTTTCGTCATATACCTATTTGGTTTCACAAGCATTGATTTATTTTTGCACAAATCCGGTCAAATTTTGAGATAGTTTGGCCCTCCAATAAAGTTTTTTTTTTGCGGGAAAAACTTTCAATCTACTCATCTTCAATCATGCTAGTACAACGAACACTAGAAATAATAAAAGTTACATCCAGATCCGTAGACCATCTAGCGACGACTACAAGCACTGAAGCGAGCCGAAGGAGTTTAAAGTACACTCTTCCAAGAACGGATGAAGTGCGTTACAAATACTACAGTACAACAGTCCAGCACGTAGTTGGACCGGAGACCAAGGTTGGCAGCTGACCAGTCGCCATGGACATGATGAACCAAACTCTCTGACGGAAGCTTGCTGTCTGGTGGCAGTAGCGTCGATTCTCTTGTCATTGATTCCCTTTGTGAGGCCGGCTCTACTAGGTGGTAAGACACGGGAGCCAAGCTTACTTGATGTCCATGGAACCTTCCCACCATTGGCAGCCTCCAACACCTCCGCGCATTTCCTTCTCCTGGTGCGCCGGTACCGCCGCTCATACTGCTGAGGCTTCACGAAGTGCCCATGGTCATCGTGTCCACCCCCGGGCGGCAATGGAGGTGCTGAAGACGAGCGACCCCGTCGTCCTGTTTTAATCACCACTGTTGGGACGTGGTCTATCATAAGAAGGATGTGCTGAACGTCCAAACTTTTCTAGCCGGTGACTACAAGTACTGGAAGGAGGGCATGGATCAGCTCATTCGGGCTTGGATCACGGAGCGACGACGGCACTCTGTCCCACCTTGGCTTTGATTCCCAATCTCCTTTTTGCTTGCTCGTGTAATCTAGTTACCCATATCCTTGTCTATGAAAGTAATTCGTGTGTTATTCAAGAGATCATAGGAGGAAACATAGCTGCATGAATCTAGGTACATATGAACCCACTTCAGAAAACACATTTCTAAATGTCAAAAAATTCTGAAAAAAGTTACACGTGTACACTCCACATTCTTTGTGCGCACCAAAAGTTTCGCTTTTTTTGGTCCTATGCAGAAAAGACAAAAAAAGTGTCGTGGAACCCTATTTAGAAGCACTGAAATTTGTCTTTTTTTGCGAAGGCAAATTAAAAAGACATTTTGCACAAAACTTCGTGCCGAGCACATATCTTGCGAACATGTACGCCTGAAATTTTATTTTGAATTTTTGACACTCTAAAACATGTTTAAAATGCTTTTTTTAAAAGCGGGTTCATATGTACCCGGGTTCAGGACGTGCCTTCTCATCATAGGAGATCCCCAATACTTGGTATTTAGAGCTAGCGCACAACCCTCCACCTCCAGAAATTCCCCATATTTTCCCCCAACTCCATTCCACCACCAACATTAACCAATACTAGTCGCCAGCCCGTGCATTTGCACGCCTAGTTATTTAATATTACATATAATTTATATGACATAAAGCGATTTGTTGTATAGATTTATATTGGGACGTGCCATCTAATATTTTTCATTCTAATAAGTCATCAAGGATTTTCAGATGGGGATTCATAGGAGAATGTATTTCCACAAAGGAGTTAGTTGGATGGAAATACAATAGTTAATAGGTGACGCCCAAAAATAGTATGTGCTGGGATAACTTGATATTAACTCTTTATATGATTTTACCCTTTATATGTTTGAGGAAGTTTGAAATAAATTTGTTATCTTATTTCAAAAGCGTATAGAGTAGCCTAATATATATTACTTACTATCTCAGGTCTACTCTATATATGTATATGCTTGGTATTATATACATTACGATCTCAAAATAATAGCATTTTTATGTACTATAGTCATCTCTGAAAACATTAAATTACATGAACTATGGAGTGCGAAGCTAATATGTTTTTATCGATAGAAACTATTTTTCCTGTAAATTAACTCATTTCAGTTAAAACAATAAGAAGAATATTCTCAGATATTTGATATGCTTGAAAATTCATGTGGAATGATGCAAGTTGAAAAACCAGGCAATGATAGAACCAATAAGTGGGGATTAAGCAAACCAACAACTTGATAGGTTTGGAAGTTGAAGAAAGTCACAACATCGAATGAGCTTTAGTTGAATAGCAATGAACCTTACATTTAAAGAAATTTTATTACATGCACATGAATCACATGGAATATGTATAAATTGAAAAGTTGGTTCGCAGATACTGTATATGTACTACATCGATCATGGACTTCGGTCACAAATGTACTTCTATCTCAGTACGTACTACATGTCAAAATACTTTGTGATTATTGAACAAACAAACCATGATCGCTTAGTTAAAAGGGGAACTTTAAGAGCGCCCAGTCATTCCAATCATAAATTTTCAACAGTTTGTAGTTCAAATGCAAATAAAAATCATGATTTTCTACAACCATTAATAGTTGGAGGCATACATTGTTAAAAAAAAATTCCAATCCGAGAAATTCTTCTACAGATAATTTGTTATTTCATCATCAAAGCAGACTTACTAAAGCAAAACATTGTAATTTTCTTATCCAATATTAAGTACGAACATGCACCATATCAAGCATTGATACTCACCATATTGTGTGTTGATCCTTGTCCATAGGGTAGCAAGAGGAAAAGCTTTGTCCGATCCATCACACATATATGCTGAACTGTATTATACAGGGGTCAGAAATTAATGACGCGCTGGAAAGAGCAAACATAGAAGAAAATATATGTGCGACTTGAACAACCTCATCATGGACGACTCCTCGCCGGTGAAGGATAAGGCATCATATGCGTAGCACGGTCTGATTTAAAACCGATAATTACATTTCTTTACATACTTGCAGTTGGACGTCTCGATTGTCTGGACCATCACAATTGGTATTTTGTTCACGCAATACCTCATACAACATAGCGAGCAGATCCAACAATAGATGAAAGAGTGATAGTTAGAACTACCAAAAGGACAGGGTCATACTGCAAATACTTATTCTGTTGTGCTGGGAGGAGTAACGTAGCTGGAGGTTTATTCCGTCCATGTCAGAGCTTTTGATGGGGAAGTTCGTCCATCCCATGGCAGGGTTCTGGAACTGGGAGAAGCTGCACACCTTAATCAATCGTGGTTTTTTTCTTTTGGAGGGACAGAGGAAGCAGATCCTAAGGATGAAGCATATGATGTAGAAAGGACCTCCAAACGTACATGCATAACATCACGGCATGAATATCTATGACTGAAATTAATCTCATCATATTAGTAAAGAAACCAAATCATGTCCACTGGGAACACCACTGATATGATCATCCAAATATATTGAGTGACGAAAATGGAAGATCTAGCGACTTCAATCCTGATCACACCCTATAGACGGATTTGTTTCTAGTACAGATAGATGAGGCTTGGCTACCTGAGAAATCTGCAGCCATGTAGCAGATCGTCCCTTCTGTCTCGCCCTGCGCCATAGGCCGCTGCACAATCGACCTTGAATTCAATATCAATGGAGCTCGCACTTTTAGGACCACATCGAGAGGAGCCATGGGAACCCATGTGCAATACGGATGGAGCTGGGAGATTTTCCTGTGAGAGTTTGAGATAGATACGGGAGCGATTGTTTTTTTAGATGGAGATACGTGAGAGATTGAAAGAATTGAGTTGTGTGAGAGAGATACGTATATGGGTTTTTTCCCATTGGAGAGGAGATGCGTGAGAGATTGGGAGAGATTTTTACGTGAGTGTTTTTTTTTGGGAGAGATTTTTACGTGAGAGTTTTTTTTTGCGTTGGAGAGATACGTCTTAGTTTTTTCACTTGTTTTTTTTCCAGTATTATAAGGATTAATCGACACCGTTATAACTCGGTACCATCATAAGATTAACGGCTCCTAATTTCTGATTAATGTGGGAATTTCTGGGGAGTCCGTAATTAGTATAGAAGGTATAGATAGATAGATAGATTTTTTGGGGAGGGTCCACAAAATTGTGTTTCTGAAAACCCTTGAGAACTCTAGACTTTTTTCACCAAAAAATTTCAAATGGAGTTTGAATCAAAAAAATTGGCGTCAAAATACATTATATTTAACCCATTTGTACACGAAATGCTCTCAGCTCTAGTTGGCAGCAGGCCTAGTTACCTTCATGAGGTCTCCAGCTCGACCCGATGCAACCGCACCATGAACAATAATTTATTAAGTAATGCTTTGAAAAGAATAATGGGCCACACGCGCTATTGTTATGTCAATAACTAGCTAATACCAGTGCATTGCAACTATTCTAGTGGTTGAACACCAATCATGTCGACCTAATTTGATTTTATTTGATTAAGTTAATGCAGAATGTGGTTTTGGGATGAGACGGACAACAGACGAACATGCAAACATCAAACCTACCTTCACGACCGCTTACTCCCCTTTAAAAATAAAGATACATGCATATGCAACATATTTGGCATTATTCAGTCGTTCAAAAGAAAAAAAAACATTTATTTCGAATGCTATCAATTTTTTCGGGGGTCACCCAAATTTCTGACGACCGGCCGATTACCAGAAATTCTGACCACGAAAAAAATCCTGCCATGAACCAGCTCAACGTGCTACCCACCTCGAACAATAGCATGGACGTTTTAAACAGTCATTTGGATCAGATATTTGACGAGTGTTTTGATCGGATCCTCGAAAGGATGGAGAAGATCGAGGCTTGCAGAGTGGAGAAACACCACTTTGTCGTTTTAGGTACAGATCTATCGCTTTATGCAACTGAAATTATTGGCTCCTGGAGCCATTTACGTCCCAATCTTTCAGGCCCATTTTGGTAGGTGAACATGCATGATTCTTTTCTATAAGTTTGTACCAAAATATGCAATATTTCAGCCAATAAATGCACAACATGTAAAAGCACATGTTTTTTTGGTAGCTAGGTGCAACCATTTGGACATAGTTGTAGCTATGTTCAACCAATTTGACTGACGGTTTAGGAATATAATTATTTATGCACAAGTATGATTTATATTCTTTGTTGCGGTTGATCTAATCTGGCGAGTACGACATTTTCTTTTTTTCTTTTCACCGATGATTCCAAGGCAATTAGATGGATGCAAGTATGATCGATACACAGGCATGGAGTTATTACCCTCCTTTTTAATAAAAAGGAAAAAAGAATGAAAACTTCTTTATGGGAAACAGATTATTTGATGTACACACTAGTAGAAAACAGGGCTTTCGTTCGGGCCTGGCCAGCCCATTAGTCCCGGTTCCGCACGAACCGGGACCCATGGGGTGCATTAGTCCTGGTTCGTGAGCCCAGGGGGCCGGTCGGACCACGTGGGCCACTGGTCCCGGTTCGTCTGGACATGTTGGTCCCGGTTCAACGCACGAACCGGGACCAATGCGCCTGCCCCTGGCCCATGACCATTAGTCCCGGTTTGTGCCACAAACCGGGACTAAAGGGTTGGTCCTCGTTGCGGCCAGAGTTTAGTCCCGCCTCGCCAACCGAAGGGCGCTCACACCGGTTTATAAGCCCGTCCCTCTCTGCCTTGTTGAGCTCCTCTCAAAATGAAAATAGATGCCCTTATATAGGGAATTTGATCTAAATTCATAGTGAGTTTCTCTGCAATTCATAGAAATTTATTATGAATTTAGGTTGAATTTTCTCTATAGGCGCATCTATGCTCATTTTATTATGTTGGGGTTGGTGATCTTTACAGACTTTTTGTGTGTTGAATATGCACCATTCAAAATCAGTCTCTGCTTTGAATGGTTCATTTTGAACACACAAAAAGTCAGGA
This sequence comes from Triticum aestivum, assembly GCF_018294505.1. Lineage (NCBI taxonomy): Eukaryota > Viridiplantae > Streptophyta > Magnoliopsida > Poales > Poaceae > Triticum > Triticum aestivum. The sequence goes on along the minus strand of NC_057799.1, from coordinate 10,054,795 downwards.
GTTCAAATAAGTTAAAAAAAATGAAATCCCTTTGTAACAGACGAGTTTTCGTCCGAAACCCTGATACTTCGAAAGAGATTGTCCATTTTGTACACGAAGTGCATCCAGTTTTTGCCGGGACCCTCTCAACTTTCTTGCACATGCTATGTGGATGAAATGATGATACCATGCCAACTTTCAACCTTTTCAGAGTTCATTTGAAATGCTTTTTAATTTTAGGGTCTTATAGCTCAAAATAATTAGTAAATGCATGAAAAATAACAAATGAAGTCGGAAAGGATTGAAAAATGATGATGTGGCTTTGAATGGTGCATTTTGAACACACAAAAAGTCAGGAGTTTAAATAAGTTTAAAAAAATGAAATCTCTTTGTAACAGACGAGTTTTCGTATGAAATCCTGATACTTTGAAAGAGATTGTCCGTTTTGTACACGAAGTGCATCCAGTTTTTGCCGGGACCCTCTCAACTTTCTTGCACATGCTATGTGGATGAAATGATGATAGCATGCCAACTTTCAACCTTTTCAGAGTTCATTTCAAATGCTTTTCAATTTTAGGGTCTTATAGCTCAAAATAATTAGTAATGCATGAAAAATGGTGCATGAAAAATAACAATAAAATAAATAAGTAATTAGAAACAAAATAATATAAACTTTATTAAAATATATAAGTAGAAACAAAATAAAATAAACTTTAATAAAATTTATGAAACTAAAATTAACAAAGTATTTTCTGTTCAAAGCATTATAAGAAACCTCTAGTATTATTGAAACTAAAATCATATAAAATTGATGCAACTAAAATTATCGAAGTATTTTGTGTTCAAAATCATTAAAAGCAAAAAGAATTTTCATAAAGAACTTTTTTTTATAGAAACTTTAATAGCAAAAAGAATTATCATAAAGTAAAATAAATAAGTAATTAGAAACAAAATAAAATAAAATAAATAAGTATTTTGTTGTAAGTAGAAACAAAATAAAATAAATAAAGCAAAAAAGAAAACAAAAAGTGGGGAAAAAATAAAAAAATGCCACCTACTAGGCCACCACGGCCTGAATACGACTAGAAACCCATCCATGGGCCAGGATTCAGGCCCGTAGAAGGCCCAGCAGGCCCACAGGCATAGCAGTGCAAGATTAGGCCCAGAGGCCTGCAGTTCAGAGGAGTTCAATGGAGATGGCGGGGCAGGGCTTATAAACAGGTCCTGCCGCTCCTCGGCTAGCGAGGTGGGACTACACATCCCACCGCACCGCTTCCCGCCCTGGTTGGTGCCACCAACCGGGACCAAAGGCCGCCGCTTCCCGCCCTTTGGGCTGCTGAAAAGAGGCCTTTGGTCCCCGTTGGTGACACCAACCGGGACTAAAGGGTGGCATTGGTATCGGTCCGTGACAAGAACCGGGACTAAAGCTTCATGTATATAAGGCACACTTGTGAAAATTTTGGTTTGCATCTTGCAGTTCGCCCCCGACGACGTGCGCGGAGAGGATGCCGCCAGGCTGCCAGATGCCGTCGCCGTCGCCCCGCCCCGGAGCCCACGCCGACGCCGTCGCCGTCCGCCGCCCCCGCCCCGGAGCTCACGCCGACGCCGTCCGCCGCCCACGCCGTCGCCGTCAGCCGCCAACGCCGTCGCCGTCGCCCGTGCCCTGCTCCGCGCGCCTGCCCGGATCCTCTGCACGCCGACGCCATCGGCCGCCCGCACCGTCGCCGTCGCCGCCCCCGCTGTCGCCCTAGCTGGCCGGCCCCGCTGTGAGCTGCCGCCGCCCTGAATCCTTTTTTTCATTTTTTTTGTATATGTATTTTTTCCATGTATATATACTAGTAAGTGTTTAATAAAATTAGTTAGATTAGTTGAATTAGATGTTTTTCCATGTATTTTAGATTAGTTGAATTAGATATGTTTTTGTCAATTTATGTATATATATGTGCATATTTAGAAAAAATTGTGTTGAACTAGTTAAATATAATAGAACTAGTTAAACAAGTCTATTTTTAGTAAGTGCTTAGTAGTTGAACTAGTTGATTTAATAAAACTACTTTATTTTACTATAGAAGTAGTTTATTTTAGTAATTACTACTTTATTTTATTTATCGTAAGTGCTTAATTAGTAGTTGAACTAGTTGATTTAATAAAACTACTTTATTTTACTATATATAGAAGTAGTTTATTTTTAGTAAGAACTACTTTATTTTATTTATTTATAGTAAGTGCTTAGTAGTTGAACTAGTTGAACTACTTTATTTTAGCAAGAAAATTAATAGAACTAGTTTATTTTTTTAGTTCAAGCAATTAATCCCGCATCGACGTCGACGATGCCTATCCCGCATCCTCGTCGTCGACTCGGCGGAGGAGGCCGGCTTGATCAGAGGGGCCATGTCCGGGACTGGGCTCCGCCGGGCTGGTTTTGGGAGGTGCTACCTTCCGGCGGGCGTAGGTTGGTGAGGAGCCAGCCCGTCGTTGACCCGATCCTTGTTTGGTGGCTGTCGCGTGGGCCAGTGACGGTGCCGAGGCTTCCGGACACCGCGGAGGTGGTACGTCACCGTGTCAGCGAGGAGGACCAGCACATCCGTCGCTACATGGTTGCGTTGGAGGGCAGGTTCGACAATACCTGGCAGGTTCTTCAGGGATCTCACTGGAGCTATGATCCTGTGATGGTTCCGTCCCTTTGGGTGTCCACCGCCCGCGCCGATACCCGTCGGGCGCTACTGTTCTAGCTGTACTAGCGATGCTATATGTATGATAGTATTCGAGGTGTATTAGTGATAATATTCAACGATGTACGGACGCATGGAGATGATGTAGTTTTGCTTATAATTGAATGCATCCTAATTTGAATACTACTTTATTTTATGATTTGATTTTTCTTATTGAATGCTCAAAGTGGAAAACTACTCCTACTTTGAATGCTAAAATTGGAGAGCACTATGCAAGGCGTATGCATATGATTAGTTGATAGCTTATAGGGTTTTTGTTTTCGCAGAAATCTAGGAGCCCCCGGCCCCTCCATCATCCCCGCCGTCGTCCCCGTCACCGCCCCCTCCGACATCGAGGTGAGACTAGCCAAATCCTCTTTTAGAAAGATAATTAAACAATATTTCGGGTTGACTGTAAGTCTGTCGAGTCTCCACCATATATGAGAGGACGAAGAATCCCGACTGTTGTTGTGGGGGTAGCTTCTCCTTCGTTCCCGTGTGCTAGACAATTTGGTGTAATGCACTCGAGAACGAAAGGAGGAGCTACCATACCATCACCGACGGTCGCAAATGTCAGAGAGGAATCAGTGAGGGAGAGTTCCACCATATATATATGAGAGGACGAAGAATTCCGACTGTTGTCATGGGGGTCGCTTCTCCTTTGTTCCCGTGTGCTAGACATTTTGGTGTAATGCACTCGGGAAAAAATGGAGGAGCGACCATCACCAACGGTCGAATGTATACACCACGTGAGCTGAGAGTTTTCAAGAAAAGACTCGACAAACCGACAGTCAACCCGTGATGAATAATAATGATCTAACTTAGATTTTTAGTACATATATTTAATTATAGACGTTTAATACTCGGACGACGAAAGTCTCCCGGAGTGCGACTGGTGCCACGACGACCGAGGTCAGTGCGACAGGCCTCACCTGGACGAAGATCGGCGCTTCAGTATTAAGATGGAGGAGACCTTCGATGTTGAAACGGTACGCAATGACGACAAGTGTTATTTTTTCATAATTAAGCACGACTTCAACTATTTCAACGTGTACTTTTCATCTTTTACAATTCGGCTAGTTATCCCATGCCATGTAAGACGCTACGTCTTGGAGAGGATGGGTTTTGAAGACCATGAAAGTATGGAAACAAAGAAAATTCACCTAAGGACCCATCATGATATAGATTTTGAAGTAAATCTGTATAATTCTGAGAGCGTAACCCATTTTGGTTGCAAAAATTGGGAAGCTTTTTGCAAGATGTATGGTTTTGATGAGGGTATGCTTGTCACCATGGATCTTGGTGATCTTGACATCGAGCAAGACAATATGGACATTTGGGTCCGTGTTGATACGCCTCCAATTCTACCGCTATGTGAGTTTCTCAAACATAGTTATTAGCTAATTTATATTGTTCATTTCAAAATAGTTGACAGCTTATTTTCATTGACAGCTTATTTTGATTGTTCAAACAATGTGCGGAACATGGTAGACAGAACCTACTACACCGATGGCTCTGAGTTAACTTATAAGGAGAAAACTCATCTGGTCGGATTTTGTACTGATCTTGAGAATTACAATATCTATGGTTAAACTCCCCCACACTATGGTCAATACATCCCACTAGTGCACGTGTTGAACTACGGTAACTACTATGGAGATACCCTGGTAAGATTTCTTACTATTACGACATCCGTGCATCTTTTGCATACTTCTAAAACTAGTACATCATTGCTAACTATGAAGTTATTACTATGTTTTTCAACAGATAATCCCAGAGGATTGTGTGCCTCATTTGATGTATCAGAATGGTAGGCTTGATGTTTTGAACATACAACCAGGTCATCCTACGAATCTCAACTGTCCATACCGGATTTCTAAAAGAAGTGGAGACATGCAAATCAAAGAATGGAAAAAATGTATGGACAGTCACAAGGAGGTTCTTGGAAGCAAAAGGAAGCGAAGCGCAAGAATTGGAGACAGGATGATCTCCATTCTCCATAATGGAGAGTCAGGGTCTATATTGTTTTATGCTATTTTACCTTAAAGAGGGTATTTCGGTCCTACCTAATACTGATGATCATGTGCTAAGAACAATTAAGTAGGGTTGGTTCGATGACTATGAGGATGATGATCGTATGACTGGTTATTAATAACGAGTAGAAGTTGTATGATGATGATTAGTAGGACTTGTTATTATATATCAGCGGGTGAAATGAACATGGATTGGATTGAAGTGAAGGCAACATGCATGTGATGCATGTCGAAAGTAGTACAATCCAAACTTGATCAAGTTAGGATTAGTATTACTTTCGACATGCACCACATGTTGCCTTCACTCCAATCTAAGCCATGTTTAGGCATAGCAGTATGTAGCGTTGGTAAACCAAGCACGGAGATATAAGAGAGGACACTTCTCTCTAATAGCTACCTAATAACAACCTAAATTAACCCCAAAACCCCTAAATCAGCCCCTTTAAAAAAAACAAAAACCTCAGCTCCAGCCAGATGCTGACGCGTGGATGCCTGTTGGTCCCGGTTGATGTCACCAACCGGGACCAAAGGCCCCCCGTCCTGGGCTAGCCGCAGCGGCCACGTGGAGGACCTTCTGTCCCGGTTCGTGTAAGAACCGGGACTAAAGGGTTAGGGCATTAGTAACGACCCTTTAGTCTCGGCTCAAAAACCGGGACAAAAGGCCCTTTTTCTACTAGTGACATCAGCTAGTAGCGATAATAAAATACATACGAAGTTCAGATTATAAGGGATTTGTCAACTGTTTAGTCAATGTTGGGTATCTTCAAAACCTATATACGGCAGATCTGGCACTGTCCTGTGACTGGAATATGAGGCCCTGCTAGGGCTGAAGGAAGTAATTCAGAAATCAGTAATACAGGATCGGCAAGGTTCATTCACTATGAGTGCACTCATGTGCCTACAAGATTCTGTAGGTACCCTGCCTATGGCGGAGCTGGTGGCTGTGGGGAGCTAGTATATTTGGTGGCAGCGACACCAAATTGTCAAGGGTAAGGATGTTCGGGCGTCGGACCAAACTGCAGTTTCTATAAAGGTTCTAGCGACGAACTTTACCCATTCACTAACACCAAACCAACCGGTGGTGTAATGTGATCATATGTGGCACAAACCAAATAGAGGAATGGTAAAGGTAGATGTGGATGCATCCGTTTGCTCGGAGAACATGACTGGAGCCACAGGAGCAGTGGCTCGGGACAATCATGGTGATTTTATTGCAGCGGCTCGTGGTTTTTACCTCCTGTTGCTTCGGTGGATGCGGCGGAGATAACAACTATTCGGAATGGGTTCTACTTAGCAGGTAATATCGGCTTTAACAACTTACTCATTGAGTCGGACAGTTCAAACGCAGTTGTAGCTCTAAATCCGGAGGAATTCCTAGGCCAGGAATCAGCTATCTTGCTGGAGTGCAAGGAACTGGGGCTGGACTTCTCCCAATACGAAGTAATGAAATGCTCCCTTGAAGCTAATACCGTAGCTGATTGCATAGCAAAATTATCTCATTCTAGTAAATCCTCTGAGGTTTGGGAAAATACAATCCCCGGACGTTATTTCTCACCTTATGTAAATGACCTCGCGATTATATGAGAAATAAAGTTTACCTGTCAAAAAAAAAACTGTTAGTCAAAGCCGCGGCCTATCTAGACTAATCAGAATTTTCTAGATGTATCACCACTCACCACGTACGTATTGTTAGTGACTTGACAATGTCAGGATTAATACTGCCAAACATGCATGCATGGAAGTCTTGATGCAGATCACGTGGATTGAAAAACGATAATGAGTTCGGTCCACCCAACTGTACACTTGTAAGACGTGGAAATTTTGCAAGTCTCTCAAGGGTATGCGTGGCGACTGGCCACTTGTAATAGTTGAAAAATCAAAGGTCAATAGCGTGCATGGAATAAGAGTGAGATTTCATGGTTGGTGTGCAATAGATGTGATGGAGTTTGGAGGTAGTTGATTCCAACGTCTTGCTTGAAGAAGACGTGTACTCCCTCATATGAACGTCCAGCCCGGAAAAAACCAGTATTGAGAAAAATATAACATTGATGTGGATACATAAAGGATCTTGAAGCTCTAGGGTTGTAGTATTACTAAGTGGTGTGTTAGTGTGTGCTTGAAGTAGCGATGTGTGCAGGCCTGCAGGGTGTATTTATTGCCTCCGTTTCAAAATATTTGAAGTTTTATGTTTGCCCTAAGCCAAACTTTTTTAAGTTTGACCAAGTTTATATAAAATATAACAAAATCCACAACAGTAATCCAGTTTCATTAGATTCATCATAAAGTATATTTTCATACATATATACTTGTTTTTATGGATATATATATATATATATATTTACAAACTTGGTCAGACTAGAGGAAGTTTGACTTAGGACAAACCTAAAACCTGAATTTGAAATGATTTTTTTTACAACTTACAGTTAAGTCATCTCTGGGTTTCAACTTTGCGACATAAAAAATGAAAGACGGAAAAAATTTGTACATTTTTAAAGCGTATCATCCGACCCGGCTTACGAATTTATACCAACTATCAAGGAATTCCTAAAGTTTTGGGTAGAATGCTGGTATGAGGAAAATATACAGTTTGAATTTATTCAACTCCCATACGTTGTTGTCGTTTGGACATGATCTGGACTTTCGGTGGTGTGGCAGAATAGCAACGTGTGCCATTTCTGTTTTCTTGCATGACCTACGGTGTAGCAACTCCATCTAGCATCTACACTACACTATAAATAAGAGTACCGAGTTGGACTGGAGACCAAGCCTCCTCCAGTCGCCATGGACATTGACCAACTCCCTTGCGGGAGCTTCTGCCTGGTGGCCGTAGCCACCATTCTTATGTCCTTGATTCTGAGGCAGGTTCTGAGTGGTAAGCACACCGGAGCCAAGCTTCCTCCAGGTCCATGGAACCTCCCCGTCATCGGCAGTCTCCACCACCTCGTCGGCACCAAACTGCCGCCCCACCGCGCATTCCTTCGCCTGGCGCGCCGGCACGGTCCGCTCATGCTGTTGAGGCTCGGCGAAGTGCCCATCGTCATCGTGTCCACCCCCGAGGCAGCGATGGAAGTGTTCAAGACGAACGACCTCGCCTTTGCGACCCGCCCGAGCGGCCCCACGGTGGACATCATCAGCAGCGGGGGCAAAGGCTTCGCCTTAGCGCCCTATGGTGACCACTGGCGGCAGATGCGCAAGGTCTGCATCATGGAGCTGCTCAGCACGCGGCAGGTGCGCCGGATCGACTCCATCAAGCAAGCCGAGGTGACACACCTCATGGAGTCGGTGGCCACCGCGTCTTCTGCCTCGTCGTCCGCCATCATCGACATTGGCAAGGAGCTGGCCAGGCTGACGAACAACATCATCGCGAGGGCGGCATTTGGCGGTAAGTGTCGGCAGCAGGAGGTGTACCTCCGAGAGCTCGCCGTGTTGGCTTCGCTCGTGGGAGGGTTCAGCCTGGTGGAACTCTACCCGTCGTCGCGGCTGGTGCGGTGGCTGACCGGCGACTCCCGCGACGTGAGGAGGAGCCACGCCCAGATACAACGAATCCTGGCAGATATCATCCAAGAGCGCAAGGAGAAGAAACAATGTAATGCCTCGGCTGCTGCCACTGCTACTCCTAATGAGGACGAAGACCTGTTGGGTGTCCTCCTGAGGCTGCACGAGGAAGACACCCTTAATTTCTCTTTGACGTTCGAGACCGTCGGGACCATCATCTTTGTAAGTGATTCCGCTTCTTCATACTATCACTCGTTTGCAACCAGTTTTATTTAGCTACTACTAACCGATTCTTGTTTCAAAATATATATATTGTTCGACTTTCCCCATCAGTTCGAACTTCTTTTTCCCAGACTTTTAGTTGAACTGTTTGATACATGCAATTCAATATTGCCTAAAAATAATATTCAATAATTTGCAACAGGAAATATTTGGAGCTGCTACGGACACCACAGCTTCCACGCTGGAATGGGCCATGGCAGAACTCATCCGCAACCCACACGTAATGGCAAGGGCAAAACTCGAACTCCAGCAGAGGCTCGGACACCACCGCAGGTCCACCGTCACCAGCGCAGACCTGGATGGCTTACACTATCTTCGGATGGTCATCAAGGAGACCCTAAGGTTGCACCCCTCCGTGTCACTGATACACAGGGCGGCCATGGAGGATTGCCAAGTGATGGGCTACCACATACCCAAGGGCACCTCCGTCATGATAAACGCCTTCGCGGTTGGCACGGACCCGACACACTGGGGTGAGGATGCCGCGGAGTTCAGGCCAGAGAGGTTTGAGGAGATGAGTGTGGAGTACTTCAAGCAAGGGCCACAGATGGAGTTCATCCCGTTCGGAGCTGGTCGTAGGCAGTGCCCTGGAGCCTTGTTTGCGAGCACGACGATGGAGCTTGTGCTGGCAAACCTCCTGTACTACTTTGACTGGGCGATTCCGGGTGGGGCAGGCCCAGAGACGCTGGACATGGGCGAGGTGTTTGGTATCGTCGTGCAAACTAGGTCCAGCCTGCGCCTGCAGGCAGTAGCATCTTGTCATCTACAAGAGCATTAGTGCACTGCAAGCTTTACTACCTCATCCGTTCCTAAATATAAGTCTTTCTAAACATTCCACTATAGATTACATACGGAGCAAAATGAGTGAATCTACACTCGAAAGTACGTCTATATATATTCGTATGTAGTCTGCATTAAAATCTCTAAAAACACTTATATTTAGGAACGGAGGAAGTAGTTGTGCAAGCAAGTTGTAGTAACAAACTACATAATGTCCTTTCTAAGACGGCCATCACCAAACCGTCATTAAGTCAACATAAATCTCCGGATTGCATGATTTCTTTTACTGTGGACGAACCTAACAAACTAGGAAAGAACTCATAACACCTCTTGAAACTGTGTAATCTGATTACCGATACCATTCCTGTAACCAAACACCTCTAAGTGCATCACAACGTTCTTGTTGCCAGCGATATTGCTGAGCCTACTGCTTAATAAAGTTCTGGTTACATGAAAAAAAACATTGGCAGGCCGCGGTCGAGCTGCCGGGCATGAAAGTCATCGCTGCAGTTGGCAGAGCATCTCCACCCACACCCCTGAATACGACTCGTGACACCTGACCAGCAGCTTGTCTGTTAGATATCGGGCCAAAATGGTGGAGCCCTTCTTGTAAATTTCAGAATGTCTGATGTTTTGGTAATTGCTCTGACCCTAGTTATTACAGAGAGCAAATATTAAGGGGGTTTTATGCAGCAACTTATCTATATCGCATAGCCCATGGGGCATATAGTACTCCATCCATTTTTATTTACTCCGCATATTAGCTTTGAAATAAGTCAAACTTTATAAAGTTGACCAAGTTTACCAAAAACAATGTAAACTTTCACAATAATAATGGTATGAAAATATATTGAATGATGATTCTAGCGGTATTGACTTGGTATTGTGGATGTTAGAATATTATTTTTGTATAAACTTGATCAAAGCTTAGAAAGTTTGATCCGAGACAAAACTAATATGCGAAGTAAATAAAAATGGAGGGAGTACATAAGACTTGAGGTACATAAAAACGGAGAGAGTACATAAAATTATTACTCCTGTTAAGAAATAATATCATGCACGCAGACAACTCCTAGTTGTTTAATAGAAAGCAAACGAAGTTTCGTGCAAAGTGCATATTGCAATTTCTCTTTTTCCATTTTCACCATGGTGCGGATCTACAACAGGTCAAGCCTGAACTCTGAAGAATGCACAAGCTGCAACAATCTTGGATAAAAGACTTAGTTAGAAGAAAATAAGCCACGTTAACTGACTGTTTTGAAGAACCAACCAAAGGATCAAATGTACAGACAAACTGGTTACATGTCCACTAGAAGATTTCTACCCAAGTATGTAGTTGTAACAAAAAAAAAGGAGCATACCGTTTCCTTGCTGATGAGTTGCACCAGCTTCTCCATGCAAGTTTATATATCACAGTAAAATTTACTAGAGTAGAGTGCACATATATTGGATGCCATGTAAAATGTAAAAGGATTCCAAGGCAGGACAAATGCAAAGATAATTAAACATACATGTATTTTGTTCCGGAAATACTTGTTGGCTTGTCTGTGTCACATGTGTGGACATTTAGACAAGAATCTGGCTGTCATCAACCGACTCGTCGCTGTCAACGGTTTAGTCACCCCTGGAGACTTTTCTACTTTGCAAAGAGTTTCTGTGAGACTTGTTTTTCTACAACACTGTAAGATTTGTTTGGCGGAGGCCAATTAATTTGTCTAGACACTCTTGATTCAAATTGGAAAAGAAAACCAAGGTGTTGATCCTCTAGCTAGTTGCATCATGCTATTTTGCTTTTCCAATTTTACCCCATGGTGGAGATCAGCATCAGACCAAGCCTAAACTTTGAAGAATGCACAAGATGCAACAGTTCCCGATTAAAGACTGAACTAGCACAAAATAAGCCACACCATTTCCTTCCGAATGAGTTGAGCTCAAACTTTGCTAGAGTAGATAAATGCAAAGATATGCCGTGAGGTGTGAAATGTAAAACGGGTCCAATTAAAGGTGAATGCAAAGATAACTTAAATATACATGCTGGTACGTAAGTACTAAAGATATGTTGTCATGTTTCTTGGACAGTTGGCTTGTCGTTCTCACACATGACAATAATTAATCTGGGCCTACTTACTGTGGATATTAAAACCACTCCAACTTCAATCTGGTTTGTATATGCTACCAGACAATAATTAATCTGGGCATACTTACTGTCGTAAATGAGACTCCTCCGGTGCCACTGCTGAGCTGCCGGCTATGGAAGTTGCTGCTAGCTGCAGTAGCTGGCCGTGAAGAACACCCCGGATACGACCCGCAACCCCTCCGCCAGCGTCTTTTTCAGTTTTGTAAATTTCAGAATGACTGATACTTTGGAAATTACTCCAACCCTAATAGTTTCTTTTGAAATTTCAATCGTACAGGTTGCACCATACTATTTTCCTTTCTCCATTTTGAAGATCAGCATCCGGTCAAGCCTGAACTCTGAAGAATGCACAAGGTTTAACAGTTTCCAGTTAAATACTGAACTAGGACAATATACGCCACATGACTGGTTGGGTTCTAAAGAAACCAACTTACAAAGCAACATGTACCCTGAAGCAAGGAGTTGTGATTCTCATCATTACTGAACATGGTAAAAGGGTGCATATCGTTTGCTTCCCAGAGTTGAGCTCAAACATTGCTAGAGTAGAGTGTATATATACTGGATATGCTGTGTGGTGTAAAATGTAAAACGAGTCCAGTTAAAGATAAATTCAAAGATAACTAAAATATACATACTGGCACGTAAATATTAAAGATATATTGTCATGTTTCTTGGACAGTTGGCTTGTCATTCTCACACTTCAAGATATAAAAGACAATATTTAATCTGGTCCTACTTACTGTGGATATTAAAAATACTAGTCAACTATTTCATCCTGCTTGGACAGTAGGCTTGTCCTTGTCACATGTTAGCCGCCCTTGTACCAGTCAAAGTCATCCATGGAGACTTTTCTATTTTGCCAAGAATCTCGGTTATACTTGTCAGAGGCTACCATAGTTAAATTTGTCCAGAGACAGGCCAGCAGCTTACCTCATCAATCCTAGCCAATTAGCCATGGAGACTGCCATATCTGCAGTTGCGAGTGAACTCATGAACCAGTTCATCTCCTTACTGATGAACAAGTACTACTCTTTGAGCCATTCCCAATCGGAGGAGAAGGTGATGCAGAGGTTGCATCACCTCCTGATGAGAGCTGGCACCATCCTTGAGGAGTCAGACACGCGATACATAACCAACTCCGGGATGATGATGCAGCTCAAGACACTCTCAGAGGCCATGTACCGAGGACACCGTGTGCTGGACTGCTTGAGGTACCGTGCCCTCCAAGATAGTGCAGGCTTCGACAAGGTTAGCATCAATGACTCGTCTAGCAGCAGCTTGCATTTAGCCATTCCTTTCAAGCGTTCTCGAACAACATCTGAGAAGGATGACAAGGAAATGCGCCCCGAGTCCATGGTGCCTTGGAAAGCTTAGAAATTGCTATTGCTAATATGACAGTGTTTATTGTTCTTCTGGGTGGCTGCGAGCGCATGTCCCGTAGGCCATATGATGTTTATCTTTACACTAACAATTTCATGTTTGGCCGACACACTGAGAAGCAAAAACTCTTGAGCTTCTTGTTGGAGCACAACAACCCTCCTTGTGATCATGCACCGGCAGTTCTTCCGATCATAGGTGGTGTTGGAGTTGAAAAGAAAACCTTGGTTGCTCATGTGTGTGTCGACGAAAGGGTTCAGTCACACTTCTCCTCTATTTTGCACTTGAATGGACATGACCTCTTGACCATACTTGACCATGGAAGGACCATGTTTGGGAAGATGTTGGTAGTTATTGAGTTTGCTTCTGATGTAGACGATGATGAATGGAAAAAGTTTCACCTGTTTCTCGGAAAAATGAGCAGAGGAAGCAAGATCATCATCATAAGTAAAGTTAAAAGATTAGAACGGTTTGGATCGGTGCAGCCTATTTACCTAAGTGTTCTGTCTTATGACGAGTTGAGGTACCTTTTCAAGACACTGGCATTCAGGAGTGTAGACCCCGCAGAACATCCACGGCTAGTGCAACTAGTAGATGACTTTGCCAAGGTGTTGCTCAATGCGTCAAATACACTTCTCGGAACAAATATACTCAAGGATGTCTTGAGAATGAACCTCAGTGTTCAGTATTGGAGCTGCATATTGGACAAGGTGCTAAGACACATTAAAAGAAACCTCTCGATATTTGGTGCACATTCAAGCATGCTTATAGAGCAAGGCCATCCAGTGGACATAACGGACTATGCTTTGCATCCCCTTAGCATGATACCCCTGACAACTAATGTTTCAATCAAGAAGGAATTGCCAAGTCTGAGACTTTGTGAACTTATCAGAGATCCTAGTGTTACACCAAAACAAGACTTCATTCTAGTTGCATGGGAATCAAGGGTACCGCCTCATAGATCATTTCGCCTTTTTGTTAAGAGTTGTGCTCAGGGTAGTGATGGCAGTGCCTTGCCAGGGAGGAAGCGAAGAGGAGCACCAAGCTAATTTTGTTTCAAAACTCCTATAATGTAACTCTTGTTGTATTTTCCTTTTTTGGGTAGATGTGAAACGGATGTGTTCACGTGGCCATTGAAAAAACTGTTTTATGGAGTGATTGTATACCACTAAAATAAATGTACTGGTGGTCTCCAATAAGATTGCACAGTATGTTCTATCATAACCAACTGCATCCAACAGCACAATTATTCTACTAGTTTACCATTTCCTTGTTGTCTTTTTTTAATTGTTTGTCACGTGATATTTCCTGGTTGTCTTTAATTAGCTGTTTACCATCATCATCATCCCATAGTTCTGGCTAGCATTTTACTACAGTTGATACTTGATACTATGTAGGCAAACACACTTGCAATCAACCAACCAAAATTGCTGCTGCGACTCCATGTAAAAGAGCCTGAAGCTTTGTGTGTTGTGTGGATCCCCGGCCAGCGCCACGCACCCAATTCAGTAATTGTTTGCAAAATTACTGGAAACAAAACGAATTTGCACTCAAATTACCAGAGAGTGCGAAGAACTTACAGGGAACCACGGCAGCACGGCGTATCCACGAAGCACATGTCAACATCGGCGAGGCTCCCGCGCCAGCCCTTGAGGAGCTCCCGCAGTTCCTACACTTGAAGTCGGCGACCACCATGGCTCCATGGGAGGCTCTACTGGGATGCTACATACTGGGTGGCGGCGCGGCAAGCCAGTTGCCTCATGGTTGGGTTGCCGCCACAGTAGATTGGGAAAGGAAGGGATTGGGCATCGCTGGTAGGGGACCGGGCATTGGGACCCATGGTAAAACGGAAACGGGTTTGGCTCTTGCATATGGGCTCATATGCTGGCTAGGAGGTCCCACATGTCAATGGCATAACAAATTGGTCCCATATTTCGCTCAACCAAGAAGATGATTAATTTATAAGGTCAAAGTTTGCTAGACTAGAGTGCACATATATTGGGTGCTGTGTAAGATGCGAAGGAAGCCGGGGCGAAGAGAAATGCAAAGATAATTAAACATAATCGCATTTTCTACGGAAAAGTAATTAATTTGGACCCACCTATTGCAAATATTTGAAATACAAGCCGGATTTTTATGTGGTTTGTCCTAGCCACATGTGTGGACACTTAGACAAGAATCTGGGTGTCATCCACCCACTCGTTGCTGTTAACGGTGTAGTCACATGTTGAGACTTTTCTACTTTGCAA
Source organism: Triticum aestivum (assembly GCF_018294505.1). Lineage (NCBI taxonomy): Eukaryota > Viridiplantae > Streptophyta > Magnoliopsida > Poales > Poaceae > Triticum > Triticum aestivum. Next base: position 10,039,752 of record NC_057799.1, on the reverse strand, counting down.
AGAGTCTATGTGAAAGTGAAACTTGTTTTTCCAGAACACCGCAAGACTTGTTTGGCAGAGGCCACTTTATTTGTCTAGACGCTGTTGATTCAAATGTATATATCTTCTGAGTTACATCATGCTGAGGACGGTCGGTGGATGTTGGGGATGCTCGACACTAGTGGAACAAATTGATTGAGGGGCTCTCGTCCCTCTCGACCCCTCGCGTCGCCCCCGCTGGCTACCCGGGGGAAAACCCTAGCCGCCCCTCTCTCGGCCTCCTCCGCTTCTCTCCCTCCTCGCCGCCGTCCGCAGCGTCGCCGGGCGAAGCCTGGCTGGCAGGGCGGCCGCGGGGCTTCTCCTCACCCCTTCCATCTCGGCTGGCGCGGGACAACGAGACCAGGAGGTGCGTCGGGCGAGCGTGGGGTCCGGCGGCACGGTGGGCGGGTCTTCTGGCAGCGTCGTGCGCGGCACGGCGGCGGCGGTGGCCTGCTTGTGGTGAGGTGGTTGCTGTGTTGGATATGACGGGTGGTCGCGCGTGCCGCCGGATCCAGATCAGATCCATCTGGATCATGTCCTTGGACTTCGTCGGCCGCCGTGGGGTGGTGGTGGTCGTCGCTTGCGACGTCGGATCGCTGGATTCGGCGTCAGGAGTTCTACGTTGGGTTCATCTCGGTCCTCCTTCCTGGTGGGTTGAGCCTCATGGCTCTTTCAATTCTGCAGGTTTCGGTTCATGGCTAATTGCCGGATCCGAAGCAGATGGAGGTTTGTTGGTATAGATGGGACCGGAGGAAACTTTGGTCGACTTGTTCGGCGCGGCATCGGCGACGTCACTCGACGCTGTTATCCTCCCTGGAGGCAAAGCCGAGGTCTGTCCTATCCACCCCCGGATCCCTCCTGGACGAAAGTCTAAAATCCAGTCTGGATCGGGCGGCGACGGCGTCCTGTGCGTCGTATCCTCCATGGACGCGCCGTCTAGGGAGGACCTCGTGTTCGGGGGAGAGATGCCGCGGGTGGTGGGCTTCGCGTGGCTCCAGCAGTGGCGACGGTGTGGTGGTTGCCAGGTGGTGCGGCGTTTACCGTGTCAACGACGACGACTTTTGGTGGCATGGTGCAACTGGATATTGTTGACGGATGCGGCTGGATGGTCGAGCGTAGGGCGGTGGTGCTGTCTGACACCATGGTGGCGTCGACGGCAGGCTGGCATGGTTTGCGTCAGTCCCTGCTCTGGAGATGGATTGGTGGAAGACGATGGTGGCGGGCTCGGTGAGTGCGCCGGACCAGTGTGTGACCCTGTCTCGGTATGTGGCTAGGATGGGGCATCCGGCATTAGGTGTTAGGTTTTCGGTGTGATGTCTATTTGGATTAGGCTCGGACATTTGACATCCCTACATCAAGGGGATAGGAGCAGCGACAGGTGTTGCTAAGATGGTGATTCCAGGCTTACTGATGTACTACTTTGTACAGTCTTTGTGAATAATCAATAAAGTGATCGCATGCATCGCCCAGATGCAGAGGCCGGGGTACATCCTCCTTCTAAAAAAAATTTCATCATGCTATTTTCGACACCATTGAGGAGATCAATGTCAAACCAATCCTAAACTTTGAAGAATGCACAAGATGCAACAGTTTCCAATTAAACATTGAACTGGTGCAAAATAAGCCACACACATACTGATTGGGTTCTGAAGAAGCCGAACGGGCAAATCTCTACTCCTAATGAAGCAGTTGATAGAATTGCGTCCAGGTTTTTTTTTTGTCCCACCATTTTCGTCCGGTTTTTTTCGTCCCCAGCCCCCCACCGGTTTTTTTTGTCCACTATTTCCTTGTAAACAAACACTTTCCTACTATACAAAAAGTCACAGATCTAACTTTCCTAATTTATTCAAATCAACCATCCATCTCATCAATGCAATTTGCTTTAGGAAACAAATAACCGATTTTAAGGAAACAAATAACAGACTTTAAAGAAACAAATAACCTGCACATCTCCCCCCACAAGAGAAAAAAAAGCTCTTTTCCAGGGACGTTCCTCACTCAAACACCTCTAGAATTCCTCCATGGCCGCTGCGGTGCGCCTCTACTTCGAATGTCAATGAACTCATGCATCTCTGCTCCTAATGGGGAGTACGTTGTCGTTTTGTCTGGTTAGCCGGAGCGAAGACTGCGGATGATCGATTAGACAGTGGATCCAGCACTGCTGCCGAGCGAGACGGCGTACCGCGGCAGGGTAGGAAACCAGAAATAAATATGGTGGAGTAAGGTATTATACGGTAGTGGGTACAATGCAAAACGGGAAGCACGCTGAGGCCGGATCACACAATTATCCATGAGCCTTACGTCCGGCGGGCCATCAACTCCTCCATGAGCTGCCCGACATCCTCGTACGACGACCCGCCCTTCTCCACCGCTTTACACGCCATCACGCCAAGCTCCTCAGCCTTCTTCCACACCGTGTCACCGTCACCATCCTTTTTCATCGCTTTCTTGATGGATTCGGCGATCATCTCGCCGGCGACAACCTGGTGGGTCTCCACACATGATGCGTAATCCTCAGCACCGACGCTGACGCCCACCCCAAGCACCTCCACGACGAGCTTCTCGTTGTGGAACTGGTCGGCGTACCGCGGCCAAGTCACCATGGGCACGCCGGCGCTAACAGCCTCCAGCGTGGAGTTCCACCCGCAGTGTGTCATGAAACCGCCCACAGCGGGGTGGTTCAGGATCAGCACCTGCGGCGCCCAGCCCCGGATGATGTACCCGCGGTCGCGGTGCGCCATCGACAACCCATCTGGCATACACAGATCCGTTGATGCAGCAGCAGCACTGCCATTGGTGATGACCCACAGGAAGTTTTTGCCCGAGAGGCCAAGGCCGTGGGCGAGCTCCCGCGTCTGCTCTGGCGAGAAGCTGGTCATCGTGCCAAAGGAGACGTACACCACCGAGCTGGCCGGCTTCTTGTCGAGCCACCGCAGGCACCCGATGGCCTCCGGCGAGAGCGCGCCAGCAATGGCGCCTCTTGACGCCACGTCCTTCCCGCTGCCGCTTGCGAGCGCAACCGGGCCGACAAGCCAGGCTCGGCGGTGGAGTGTGGCGCGGTAGTGCTCGGCGTAGGCCGGCTCCAGCTCGTGGAAGCTGTTGAAGAGCTCGCCGTAGCTCCGCCGATCCGCGGCGTGGATGAGCTGGAACAATGCCCACTCATGTGGCCGCTTCGCAGGATCCATCATCTGCCCCCGCAGCTCAACCACCGGGTGCGGCAGCCCTGGCAGGGAGACGACGGCGGCTGGGTCGTCGGAGCATGCCTCGAACGGGTTGCTGCAGAGCATGGCTTCAGTGCAGGAACGTGCGAACATGCTGGTGCCGAGGAACGTGATGCGCGGGATGCCATGCCCCACGGCGTCGTCCACGGACCAGTGGAAGATACCGTCGGAGACGACGGCGTCGATCTCGGCGTGGTGGTCGGACAGGAAGCGGCGGAAGGGCTCCCGGAGCAGCTCCGCCGTCCGAAGGAACCTGTTGTTGTAGTCCTTGGATGTCAGGCCAGTCCCGCTCTCGGCGCTGGGGGGAAGCCCAACGTCCGGGAAAGGAACAACGACGACATCCACCGACCCTAGGGAAGTGTTGGCACGGTCGACGATGGAGCGGATGGTCGAAGCTTGCAAGGGTGTGGTGAGGATGGTGCACCTGACGCCACGGGCGGCGAAGAGCGCGGCCATGTCGGCCATCGGGATGAGGTGGCCTGGGAGGAGGAACGGGAAGAAGAGGATGCGCAACGGGGGCTGCACGTCACCCTCCGTTGGCGCCATGGATGCATCCATGCCCGGCCTACCCACAGCTTCCGATCTTGTGGAGGCTTAGAAGAGCTGGATGAGTACTAGTATGTACGTTCGAACTAAGAGCATGTACGATAGTGGGGCTTATAGCCTGCTTGTATGACAATTTTGCCTACGCGGAGGAAAGAGACATGAAAAAGCAAGAAGAGTGGGCTTTTATGCAAGAGCCTGCCTATATAGTGCTCCAAGACAGATGCAATAAATGCGAGAAAAGAGATAAAGAGAAGATGAGAAAAAGTATTAATCTTATAGCTAACCTTGTTATATGAGTGACTATATGTGTTGACTATAGATGATATGACAACTCCTTATAGCCAGCAGTTGGCTGTATTATTAACCATGCACTAACAACTGGTGTGACAGTGATGACCGCATTTAATCTGTGCTGCAGACAGCTCGATTATTGTAGATAGGAATAGGACATGTGAGGTAGCTAGATTAGTCGGTCAGAATTTACGCATGCAATTAAGAGGACGTCAGTGCTTGCTGTCATGCATTCAACTCAAATCAATCACGAGTTTGAGAGGTTTGGGTCCCAACCTACCGACAGCTTTGCCTGCATGTATATACTCACTCCGTCTCGGAAACAAGGCTCAAAGTTTTTACTCTCTACTCAAATGGTGCAGAGTTTGACTAAATCTGTACAAGAAAACTAAACCAAATTGGTATCATTAGATGGGCAAATACAGTGTATTTTCATATCTATCTATACCTATACCTACTATTAAAGGGAATAAGTATTCTCTGTTTGGTTTAATTCTTTTCGTTTGGTTTACACACGCTAAGCGATCTGGGCCAGGTACTTGTATGTTGATGGGCCTTTTATAGGCACATTATGCTCGCACAAAACATCAATTTTTCCCGTTGCAACGCACGGGCATATGTGCTAGTATACCCCTAATATTAAAGGACGGATCATTTCTCCACTTTTTTGGTCCATCAAAGTGTTTTTCGTACGTCCTCTATTTTTTCGTCCGTCAGGACGGATCGTTTCTCCACTTTTTTCGTCCATCAAAGTGTTTTTCGTACGTCCTCTATTTTTTCGTCCGTCGTTTCATATTTTTCGTACGTTTTCTATTTTGTCGTCCGTCATTTCTTATATAGAAAACAAAAAAAAGCAAAATAAATTTCGTTCACCCAATCCCTTGCTCACTCGCTGAGATCCAAGGCGGCCGCGTCAACTGGGAGCAGACGTGCGCGGGAGGAGTTCGGCGAGCGCGAGCTGGAGGTGGCGCCATTCTCACGGACATGCCGTCCATCGTCCGAGCCAGCAACCACCGCCGCCGCCGCCAGCAGCAGCAGCAGGAGCAGCCGGAGATCCCCTCGTGAGGGCGTCGCTAGCCCGGACAACCCGCTCTCCTTACCCGAGGATGACAAGCACGACGAGACAGTGACGGCGGAGGACGAGGCCAAGGCCAGCGCGCAGTATAAGGTGAGCCGCTGGGCTGCGAGATCTGCGCCAGCCCGCCTCCCTCCGCCAATTCGTTGGGCTTCGATTTTGATTTCTTGCTGTTCTTGAACCTCCTCGGAGCTTGCACCAGGCTCAAAGGTGAGTCCCCTGCTCTTCATATTCACGCTACAATTTTTTTCCGAATTTTTAGTTTGGCTGAAGATGTTCTTACTCGTACACCATATTCAGGCTGCAACTCTTTCTGAATTTTTAGTTTGGCTGAAGATGCTCTTACTCGTGCACTAGATCAACTGTACAAATGCTCTAAATGTACTTCTTGACTGCTTGTCTTTATCTTAATCATTTTCTTTGGTACCTCTGAATTTTTAGTTTGGCTGCGGTTCGCGATGCTGCTCCCAAGCTTGTCGACGAGATTATGCGAGTCACAACTTACATGACGCAGATTCTTGTGCTATACTCCCTCCGTTCCTAAATATTTGTCTTTTTAGTGATTTTAAATAGATTACCACATACGGATGTATATAGACATATTTTAGAGTGTAGATTCACTCATTTTGTTTCGTATATAGTCATTTATTAAAATCTTTAGAAAGACAAATATTTAGGAACGGAGGGAGTACTTCGGAAGCCGGCAATAGCAGCGGCAGAGTCGATGCAGCCACAGGCTGGACAAAACGTGATAAGATTACTACTGCATCACTAAATTGTGCAAGTAGGACTCTTTCACAAATCATGTCAACGAGGCTAGCAATTTGAAGAGGCTGCTGCACATGATCTGAAGATATTGGCATATACAGTCCTGAACGTAAGTTTCAAAATAGCAGGTCCGTTGTAGCAGTGAATTTTTCCTAATGTACTGTAACCTCATTAGCATCTGCCTAACCTTTCGTCGTGAATTTCTGTATGCATCTAGGCCCAAGTAGTCAAAACAGTACATTAGTTAGTGTAGACAAAGAAGAGTTGAGCTTCCAGTACGTCATCATAACCACCTTTCCTAACTACCTCTCTCTGGTTGGTTGAAGGTATGGAGTTTAGCCATGTTCTGCTGTAAGGAAATCCATGGGCTCCACACAGATGATGCAAGCGGAAACAAGCTAGACTCACAACAAATATTACCCTGGTACTGACAGATTACTACTATATCAGTATACTTGTTCAGTCTTGATACTCGCTCGGAAGACGATGGCGATTAGCACACGCAACCGGAAGGGCGACTCGGGTGACTCGAGCGACCACCGCTCCCCACATCGGAGTGGTCGGAGGGAGCCCGCCAACGACGAGAGGCGAACGGTGGACGGGAGAGAGGCGTGGCCGGCTCTCTACATCCCCAACCTCTTCGCGGCGGGGTTACTCTGCTATCACCAGGGGACGGTGTTGATCCAGAGGGAGGTTGGCCGGGTTCTCCTCATTGATGCGGAGAACAGGTTGATCGACAGCCGAGGACTGCAAGACGGAGAGGTAATTTCATGGCGGTCAAGGATTTGGTTTCCGTGCCATTTGGTTTGTGTGGGGGATTCGCTGGATTGGGGGAGGGGAGGCGACGGGGAGGATTCCGAGACGAACTACCGCCATGAATGCGGGCGGAGTGTGGGCAATAAATCCCCACCGCCCGGTGGCTGGGAAACGTAACGCATCCAAATTCCCACCCTCTCCCACAGCAACGAGTGAACCCTTGCTCAGGAGAGCCGAGGCGATGGCGGATTGGAGGATGAAGATGGAGAGGGCCATCGTAGAGCTGGCGAGCGGCGACGAAGCGAAGCTGGCGAGGGCTCGCGAGGTGGTGTCCTGGTTCGCCACAAGGAGAGAGATGCGACGTGCAGCGAAGAGGGTCTTCAGGAACCTGACCGTGGAGGAAGACGAGAGGCTCGCCCCCAACGGATTCACCACTCCGACGGGTGCCCCGGTGAGCGCTCTGGCCGCGTTGGTTTGGGCCATGGAGGAAATAGAGTCGGGGGATCCATCCCAGAGGGCGAAGTGGTGGGGATTCAGATCCCGCCGCCGCCACCCTGCGGGACCAGAGGAGTTCGTGGTCGGGGCGGTGATGGCGATCCCCACCCCCAGGACTCGCTGGGTTCCGATCCCGATCGAAGACAGCGAGGAGGAGCTGGATTCGGAGATGGAGGAGCTAGAGCAGATTCCAGATCTGGGCGAGAGCAGTGGCGGGGGGAAGAAGAAGGAGAAGGTGCTGTTGCCAAGGCGATCCCCTCGCTTCCTGCGCCGCTCACCAGGCCTCCTCAACCTCTCCAAACCTCCAGCGATGTAGGCGTCTCCCCCGCCGGCAGTCGTTTCTGGTTGCTGGCCGGGGACGACGCTGACGAGGGGGCTGGGGACTCGTCAGAGGATTTGGGTAAGTCTCATGTCCTTAACACAGTTTGCAGATATTTGCTTAATGAAGATATTGATCATAATCCCGAGGATAAATCTCAGCGCAAAAATCTTAGGAAAAAAAGATGGAAAATGATGCAAAATGATAGCCCCAGCAAAAATAATTTGCGAGGAGGCAACATGTGAGGGTGATAAGGATATGAATAAAAAACTATCTAGATGGCTGGTTTGTTAAAAATCTCATGGAAAAAATCCCCAAAATTCATGACATATGGTGAGAAATTGGGCATGATGATTTCATTACTTATGGGGCTGATTGTGTGGTGGAGATGGGATGCATTAGTCAGGAAAATAAAATTCCTGAAAACAATGATCTGGAAAGATGGGCTGAAGACATATTGGGCTGGGAAGGCTATAAGCCCAACCCAGAGGACAATGATTACCCAGGGGGAAGACCTTAAGGGGACATATATAAACCCAAGAGCCTCGCCCCCTCTCGGGTCAGTCGAACGCTTTGGTTTAGATTTAGGGTTCCACCTCCAGCCGCCACTTGAAGAAAAAGAGATGGACAGATTTGGGGGGCGATTTGGTGGAGGAGGGAGATTCAATAGGGGAGGCAGAAACAACTATTAGTACAAAAAGAAGGATGAAGGAGGCGATAGATCTAGAAACTTCACTGAGAGAGAGAGCAAGAGAGACTGGGATCAGGGGAGTCGCAGCGATAATATGCAGAGGAGACAAGATCAACAACAAGAGAAGGAGAAGCATGAAGAAGAGCAGGAGAGGATGAGATTTGAGAAAGATAAGGAAAAAATGAAGATCATGCAACAAGGTATGCCTGACCCTGATAATGGTAGTGCTGGTAGTGGACTAGAGGCGATACAGCAGCAAAAACTCCTCTCTGTTTTGCTTTCTCAATTGACTCATGGAGCTGCTTTGATGGGAGGTAACAATATGATCCAAGGAGGGGGTAGCATGTTTCAGCAGCAGGTTGGTGGGGAGGCGAGCAGGGGGGAGCCAGCTTGGTCCAGAATGGGGATTCCTAGAGAAATCAATGGTCAAATATGTCAGCACTACTGAGAGAGATGCTATTGGTACAGAGCAATTTCAGAGGAGAGATGGTGGGAAGAATAATTAGATCAATGAGGGGAGCAGAATGTTGACAGGGGGGCAAGTAAAGAGATGTGCAACAAATGCAAAGACACCAGGCATGCCACCAAAGATTGCAAGTTAGATCACTGTGTAGTGTGTGGGAAAAGAAATCGCATTACAGATGACTGTACCTGGTTGAGACAAATGAAACCAGTCCCCAAATTTGTTGGTTATGCTGTCAAGGGGCTAGGTGTGCTATTGGTCCAAAGTTCCAAAGACAACAATGAGATGGAGAATCCTAACCCAATGGCCCTAATTAATCACAATCAAATCTGGGATGCTGAATGAAACCCAACTAATTGATGGATTCAATTATATGTTCAGTTGGGGGTGGCAGTGTAGATGCAAAAAAAGGGGAGCAACACTTTTCTGATGAGGTTTCCAAACAAAGGAGGATTGATGGAGCTGGTGAGTTGTGAGGATTTCAAGCTTCTGAGTACTGGGGCTGTGATCAGTAAATAAAATGGGCATTTGACTCTCAGGCAGTTGGAAAACTTCACACGGCTTGGGTGACCTTTGAGAAAGTGCCAGACTGTTTTAGACACTTCTTTGGTATGTGTGAGGTTGCAGCATCATTGGGGCCAGTACTAGAAATTGACATGGATACCATCACCCATGAAAAAATCAGAGCTAAAGTGGGGATTAGAGACTCAGAAAAAATTCCAGGATACAATGAGATTACAGATAGAGATCTGAAAATTTATAGAATCATGCCTAAGCTGGAAAAAGTGGTGGAGATGGGCTGGTATGGTGAACATAAGAGACAACACTTGGGTGAAACGGGCATGGAATGTGTGGGAGAGGAGGTGAGAAAAAGACAGAAAAACTGGGATTCTGGAGAAAGCAACAAAGAAAATGTGAAGAGTACACCAAAGAGAAGGAGGCTAGGCAGAAAGTGGAAACTGATCTGGCTACTGTCATCCAGAAAATGCAAAAGTTGGAGGAGGAAAACATTAGACAAAAAGCTCTTAAAACTCAAGATGACAAAAAGATTCAGGAAATGGGAGTGGAGAAGAAAAAGCTGGTGGAAATGGTCAACCAACAATAGGGGATGATTGCCAGATGTGTGGAGAAGATTGAGAGATGGGAGGAAAGAGAGAAAGAAATGGATGCCATTGCTGAAAAAGAATTGGAGAAAATGGAAGAAGAAAACAAAGAAGAAGACACCAGGATAGATGACAATGATACTTATGTGGAGCCAGTTGATTATGGGGCAAGTCAGGAATCAGTGGATTCCTTTGCAGCCAGACTGGGGATAAATACTGAATAACATAAAGAAGAAACTGAAGTGGACAACAATTTAGAAGATCCTCTAAGAAGGTGTCGCAGACTTGCTAGCAAGCAAGATACAAAGATTGAAGAGCTGGCAAAGCAGAGAGCAGCAGACAAAGACAATTATGGTAAGGGAAATGATGAGGTGGTCATTAACCCCTCCCTTTTATTCATGGCTGATAAAATTGGTATTGATTTGGGATGTTCTATTGATATGATAAACCAAAACCTTGAAGTGATTGAGAAAATGGAACAAAGTAGTAGGGATTTTTACTTTACCATATAAAACAAAGAGAGGAAGGAGTAGTGCAAGATGAGAATATTCTCATTGACACTGGTGACCTTTCTATAAAAGATATATGCTCAGATGAAGATCATTCAGATGCAGAGATGGAGTTGGACTATTATGCCCATCTAAAAAAAATCTTTGCTAGTGGAAAGAAAAATAACACAGGATCTCCTAGGCTTACAGGGGGGAAATCTGTGGTTTACATTGGAGGGAAAAAAAGAAAAAAAGGGAAGAAAACAATGAAAGGACTAATTTGGAATGTTAGAGGCAAAGGATCTGATTCAAAAAAATCCTTTATCAGAACTAACATATGTGATAAAAGAATTGATTTTGTGGGTTTGCAGGAAACTATAAAAAATTACTTTTCTAAGAATGAGTTGAATAACCTGAGTGGTGTAGAAATTTTGAGTGGCATTGGATACAACCAAGAGGGAGAGCTGGGGGCATCCTAGTTGGGATCAATAAAGACACCCTAGAGATTACCAATGTAGAAAAAGGGGTGTACTTTATTAGAACTTTGTTGCATGACAAAAAAGCCAAATTTGACTGGAATCTGATCATTGTATATGGTGATGCTCAGGAGGGGGGTAAAGCTACTTATATGGCAGAAATATCCAGTGTATATCAAAACAATGCAGCTACCCCATGCTTGATGGGGGGTGGATTTCAATGTGATAAGGAAATCTACAGACAAACACAAACCTGATGGATATAATCACTGGAGTTTTGTCTTCAATGCTATCATTGAGCAAGCTGGTTTGAGAGAGCTTCCTTTAAATGGTAGGAAATTTACTTGGGACAATAATCAGGCCGAGCTCACTTATGAAAAGATAGATAGAGTTCTTATCTGCCCAGATTGGGAGGATCATTATCCCCTGACTGAGGTATTTGCCTTAGAGAGAGAACTGTCAGACCATACCCCACTGATTGTTGATATAGGAGAGAACACATATACAACCCCTATTTTCAGATTTGAAAAATCATGGATGTTGAGGGAGGGGTTTAAAGAATTTGTTGTTAAAATATGGACTGCACAATACCATGGTGATATCATGGAATAGTGGCAGAGAAGGATGAGGATATTTAGGCAAAAAGTTAGAGGTTGGATTCTTAACTCTGATGCCTGGTATAGGAAGATTAAAAAAGAAATTTTGATGAAATTAGATACAATAGATAAGAACGCTGAGACTAGGAGCCTCTCTGCTCTAGATAGAGAAGAGCAACAAACCCTAAGAGCCCAACTGCACAGATTGTTAAAACAAGAAGAGATGAAGTGGTTACAAAGATATAAAGACAAAGAAATTAAAGATGGGGATTGTAACACAAAATACTACCACGCTAAGGTGAATGGGAGAAGAAGAAAAAACAGAATACTATCTCTGGAACAAGAGGGGTGATGGAAGGTGAGGAAAATCTCATCAAATATATAACTAAATTTTACAAAAAACTGTTTGGACATCCAGACACATCCCCAATTCAACTTAATGAGTTGGGTGGGCATTCAATTACTAGAGATCAAGCTGAGGAGCTGATCAAACCTTTTTCGATGGAAGAACTGAGGGAGGTGGTTTTTGGAATGGAAAAAAAGAAAAGCCCTGGGCCTGATGGATTACCAGTAGATTTCTACCAACATTTTTGGGATGTGGTCAAATGGGATTTGATGGAACTTCTCAATGAGTTCCATGAAGGGAAACTAGACATATCTAGGCTAAACTATGGGATCATTACTTTGGTGCCAAAAACCGAGGATGCTAAACAGATTCAAAAATTTAGACCAATATGTCTATTAAATGTTAGCTTCAAGATTATTACCAAAGTTCTGATGAACAGACTGAGTAAGATCATAAAACCTATTATCTTGCCTACTCATACTGCTTTTATCAAGGGGAGATACATCATGGAGGGGATTGTGATCTTACGTGAAGCACTAAACTCTATTCATCACCACAAACAGAATGTTGTGATATTCAAAGTGGATTTTGAGAAAGCATATGACAAAATTAAGTGGCCATTTGTTTACAAAATGCTTAAAATGAAAAAAATTCCCAGATAAGTGGTGTGACATGGTTATGCATACCATGATAGGAGGGCAGGTTGGTGTGAAGGTGAATGACAAAATAGGACCTTATTTCAAAACTTATAAAGGGTTGAGACAGGGGGATTCTATGTCACCACTTTTGTTTGATGTAGCTGCTGATGCCTTGGTACTAATCTTAGATAAGGCCAAACAGGAAGGATGTGTGAAAGGGGTATTAACTGAACTGGGGAATAATGGGATAAACATGCTGCAATATGCAGATGACACTATTTTCCTTCTGGATGATAATGAGGAGAGTGCTAGAAATCTCAAGTTCATTCTTACAGCCTTTGAGCAGATGTCAGGTATAACTATTAATTTTCACAAAAGTGAGGTGTATCTTTTTGGAGAAGCTAGAAATAAGAGTGAGATTTATCAAGAAATTTTTACTTGTAACAAGTGGGAGGTCCCATTTAAATATTTGGGTCTTCCAGTTACTAATGTGAGGTTGGGGAATAAATTTTGGAAAAGTATGACTGAGAAGATAGAAAAAAGATGTGCCTACTGGCAAGGCAGACTTCTAAACATGCCAGGGACAGTAACTCTTGTCCAGGCCTGTTTGAAAAATATGCCTATGTATATGATATCCTTCTATCCCCTGCCAGTAGGAATCAGGAAAAAAGCTGATTTCTATAGGGCTAGATTAGTTTGGCAGGAAAATGAGGACAAGAAGAAATATCATCTAGTTAACTGGAAAACATGCTGCTTGCCAAAAGAATTGGGTGGCCTAGGAATTCTGAATCTTGAATATATGAATAAAGCCTTGCTAGCTAAATGGTTATGGAAACTAGAGACAGAAGATGGGATGTGGGCTAAAATTCTTTTAAACATGTGAAAGAAAAGTGCATATCTGGTATTAAGAAGAAGCCTGGAGATTCTCATTTTTGGGGATCTCTGATGCAAATCAAAGACATTTATTATAAAAATGTCAAGAAAAAAGTAGGGGATGGCCTAAATACTAGGTTTTGGGAAGATTGGTGGGTAGGATCAAAACCTCTGAAAAAAGCCTATCCCAGTTTATATGACATTAATCTAAATCATGGCATTTCGGTGGCCCAGGCTATCAACATGAGATGGGTAGGGTTTGGGTTTAGAAGGAATCTATCTACAGATAAAAGAGCTCTTTGAGAGAGCCTGAAAAGTAGATGTGAAGAGGTGAGAATGTACGAGGGCAAAGATCAGCCTTTATGGATGCTGACAGCCAATAGACAATTCACTGTGAAATCATTGTATCAACAACTGATAAAGACGGATGTAGGTTTCCCGCACAAATTCTTTTGGAAAATAAAAATTCCAGCGAAAATGAAGATGTTTCTGTGGTTGTTTGCCAGGAAAAGTATACTGACTAGAGACAACCTTGCTAAAAAAGGACGGAAAGGAGACCAAAAGTGTGTTTTCTGTGGTCAAAATGAATCAATAGACCACCTTTTTTTCTCTCGTTCAGCCGCAAGATTACTTTGGAGTCTAATTAGATGCTCTTTCAATCTAAGAACAACCCCAATAGGGGCTGATGATTGTCTGGGCGCCTGGATCAGAAAATTCAAACAAGAAGATAGAAAACTAGTGTTGGTTGGAATGGCAGCGATTCTCTGGGCTATTTGGAAATGCCGAAATGACATAATTTTTAGAATAAACTGATCAATGATCCCATGGAACTAGTTAAGCTAACTTGCAACTGGATTGTGGATTGGTCTGTTTTGCAGAGAAAAAACCCAAGGCAAAATCTACTGATGTTCGGGGCAAGGCTCATCGAGCAAGTAGCAAGTGAGGTCTACAAAGCATCGCAAGGGTGGAGAGCTGGAGTCCGTCGACTGATGAACTGAAGCTACGCTACCTGAAGGCTTGATTTTACCTTTCTTGAGTAGTTCGATGGAGGCTGCGCCCTGGCTTAATTGGTCGTCTGTGACCTTTTGGTTGTGCTTTAGAATTTATAAGACTTTGCCGAGCTCTCGGTCTTTGAGTTCTTCGGTGGTTTGGAGTAGATCTGTTGGAGTAGGTTGCGCGTCTGTAGTTTAACTGAATCTGGTGATGGCTTCGTTAATGAAATCGGAGCCCCCCCTCTTTTGTTCAAAAAAAAAAACTTGTTCAGTCTTTCCATGTGCTGGTCTGAATATTTAAACAAGGAAGCAGGCTTAATTGCTCACCCACCTACTATTGTTGCCAACAAGTAGCCAAAAGCCCATAGAAGACATCTGCATTGATCACAGAAAAATGAAGTATTGAATTTCTAGGACGTTGTTAGCATTGTCATCACTTCCCACATATTTCAGATGTATAGATTAGCTCTTTGCTCCAACAAAGCCACGACCTTCAGTTTTGTTGTTAATTTAACGTCCGTTTTGGTTGTGCTGATCGATCGGCCTATAAGAGCTAATTTGGTTTCCTGTGAACTGAAGCTTCCTATTTTTCATGATTATATTAAGAGCTTCCTATTTTTCATGATTATATTAAGAACTCACGGATCTCCTTCACCGCCACACCTGACCGGCACATCATCCAGATTCAAGAGACCCCTACTACTGCATCCACCCTAAAATCAATCTAAAAACAAGGGAAGTTCTAACCAATATCTCCGTCTCTCGTGAACCAATTTTAAGCCCGATTGATGATAAGTGCATTGCATGTGGAAGTAATCTGGGTTGAACCTACTTGAGGTCTTCCATCACTTTTATTACTTCAACATAAATTGTATACATTGTACAAACTACCCATTAATGGGCAGCTAATATATATGATGCATGGTTGATAATAGCTACTTCAGCTTATCCCTTCTGCTATATTTTTCGTACTCATCTACTTTTGTGAGATAAAACAGACCGGGATATTTGGTTCTTACCTACAGATGTAGGGAGGACTTACCGTATTGATTAGTCATTTGAAGAGTTAACTAGAAAGCATTTAGTCTATCTTCAGTTATGTTTTCATGGGCTGTGCACATGATTCACATGCAAAAAAACAGCACCGTGCTTTGTTTTTTACATGCGTGAAGCATGTAAAAGAAATGTGCTATTATGGACTAAAAACAATCAAGAGCTAGCTGAATCAACGGACACTCTATGGGAAGGTGAACAAGCATACTAAATAACACGAAGCAGAGTAATTCCAAGATATTTTGAGAATTCATTGCAGTGGACTATGTTGTGATTCAATTTTTCTTAACCTTGATAATATTGTCTTGGATTTGAAATGACAGCTCTTATAAAGCAAGAAATGAAAGAAATATAAATTTTGATTGCACTATGAGTAGGAAGGAAAGAGAAGGAATAA
The DNA here is from genome assembly GCF_018294505.1 of Triticum aestivum. Lineage (NCBI taxonomy): Eukaryota > Viridiplantae > Streptophyta > Magnoliopsida > Poales > Poaceae > Triticum > Triticum aestivum. The sequence goes on along the minus strand of NC_057799.1, from coordinate 10,024,147 downwards.
AATTTGCCCTTATATAGGAGCATTAAAGGAAAAGAATTAAAAAGAACGATGATGTTGCTGGATGTGCATGGGCCTGAGGAGGGAGCAATTAAAATAATTATTTTTAGCAGAGCAATTAAAATAAATGACATAGGCTGCGTGCATGCACTTGCACATGCTCTAATTCAATGGCCCTTCTCTTCTCACATACAAAAAGGTTGGCTGGCAATGACCATTCAGAATTTTTTATATTACATCCAATATTATGTTACTCATTTGATCTAAGGTTATTTTTAATAACTTGGGTTTTATTTGTCACGAACAAATCGATGAACCGGCGGTCCAACCAGTGACAACCTCAACGGTTCAGTTGCCCGTTCGGTTTAAAAAATATATAGTTTGATGGCCATGGTGGAAGAACACGACATGAAGTGCTTTATATCCCGAGAACGACGAGGAGCCACGAGCAGGCGGCAGCAGTGCTGAGCACTGCGACCAGTAGGCAGACTTGCGCATAGGTAAAGGGAAGGGAAATGAGTTTGTGCGTGCATGTTTTTTTAAGGAAAAAACGTGTGTATTGTATTTTTGTGTGCATGAAGTGTTTTGTTTGGGCCAACCCAAATAATGAAAATAAAACGTTATCTCTAAAAATATTCAACATTCTATAAATCTTTTTGCATTTATTATCTTTTGCAAATTCTAAATAAACGTTTGGATTAGTTATTAAACTTTTAAATTGTATACAACAATTTCACCCCCTGTATATCCCACTCAGAAGTCAGAACATATCCACCACTTCTCTTTCACCCGGTGATAGTGATAAGTCGAAGGAGGCGCCATCAAAGGACATGACACATGATTATGACTTTCTCAACTCTATAGTACATGGTCCAAACATCAACAATTCTTTTTTTACCGCGGACACAGAGAGTGCTTTTTTAAGAGAAAGATTGTTTCAAATTGGTTTTTATTTCAAAAAACTGAACATTTTAAAATGTCACCATTTTTATATTCAATATTTGCAAAAAATGTACCAATTTTTTATTTTAAAATATTCTCAAAAGTTAAATAAATCAAAATTGTTTTCAAGAATCATGTGTTAAAAATGTGAAGCTTAATTTTTTTTTTTTTGCAAAAATGATCAAAAAAATTCATAAATGTTACTTAGAAAAAAATATTCATGTTCTCTCGAAAAGTAAAAAAGCAATTGACAAACTATTCCATGCACAACTACTCTTTCATTAGATGAAGGATGTTAAGGTGGCTTATTCAAATCGACAGTTCATACTCCGAAAAGAGATAATCATAAGTGAATATGTAAGATATGTTGCGTAATGGCACACACAAAGCAGATTTTGCTATTTTTTTGCCCGTTGCAACGCACGGGCATTTGTACTAGTATTATATAATGGTTCATAGTTTTGTTTAGCTGTGCTCCAGGGATTGAACATGCTTTGAGGACGTACGTCTCCTCTATATGATTCCTCGGTACAGCTCGGAATAAATCATGGTGCAGAGCTGATTCATCTTTTGACTCTAGACAATATGCAAGAGTTTCATTGCTCTTGCGGCCTATGCATGGACCGATGCACACGGCCAACAAAATTTACAACGCCTTCTGCTATACGGCATATAGACCAGAGATTCAGCTTTACAATGTTTCCACAGGAAGTATAACAATGATGCACCATTCATTTCAAAACACATGTGAGTGTGTCTATTACAGAACCGAAGAAAGAGCCTGTTTATCACCTCCGTAGCCCGGTCCGGTGAGCAGTGCTACACCAAGGACCCCTTCAGAGCGTAGACAATGTAACACAGCCGGCAGACGGTGTCACCAGCTGCCAAGGCTCCGGGCAGTAGCCTAGACAGGTAACCACCACAAATAAGGTTTCTGTGAATTTGTTTCCTTTAGTAAATTTAACATTTTCTGATGTCTGCCACTGAGGGTCCTTGGTGGCCGTTAAACACCGGTTTATGGATACTTGGATAGAGCGGCGTGATTGAAGATTCTGAAATCCTCATTTGTGAAAGATAAAACAGGGGCAGATAAAAAGAACCATGTGTTGGGCAAGGATGAAAATAGCAAATATTTAAAGAAATTAAGGTGCAATGGAGAACACCCGTCATGGAAATGTATTTTGGCTACAAAATTTTGTATACCAATAAGTCAACTGATATTTATGGGAGAAACAAACATTTGACAGGTTGATACAATTGGCGATACATGACAAACCTAGCTACACAGATACATTTGGCTGCCCTACTAGTTTGTACGATAATAGAGACTAAACTTCAAGACATGTATTTTGCAGTATCAATCACTATGGAAAAGTTTGTATGAAGGGTAACTTCTCAGCTCAGTTATTACAACCCTGCTGAAATTTGAACTTCTGCTTACATGGATTATATTCAAGTTGTAGAAGAGCTTCCTGATATAGCTTGAAGCAATCTTGGCACGGGGGGCATATCAAGCTCAACTAGACCCTCGAGAACCTGAACCACTTCGCCCATTGTCGGACGATCAAAGTCATGATCTTGAATGCACCAACATGCAGCTTTGCAAGCTCTTTCAACCTCCTCCACGTTGATGTCACCACGTAATTGTTGATCGACCAAAGTCCTCACATCTCCCTCAAGAAGCTTAAGTGCAGCTTGCACAGGAAAATAAACATCATGATCACAATTGCTTGTACATTCTTGAGGTGATGAGTTCCTCCTTCCAGACATGATTTCTAGCAGTACCATCCCATAGCTGTAAACATCAACTTTTTGTGTAATAGCCACCCCACTAATCCATTCAGGTGCAAGGTATCCTATGGTTCCTCTCATTGTTGTCAGAACTCGACTAAAGTTCCTTCCCATAAGTTTTGCCATCCCAAAATCTGCAATTTTAGGAACAAGCGCCGCATCGAGAAGTATGTTTTCTGGCTTAATATCACAATGTATTATGCAGTCATGACAACTCTCATGCAAGTAGGACAATCCTTTCGCAACACCGATGGCAATTCGGAACCTTGTACTCCAATCTAGCATAGAGTCGTTGCCTTGGAATATATGGACATCAAGAGAACGATTTGCCATGTGTTCGTAAACAAGCATCCTTCTATCACCTTCACAGCAAAAACCAATCAGTTTGACTAAGTTGACATGTTGGATCATTCCAATTGTGCTGACCTCAGCCCTAAACTGTTTCTCTCCTTGGCGTGCACCATCAAGCATCTTCACTGCTATGGTAGTCGAGTCACGCAGAATCCCCTTAAATACAGAGCCAAAACCACCTACACCTAGCTTCTCTGAGAAATTTTTAGTTGCATGCTGCAAATCAACATAGTTAAATGCTATAACTCCACATCCACCTTCAGTGTTGCTCGGGGGATGAGAACACCACATACTTTTCCCCTTCCAAATCATCAATAGCATCACCAACAAACCGAAAGCACCAACAGTGGGACCGATGATCATTCTTTTATTTCCTTTTATGTTGTTTCCCCAAGTTTGCACCTCTCCAGCAGCAAGATGAAGGAAAAGAATCTCCCCGTCACTATTGACTGTGCCATTATTGTACTGCTTTACATTAATAAGCTGGCCATGCCAGATAGAACAGCCACTCTTACCATAGGAGTACGCAGTGCATGAGCAGTTTCTTAGACAAACCTGCATGCACTCTTGTCCACTCTCAATTGTTTCCATCCTACGTGCATAATATGGTAATCTAACACTATGTATGGGAAAGAACTGGTCAGTTATTCCAGTTGTGTTACTTTTGTTGCTGTTGCAATGTTCTAGTGGAGTATTTCTCATGCATCCACCTCTTCTATCATCCAGCACCCAGTCCTCTGGTGACTTCACGGAGAACCCATTCATGCAGTTACACAAAGAAAGTGCATTGTCATTGCAGACCGTGAAAGGCCCGCAAACGGCGAAAACATCGCATGGAGCCCTGGGTTGGACATATATGGTTTCCCAATCTTGCAAGCTATCAAGCCAAAGAAGTTGCTTGGTAAGACCAGAGACGTCAAGGAAGCAGATGGTGATCATTGTTGGATCCGTCGGGGTGTAAGTGAAGTACTCCTCTTCGTCATTGTCGATGAAATTGGTGTGGAGAAAGTTACTGCCTGACATCTCCGGCACCAAATTGAAGTACCACCCCATCCATTCCCCCGTGGAGAAGTACGCCATGGATGAATTACAAAGTTTAACAAAGTATTGTGGATCACCAGTGAGGTCTATCTCCATGCAATATAGGCCGGGAGCTGGATGTATCAGATTCTTCTTCGAAACAAGACTGTATTTTTGGCCAGTAACCTTGTTCCGGCCAATCCTTGCGCCGGGGAGGAAAACATCTGTTGGGTGATCAAAGCTCTGCCACCATACGATGGACGGGTTCGAGGCGTCTTTTATGACAAGGTTACCATCGTCTGAGAGCGCCGCCATGATGGTAGTATTTTTGTTAGCTGTTCTTCTACCTTTGGCTGCTATTATTTGACTGGTCCAGATTATGGATTTAGTCGCATGATTTAAGATGACAAGATTGCCATCCCTTGAGATTCTAAGCTTGGGCAGTCTAAACTTGGGCTCAGTGATTGGTTTCTCTCTGTTAGCAATCCACACAGGAGTGAACTTTGGGATCTTGTTGAACCATATACCTACATACCTGTTGGGCAAGGTGGTGTTGTCTGAGGAAGACTTACTGCTGCCTGATGTGAAGAAGCCCAACGCGAACTTGCCATTCTTTGAGATGAGCCTGTTGCCACCGCTGAGCTCTTGGCCTTCTGTCAGGATGCTGCTCCCATTTGCTGCAGAAGAGGACGCCACCGGAGGAACTGATATGGTAAGCACGAAGAGAATGGAAAAATGAAGCATGGTGGGTTGAAATTTGTTTTGATGAATCTTTCTGATATCTGGAGATTAAGATATGAATATATGTTATATATATAGGATGTAGTAACCGTCGTGGTAAATATGGTAGTGGAGAAGTTTCCATCTGTTCAACAAGTTTTGACGGACGATTTTACTCTGCCGGTCAAGTTTGGCATTGCTGTAAAAAGTACAGAAAGGGAATTCTCAACTGGATGCGACCGGAAATTTTGGAAAATTTCTAAACATAATTTATATTTCAAATGCATGTTGTGTGCACACTAAAAGCTTTTATTAAAAAGTTGTGTATTTGTTTTCACAGATAATGGTGAGAGGTTAATAAAAGATCACCATATTTTATTGGTATAAGACACATACAAAATCATTTTTCTGCACAAAATAAAATGATAGTCTACACAATATTCCAGAATCAAGATCCAACCTTTTTAGGAAGCTTTTTGTATCATGCTGGTGGGTTTTCTCCAGGGCAGAGAATAATAATTTGGCAGGAAGGACCCTGAGACACACGGCAACCAATTAAGTGGAAACAAATGCGCCACTTAATCAAGTTTTGACTACCTTTTTTTAGGAGAAGTTTTGACGAGTGACGGTCAGTTGAGGCAAATAACAGTGAAAGGTTAATATAGCAACCAAACAAGGAAACAGTGATCGTGATGTTTTTATTAGAAAATGTTTATTTGTTTGCTGTAACAAATAATGGGTGAGAGGTTAATACTTTTTTGCGAGAAAGTGAGAGGTTAATACCGCAACAAATATAGTACATCATTTTTTTCGTATAGGACAAAAATAAGCATACACTTTTCACACACCCCGCAAAAAAACATATGTTTTTCTCACAATAAAATTGTGATTCAACTGAACACTCCAGCCTAAATATATATTTTTGGCAATGTTTTAGATTTGCCACTATGTTGTATCCAGGGAGCAACATAGAAAAGCATTTGGCAGCTAAGCATTACCGACAGGATCCTATGACACGGCAGATAAATGGAAACAAATGCGCCTCTTAATTAGTCAAGTGTTGACTAACTTTTTGGTTGGAGGAGAAAATTTGCCTAGTGAGGGTCAGTTAAGGCAAGACCTCCTAGTGCCAGTCAATTTAGTTTGGCATCATAGTCTTTAACTAGAGAAAGAGGACCTAGTATGCCTGGTGACCCGGTCCTTCTAGAACTTCCCAGAACTGAAGTATGCCCTGGGACCCGGTCCTTCTAGAACTTCCCAGAACTGAAGTTGTACCAGTACTTACCAGAACTGAATTTGGCGTCAGTGAATATGCTTTTCTCATAGCAGAACCGGGAGATACAGTACAGTCGGCTGTCCAGCTTAGACCTGAACAACAAGGAAACAGTGATGGTGATGCTCAAACAGTGATTGTTAGAATTAGCTTTGTTTATCTGAAAGAAATTGTTTTGTCTTGAATAAGAAGCAGTGTATGATGTTGCGCTGATATATGTTGTCATTAACTCATTATCATATTCTATGCAATATAAATTTTGTAGTAGTAGATTCAGTCCAAAGCATGTTACAGAACTTGAAAAAAAAGCATGCTATACCGACCACGCCCTCCGAACGCGAGCAGCCTCCGGTTACAACGGAGGGGGCGGGCTGTGTGTCTGGTCGTCGGAAACCTCCCATGGCTGGAGATGAAACTCTGCCAATACTAGTTGGTGGGGACATTAATATTATTCGGAGGAGAGATGAAAAAAACAATGATAATTTTGATGGGCGTTGGTCCATAATGTTTAATATGATTATCGAGAGTCTTAATTTGAGAGAAATTGAGCTCACCGATAGATAATTTACATGGGTCAATTAGTTGTCCACCCCGACTTATGAGAAGTTGGATATGGTTCTCGCTAGTGTCGAATGGGAACAAAAATACCCATTGGTGTCGTTTCAAGCGATGCAGAGAACGATCTCAGATCACACACCCCTTCTTGTAGACTCAGGAGAGGCTACACACATTGCGAACAAGAATGCTTTCTCTTTCGAACTAGGTTTGTCGTGGTTTTGTCACGATAGATGTCCTAGAGAAAGGACTTAGTCGTGGAGCCATCGCTACGGGTTAGTTTAAAGGGGTTAAAGCGGACAAGGGACGCAAGAGAGTTTTATACTAGTTCGTCCCCTTACGATAAAGGTAAAAGCCTACCTCTAGTTAGGATGGAATTGATGGGGTTTCGATGACCAGGGAGCGAATACGCTTTGCCTGAGTCTCGAGTTGTTGTCTGTTGTTCCTGAACCGTCGCCGGGTCGTCCCCTTATATACATGGGTTGACGCCCGTCCGGTTTACAGAATCCCAAGGCCGGCTCATAATCATGTCCGGCTCGGTCTCTGCTACTTCTATATTACAACACAAGTTCACATATCAACGCCGGTTTATGTCTACATGCCTTAAACCGGCTTTGGGCCCTGGGCCTTCATAAAGCGTCACCGTCTGTCTTTATGGACTTCAGATACAGATGAACGACTTATAGGGTTAACCCGGCCTCTCCTGGCCGGTTTATGCCCAGTGGTAATATCCCCAACATTAGGCCCCAGATTGATTTGAACTGGTTCATGTCAATCCTCAATACTTAAGAAAACTTCTTCTTCAACATCTTCACATAATCTTGTAAACCGCCGTGACATCATCTTCTAGGACCATGATAAACTGCCGTGACGTCACCTGTTTCTTTTAAAACTGTGTATAATTCATCTTCATTAATGAGCCTCCGACAATCGAGGCGACAACTCCGCCTCATATCCAAAAATTCGGCTCCCCGATTTTCGCGCCTGACGTTTATCTTTCTGCCCTTATAAATAGGGCCAGGGGGTCTTTTCATTTCCCCCCTCGTGCCTCTTCGCGTCATCGTCATCCTCACGACGCCCGAATCTTCGACCTCGGCCGCCGCTGTCAACCTTCGACTGCTACACCAACCTTGGCCGCTGCATCGACCTGAACGTACCAGAGCTCCTCCGCGCGCCGCCGCTGCTCAACAGCCTTAGTAAGTCTCCCCTTTCTCTTACCATAGATCTGCACTTAGGGTTTCTGTCGTTCATCAATGTTCGTCGCCGCCCTTCTTTATCCTTATTTATATCCATGGATTAGATCCAAAAACCACATAGATCTCGCGCGGTAGTAGTTTTAGCACCTGTTTGATATCCAACTCATCTCAACTTGGTGAACTTTTAGTACGCTGGAAATTAGGTCAGAATATATTTTGTTTTTCCAACACGCGGTAGATCTGAAATTACCATGGCCAGATGTGAAACTTGTTTCTTCCTTCACTTATACATAAGGAGTACCAGATTGGGCGGTTTAACTTCATATACAAAATGATGACCCAGTAGATACCATTAGTCCCCTGTTGAACCGCCAATGCATTCATCATTGTACTGTTTCCATTGTCAGACTCCGGTTTACGAATAATCAATTCCGGTTTATCAATATGCTTGTATCCTTATACCGCTGTATAGTTGTCCACGGTCAATCTTAAACCGGCAATAATCATGTTTCAGATTTCCATTGCCATGGCCAAGCAAGTCTATGAATGTAATTGGGCTCCTTCTCGAGTAACCGAAGAACAATTAAACAATCTTGTTAAAACAGGCGCTTTAGCCAAGAAAGATGTCATCCACTGGAGGGTCCCTGGCCCGGAAAGTCCTCCTACACCCAAGGACGGAGAGGTAATCATGTTTGCTGATCATCTCGGACGAGGTTTTAGTCCTCCCGGTTCAAAAATTTCCGGGATGTACTGGCCAATTTTCAGCTGCGCCCTCAAGACATCGGTCCCAATTCTGTGACCAACATCTGCCACTTCCAAGTCTTCTGTGAGGTTTATCTGCAAGAGGAACCTACAGTCAAACTATTTAGGGATTTCTTTCACCTAAACCGTCGCACAGAGTTCTCGGATGGACCCAATACGGAACTGGACGGAATGGCGGTTCAGAAAAGGAAAGAAGTCACCTTCCCTCATCCCAAACTCCACAGTCACCCCAAAGAGTGGAACCAGACTTGGTTTTATTGCATGGATACATCTCCACCTGATGAAAACCCCCTGCCGGGTTACCGCCCTGAACGCCTGAGCAACACACATCCTTTTCCTCAGAGGTTGACTGCAAGAGAAAGGGCCACTATGCTCCTCAATTATCAAAGCTTAGAGCCTTCATGGCAAACGGTTTGACAGGAGTTGATCTTGCTCGTTGTTCGATAAGCTGGAGTATTCTGCCCTTAAGCCGGCGCTCCGGTTTGATGTGTGAGTATATAGGGAGTTTGGAAGATGCTCAGCGGCACACTGACATTCAGCTTACAGATGCAGAGGTCACTGAGGCTGTAAAAAAGATACTGAACGAACAAGAGGCTGTTTGTGCCCAAACCGGACTACTCCCTTTCTGCACCTTCAACAAACCACCAGCTGTAAGAATCATATAATCTTTTTATCTGAAGTTGCTTCTGTCCAAATATTTTCTGAAAGTGTGATTATTTCTGACAGGGTGATGATCCGTTCTGGAACAAGAAACCATCACAAGACAAACCGGCGAAGCCGCAAGACAAACCGGTCAAGCCAGTTCGTCCAAAGACCAAGGTTGTTAAAAAACCTGCCAAGAGAAGGACCACTGCATCCTCCGACCTACCAGCTGATGACGATGTGGGTAATCCGGAACCAGAGGTAGAACTTGACTCTCTTGGTTCATTTTTCGTACATCTCATTAACAATGATTATTATCAGGACGACGCTGAAGGCAGTCATGCTGAGGACGTAGAGGTAACCATTCTTTCCTCCGATTCAGATCCTCTGCCAACATAAAAAATCCATCAAGCAAACCGGAAAGTAAAATTTTCTCACCCTCTTGCTTACTTGGACCCAAACTTTCTTTTGAAGACGCAGCAGCACGAGGCTCGCCGTACAACCCGGCACAGCGGCCAGGTAGTTACCTCTGCCGGTTTACCGAACGGTCCAGTTCGGAAACGCCAATCAGAGGTCTCTTATCCCATTGATACTTCATGCCCAAAAGCAGGTTGTTTCCGCCAGCCTCTTAATCCGTCTGATTCAAATTATCAGGGTATTTCTCACTCATCCTCTGGCGAGTCATCGGCCACACAGCTTCCACCCCTCAAAACAGTTCCTGGGTGAGCTATGCACGTGTCTTTATTCTTGATGTGTTATCTTTACATACTTTACTGATCCTTATGTCTATCTTTTCTCAGCGCCAAGCCAAGACCCAGCAAGAAGGCTCGGTTAAGCAAACCGGCTGATGATAATGTAGCTGCTGAACCGGAAACAACTCCAGATCCGGAAGAAACCGACGCTGACGCCATGCTTAATGATCCGCCGCCTCAAGACCATGACTTGCTTGCCGAACAAGTGCAAGTTGACGCTACAAGCCATGCAAACCGACCAACCAGCCTTGTCCGAACTGATGAGAAACCGATCAGTCCAGTTAAAGATACTGACAAACCGCCAACTCCAGTGAAGGCTGCTGATGACCAAGATGATGACATTATGATTACTGGCACTGGGCACACCACTCCTGGCAATCCTGTTGCTTTGTCAAAACATACTGCCAAGGATGAGCTCTCTGCTATCGGCAAAGGCAAATGGAATGCCGATTTATCAAGCTACGCCCATCTCAATGCTCAAGACATTCACTCTGGCTTCTTGAACCGTCTGTATACCAGCCGTGACTATGAAGCTAGTTTGGTAAACTTGATGAAGGAGTGATATGAGGTAACTCCTATTTTTCTCTTTTGTCCAATTGCAGTTTATCAACTCCTAGTAGCCCCCAAGTAACGATTTATGATATCAATCTAAACCGGGACTTAGTAACAATTTCATGTTTGCAACAATGCACCTTAACTTCACTGATGTAGCCCCCAAGGGCCAGTTTAACTTTATAAAGATGAACCGGGACTTTGTAGGAGAATTCCCATAGCAGCATTTCATGAGCAAATACACATTAGCCCCCAAGTGCCAAGCTTAATACTTGTATTGTGCTTGGGACTTGTAAAAATTTCTGATAAAGAGCAAATATGCATTAGCCCCCAAGTACTAAGGGCATAACTTTATATGCGCTTGGTACTTCAAATATGTACTGTCAACTCATTATATATATGTCTCTTTATAGGCTGAACTGAGCAAGAAGGAAAGCCAAACCGCTGATCTGCAAGAGAACCTCAAGTCCTAACAAGCCGAAACTTCCAAGGCAAAAGGTGAGCTGAGGAGCGCCTTAGCCACTATGGAAAAACTAAAGGAGAGCTTCACCAAGGAGCGGGTGGATTGGGAGACTGAAAAATCCGCTTTGATAAAAAGGGCTGAAAACGCAGAAGCCGCTCTTAAACCGGTGGTTGATGAACTGACCGGCGTAAAGCGGCAGATTCATGCCATGACTGCTGCTGTGTTCGGTAAACATCTTTTCCGTAATACTTTCAACATATCTTTCCCATGTGTTGTCAGCTTATTGATGTGTGCAATGGTGCAGGAACTCACATTAGCCATCTGGGCTCTGACGTACAGAAGAAATTGAAAGCGGCCTATACTCTGATAAAGCAGCTGTATACCGGCGCACAGCGGATTATCTGCACCGCTTCACACAATAAACCTCCTCCAACATTGATCAAGGACACCTTAGAAAGCCTATCCATGCTGCCTGCCTGGGTTGAAGAACTAAAGAAAGCTGCGGTAAGGGCCGGAGCTCTGACCGCTCTAACCCGGGCAAAGGCGTGGGTGCCTGATCTTGATCCGGTGGACGTGGCTAAAGGCTTCCCACACTTAAAAGAAGACGGATCAGAATTTGGCCAGGAAGATCTCCGCGCCATAAACCGGGAAGTACGTCCACTGGCTTGTCAATTGGCTGAAGAAGTTGATCTCTCATACTATCAGGCAAGTTATGATGATAAGAACAGACGAGTTGCGGTGCCAATTCCAGAAGCGCAAAATATTATCCCTCCAATCCGTAAGCACACTTATGCCCCTGATATTGAACCGTCAACCCTTATAAGCGACGAACCTGTGTTCCAAGCTTTAACTGGGCTCGACTGGACAACTGTTGACTTCCAGCCGCTGGGTAGAGACGAAGAAGATGAACCGGTGCAAGATGATCCGCAGCCGTCAGGTCAAGTTGATAAGCAATCATACTCCGAGGGCCGGTTTAGCCTTCCACTTGCTGCAATGCTTATTGAGAAACAATTATCCCTTTGGGCACTAAAACGCCTTGTAATAGGCTAGTTAAAACACTTGGTCTGTTATGCCTTCGTGCATATTTATCTGCGACTGATGCGTGTTAATCCGCCATGCTTAAGATACAACGTTTATAATCCATAGCTATTTATTCAAATTGTTCCTGCAGATAAGAAGCTTAAAGCACCCTGGCGGTTTACCACCGGGCGGGTCATGATACCCAAATATATATATGACCAAGGTTTATAACCAAATATGGAAATATATGATACCTGTGACCTATAGGCATAGTGTTGGCTGACCAACTTTGTAATGAGGGTAATAACCCTAATCTGGAGTAAAAGAAACTCCTGTTATATGATGCCGGTTTACAATAAAACCACTCCGGGTTGTGATAAACACCGGTTTATTCCATACTGGTGACTTTGAGTCAAAACCAGACCAGGCTGATAGTCTCCGGATTATGACTTGATCATGTACTGACAACTTGTAGTTGACAGCCTAACCGGGTTGATAAACACCGGTTTGAAAACATCACCAATCTTATCAAAAGAAAGAGAAACTTAGCAAAAGGCAAATAAAATCGTTGTAGTCGAGGCTTTTCACGGGCTGCCAGGACCTAAATTCGATAGTAAAAAATCTCCAAACAACATTGTGAACTGTGCTCAGTAGGTGCCTATGTTTGAGCTGTTGTTTTACAACACTCTCTTTGGCCCCGATTGATGTGGCTTTGAGCCGATCAAGAGGTGTGACTGTGGTTCGGATACGACCAAGCCCCCAAGTGATGCTGTGGCATTGCGCCGATCAAGAGGTGTAGCTATGGTTCGGGTACGACCACGCCCCCAAGTGATGCTGTGGCATTGCGCCGATCAAGAGGTCCAGCTATGGTTCGGATACGACCAAGCCCCCAGGTGATGCTGTGGCATTGCGCCGATCAAGAGGTGTAGCTATGGTTCGGATACGACCAAGCCCCCCAGTGATGCTGTGGCATTGCGCCGATCAAGAGGTGTAGCTATGGTTCGGATACGACCAAGCCCCCAAGTGATCTAATATAAAGCTTTGAGAAGCTAAATACAGGGGTAAACCAGACGCCGCTTTGTAAGCTCCATGTAACCACACATGATGTAAGAAAAACAAAAGATACCCCGCTTTAGCTGAGGTTCCGGTTTATTATATTGATCATAATATATACAATGTCATAATATGTACATAAGCAGAGCTTATAGCTCAAGCATAGTAAGGCCGAAGATGAGCAATATTCCACGGCCGGTTGGTCTCCTCCTCCGATTTACGTGAGTCTTTGCGCTCTCGAACATCGATTAGGTAGTACGACCCGTTGTGTAGATTCTTGCTGACCACAAAGGGTCCTTCCTAAGGGGGGATAGCTTGTGCATATCCGTCTGATCCTGGACGAGCCGAAGCACCAAATCACCTTCTTGAAAGGTTCTGGTTCTAACCCGACGGCTATGATAGCGACGCAGATCTTGCTGATAAATCACCGAACGGGCTGCCGCCATGTCACGTTCCTCATCTAGCAGGTCAAGAGCTTCCTGCCGTGCCTTCTTGTTGTCAGCTTCAACATATGCCGCAACACGAGGCAAGTCATGACGGATGTCACTAGGAAGAACTGCTTCCGCTCCATAAATCATGAAGAATGGTGTGTACCCTGTCGACCTGTTGGGTGTGGTATTGATGCTCCACAATACAGAAGGTAACTCCTCAACCCAACAACCCGGCGTCCGTTGCAAAGGAACCATAAGCCGGGGTTTGATACCTTTCAAGATCTCTTGATTGGCCCTCTCCGCTTGACCATTGGACTGGGGGCGAGCCACTGATGACACGTTAAGCCGGATGTGCTCACGTTGACAGAACTCCTTCATGGCACCCTTTGACAGATTGGTACCATTGTCTGTTATAATGTTGTGTGGAAAGCCAAACCAGAAGATCACCTTTCTGAGGAATTGAACCGCCGTGGCTGCGTCACACTTACTAACTGGCTCTGCCTCGACCCACTTCGTAAACTTATCAACCGCCACCAAAAGGTGGGTCTTCTTGTCCTTGGACCTCTTGAAAGGCCCAACCATATCCAGCCCCCAAGTTGCAAACGGCCAGGTGATTGGAATCATCCTCAATTCTTGAGCTGGTACATGAGCGCGCCTTGAAAATTTCTGACAGCCATCACATCTTTTGACCAAGTCCTCGGCATCAGCATGAGCTGTCAACCAATAGAAACCGTGACGAAACGCCTTGGCCACCAAAGATTTTGAACCGGCGTGGTGACCACAATCTCCTTCGTGGATCTCACGCAAAATTTCACGGCCTTCCTCAGGAGACACACAGCGTTGAAACGCCCCTGTCACACTGCAATGATTTAACTCTCCATTGATAATAGTCATGGACTTGGACCGCCGGGTTATCTGCCTGGCCAAAGTTTCATCCTCTGGTAACTCGCCCTAGTTTATATACGCCAGATATGGAACCGTCCAATCCAGGATAACATGGAGAGCCGCCACCAACTGAGCCTCCGGATCAGGAAGAACCAAATCCTCTTCACCAGGGAGCTTGACGGACGGATTATGCAAAACATCCAGGAATACATTTGGTGGAACCGGTTTACGTTGGGAACCTAGGCGGCTTAAAGCGTCCACCGCTTCATTCTTCCGCCGGTCCACATGATCCACCTGATAACCTTTAAAGTGACCTGCAACAATATCCACCTCACGGAGATATGCTGCCATTAGTGGGTCCTTGGAATCCCAAGTGCCGGACACTTGTTGAGCCACTAGATCCGAGTCACCGAAGCACTTAACTCGGCTTAGGTTCATCTCCTTAGCCATCCGAAGACCATGGAGTAAAGCCTCATATTCAGCTGCATTGTTAGTGCAAGGGAACATTAAATGGAGAACATAACAAAACTTATCACCTCGTGGGGAAGTTAATACGACTCCGGCCCCCGAGCCCTCCAATTTCCTAGACCCATCAAAATGAATAGTCCAATAAGTGTGATCCGGCTTCTCCTCTGGCGCATGTAATTCTGTCCAATCATTGATGAAATCCACAAGCGCCTGAGATTTGATCGCCGTTCGGGGTATGTCTTTCAACCCGTGAGGCCCGAGCTCGATAGCCCACTTAGCAATCCGACCAGTTGCTTCCCTATTCTGGATTATATCCCCCAAAGGAGCGGAGCTGACCACCGTGATGGGATGACCTTGCACTAGTAGGAAAAGGGGCTTTTACCCCGGTTCATAAGGGCCTTTAGTCCCGGTTCTGGAACCGGGACTAAAGGGTCGTTACTAATGCCCTAGCCCTTTAGTCCCGGTTCTTACACGAACCGGGACTAAAGGCCGTCCACGTGGCCGGTGCGGGGAGCCCAGGCAGGAGGGCCTTTGGTCCCGGTTGGTGCCATCAACCGGGACCAATAGGCATCCACGCGTCAGCCCCTAGCAGGAGCTGAGGTTTTTGTTTTTTTGAAAGGCGGTGGTTTAGGGGTTTTGGGGGGTTAATTTAGGTGTTTCATATATTGTGTTAGCTAGCTAATTAATAGAGAGAAGTGTCCTGTCTTATCTCTGTGCTTGGTCAACGCTACGTACTATATACGTATGGAGAGGAGTAGACACGCTAGCTAGTAATCAAATGAAGGAAACAGAAGATCGTCGTGAACATATGCAGACAGAGAGAAGTGATATCGACCACCTCTCCTTCTCCGAGATATTGGTCGAACAACAAGTTCTCGTATATCTATCCGACACTACCGGCTACATATATACAATAATTATCTCTTACAATACAATCTCCTAATTATATTGTAGGAACACAGGGTCCACATAGTATTCTCCGTTTTCAGCGATCACGTGGTCAAGGAAGAATGCCGCCAATTCCTCTTGAATTCCTCGCATACGATCTTCTGCTAGGAGTTGATCCCGCTTCCGAAAAATCTAATTTGAAGAAGGGGGTCAATACATATATATATGAATAAATGAAACTCAACACAAATGATGGTAATAAAATAAAATTGTGAATATTATTGCTTACGCACTTCATATTGTTCTTCAGTGTAGCCCCGCTCACAGGTATGGTAGCGGATGGACTCGCAAACGTAGTATCCACAGTAATTATTCCCGGGTTGCTGCCACAACCACTTTACAAGAAATAGAGGTCAATCAAACTGATAAGCAAGCATGCTAAATGGTATTGATCAAACTAGCGCTTGAATCACTAGGAGATGCGCGGAACATGCTACTATAGTACTTACTTTCGCTGGTTCGGCAGTCCCGGGGCTTTTGAGGTGAATTTTCTCCAAACCCTGCCAGACAAAGAAAACAATTACTTGATATCAGGAAATGAACAAAGTTGCTGATATGGTGGATAATGATCGGCTTAACTTACTTCTGGAGCATTTGAGTCATGTTCGCATAGTCCTGGGGATCTTTTCGTCTCGAGTCTAAGACGGTTACTACTCCCGGCTCAAGCTTAATTTCTAGGAGAATATAGTGGAAGCTGCGCATGCATGCATAAGTCATCAGTTACATTACCATAACCTGGACTAATAAGGGAAACCGAATATGCAGAAGACAATAACACTCACTTGAAGTTGTAAGGAAAGAGTATTATATCTTTGTTTTGATTTAATACCAACGATTGTAGCAAGTTGGCCTCGGCTTCTTTGGGATGTTTTTCAACCGTATATGCATCTATGAGATTTGTGTTGATGAACCCTATATCACCGATTTGTCTTTTCTTCAATTCGGCGATCTTCAATCTGCATAATATAGTGAGGATAAGTATAAATACATGCAATGAAAGAGCTGACCTATATAGAGAGACTTAATGACAGAAATAGTACTACTTACAAATAGTAGCAAGTGATCGTTGTTTTATCGAGGGACTTTAGATTGTAAAACTGGAAGAAATCCTCAAATGGAACATTCAACAGTTCAATTCCAACGAGGTCATGCTCCGGTTTAACTCTCAGCATCAAAGTACTCATCCCATCAGACTCTCTGCAGGTTTTCATGTACCAATCATGTAGTCTTCGCATCATCGTGCTTAGAGATCTGACATCTTTGACGAGAGGCTTCCCGTAATGGTATTTGTGGTTGTCCACCTCCATGATTTCATAATGTACATCGTCGGGCAGGTAATCTCCAAGATTGCTATAACCGGGCACCATACCCGGATCATTAGCGACGATGTCTTTTGACACCTTGAGCGGGGGGCACGATTGGTTCGCTTGTTCGCCGAGCTGGGCAACTTTTTTCCCAGCTCGTCGTTCTTT
Organism: Triticum aestivum; assembly: GCF_018294505.1. Classification (NCBI taxonomy): domain Eukaryota; kingdom Viridiplantae; phylum Streptophyta; class Magnoliopsida; order Poales; family Poaceae; genus Triticum; species Triticum aestivum. The sequence goes on along the minus strand of NC_057799.1, from coordinate 10,006,854 downwards.
CATCCTTTTATCACTGACAATACTTCCCGACCGCTCCGCTTCGGCATATGCCTTTCCAAGAACGCGCTCATAGTTGCCTCTTGGCGGAGACTTTGGTGGTTTTGTCAGGGCAGCCAGAGTGCGCTTTGCTTTCACCGGATCTACCTTCTCCTCAGGAGGTGTATTTTTCTTTGCTTTGACCCCTTCAAGGAAGTTCTTCACTTCGGCTCGCACGATCTTCGCGTTCTCCTCCTCGGTCCTCTCATATGGTAACTTCTCTGGAGTCTTCAGAGAAGGACCGAATCTGTATTGCCTCCCGCCTCTGGCAGCTGTACTGCTAGACGCCGGCAGAGCAGACGGAGCGGCTGCAGCTGTCTTCTTTCCTTTCTTACGAGGCGGAGGAGAAGGACTACGACGCGCCGGAGCAGCCGCAGCGGCGGCGGGTCTTTTCCGCCCTTGCTGATGAGGCGGAGAAGGAGGAGGCTGGCTGCCCTGGCGCGCCGGCGCTGGCGGAGAAGGAGGCGGAGTGCCGCCACGTGCCGGCGAAGGAGGCTGAGTGCCCTGATCACTCGCCGGAGGAGGAGGCGGAGGAGGAGGCGGAGGGCCCTTACTCGCCGGAGCCGTCCAGTTCGGACGCTTGATGAGCTCCTTCCGCCACAGGCATGGAGTCTTCAGAGCTAAACCCAGCCGAGTCTCCCCTTCACCGGTAGGGTGGTCAAGCTGGAGGTCCTCAAATCCCTCCGTTATTTCATCCACCATCACCCTAGCATATCCTTCTGGAATCGGCCGGCAGTGGTAGGTTGCGCCGGGTTCAGTAGGTAAAACAGAGCCAACAGCCGCCTTGACTTTCAAGTTCTGCCATTCCGCCATAAGGTGGCAATGTTGAGACTCCGTCATAGCATCCACGGGGTAGCTAGGAGTAGCCGCATGCTCCAGCTGAGGCAGCTCGGTGGATGCCACGCTGCTTCTACGCTGAGATGGCGGTGTAGCTTCGGGGGCAGTTTCGGCATCTCTATTGCCGTCTCGTTCCTCTAGCACTTGAACCCTTTCATGCAGACGCTGAATTTGGATTTGCTCCACTTTTTTCCTCCTCTCCTGGTTTTTGTAACCGCCCGCGTCCGGAAAACCAGCCTTCCACGGAACGGAGCCTGGCGTGCCTCGTGTCCGTCCAGGGTGCTCAGGATTCCCGAGGGCCATTGTGAGCTCGTCGTTCTCTCTGTCTGGAACGAACGTCCCTTGCTGCGCTGCATCGATATAGTGCTTAAGCTACTTGACGGGTATTGCAAGTTGCTCGTCCGTCCAACGACACCTCCCTGATACAGGGTCCAAGGTTCCGCCAGCCCCGAAGAACCAAGTCCGGCAACGGTCTGGCCAGTTCATTGTCTCTGGTTCGATCCCTTTATCAAGCAGATCCCTCTTAGACTTGGCCCACTTAGGCCGGGCTTTGAGGTAGCCACCTGACCCCGTGCGATGGTGAAGCTTCTTCTTCGCAGCATTCTGCTTGTTTGTCGCTGACATCTTCTTACTCTTTTCCGATGTCTTGTGGGCCACAAATGCGGGCCAGTGATCTCTGATCTTCTCATACCAGCCGACGAATTCTGGTGTCTCTTCTTTGTCGACAAAAGTTTTCAGCTCATTCTTCCACCTCGTGAATAGGTCTGCCATCTTCTTAAGAGCATGAGACTTGATTAATTGCTCTATAACTGGCTTCTCTGGATCCTCCTCTGGCGGTAGGGTGAAATTTGCCTTCAGCTCAGTCCAAAGATCATCTTTCTGCATATCATTGACATAAGACACCTCAGGGTCTTCCTTCTTAGGCTTATACCATTGGTGGATGCTGATCGGGATCTTGTCCCTAACTAGAACCCCGCACTGAGCAGCAAAAGCATCCTTTGTCCGGAGTGGTTCAATCGGTTGGCCGTCGCGCGCGATTGCTGTGATCTCAAACCTTTCATCCGAGCGCAACTTTCTCTTCGGGCCTCGTCTCTTTACCGCAGTTGTGCTCGATCCGGAGGGCTAGAAAAAAGAAGAAAGACGAGTGTTAATTAATATGTGTACATACCAAAACAATGAATGCATCAATTAGCTAGTCAGCACAGGCTTAACTAATATATTTACCTGGCCGGACTCTGTTCGGTCACCGGAGCCGTCACCACGGGCTCCTTCTTGCACCAGCATTGGGTCACCGGAGCCATCATAATCATGTCTTTCCTCCTCCACTCTTCGATCACCGCAGCCTGCTTCTTCACCCTGTTCTTCCAGACCATCATTGTCGTTAAGATACGACAAGATATCACCTCCGGCTAAGATTATGTCCCCCAACACATCTTCTGCTTGCTCATCTCGTCCGTGCTCCATTGTTTCTGCAAATATTACAACATGGCAATTATTACACAAACATGACAGCAGGTGGATATATTAGTGCAAACGTAGACCTAGCTTATTCTGGGCTTGGGGTGGCCTAGGCAACGCTTCAAGGGTAGGGGCGCGGCAGGAGGGGGTAGGAGACCGACATCGTTTTTTTCTAGGGTTTGGGTGTCCTCGAGAGTTTTGGTCGAGCGAGAGGGCCGGGGGGTGCTCCCGTGGTATAAGTTATCACGGTCGAGAGGGGGTATACATATCGACCGTCCATCATGTCGAAGTTATCTGGGAGGGAGTTATATATATCGACAACGACGACATACATACACGGGAAAATAATGTTATCGGGGAGGGGGTATATATCGACCCCCCCCCCCACGTGTTGAAGTTATCGGCAGGGGGTTTTATATCGACAACGACGACATACATACACGGGAAAATAATGTTATCGAGGAGGGGGTATATCGACCCCCCCTCGTGTTGAAGTTATCCCCCCTCGTGTTGAAGTTATCGGGAGGGGGTAATATTGACAACGACAACATACATACACGGGAAAAAAATGTTATCGGGGAGGGGGTATATCGACCCCCCCCCCACGTGTTGAAGTTATCAGGAGGGGGTTATATCGACAACGACGACATATATAGACGGGAAAATAATGTTATCGGGGAGGGGTATATCGACCCCCCCTCGTGTTGAAGTTATCGGGAGGGGTATATATCGACGACGACAGACCCGATAAAACATAAGAAAACGAAGAAGAAATAAAAAGAGGAGAGAAGAAGAAAGGAATAGAGGAGAGGATTGAAGAAAAAAAAAGAAAAAAAAGAAGAAAAAAAAGAAGAAAAAAAAGAAGAAAAAAAAGAGGAGAAGAAGAAAGGAATAGAGGAGAAGAAGAAAAATAGAATATTTTCTATTTTTTCTTCTTCTCCTCTATTCCTTTCTTCTTCTCCTCTTCTTTTCTTCTTTTTTCCTCTTCTTATTTATATCTCCTCTTCTTCCTCTCCTCTTCTTCTTTCTTTCCTCTTCTTATTTTCTTCTTTCCTATCCTTCTTTTTCTTCTTTTTCCCTTCCTAGCTAGATATATAAAACTTCTCTAAAATTGTAACTTTTGCATATATAAAACTTTTCCATGTGGATCATCATTTCTCATATATATCGAATATATATCCATTGTCATATATAAAAACTTTCTATATATGAACAAAAAACTTTCTATGAATAAAAAAACATTTTTGACATATATATTCATACATTTTGAACATCTACATACATACAATTTTTTTTGTTCACATATACATTATAGCCACATACACATATACATCACATATGAACAAAAAAATTAAACTAATAAAAATAAAAAACAGAGCCAGGGCGGCGGCTCTCACAGCGGGGGCGGCTAGGACGATGGCGACGGTGGGGGCGGGGGCGGCGAGGGCGCCGGCGCACGGGGCCGGGACGGGGCGGGGGCGGCGAGGGCGCCGGCGAGCACGCGCGGGCCGGGCAGGGGGGCTCGGGGCGCCGAGGCGGCGCGCGCGAGCAGGGGAGCACGAGGCGGGGCGGCGCGTGGGGGCAGGGCGACGACGACGAGCACCGGGCGGCGACCCGTCGAGGCAAGGGCGCGGGGCGACGGGGATGAGGAGCGGGCGGCGACGGCGAGCACGGGCAGCCTGGCGGCGTCGGGGGCAACTGGCGAGGTATGTCGAAAATTTCCTAAGTGTGGACTTATATAGCAAAGCCTTTAGTCCCGGTTCGTGGCACCAACCGGGACTAAAGGTGGGCATTAGTCCCGGTTGGTGCCACCAACCGGGACCAAAGGCCTCTTTTCAGCAGCCCAAAGGGCGGGAAGCGGCGGCCTTTGGTCCCGGTTGGTGGCACCAACCGGGACTAAAGGGGGGGCATTGGTCCCGGTTGGTGCCACCAACCGGGACCAAAGGCCTTGCGCTGCCCGCGGCCAAAAGTTTAGTCCCACCTCGCTAGTTGAGAGGGGCTCGGAGTGGTTTATAAGCTCCACTGCGGCTGCCCTCTCGAGCTCCTCTCAAATGCAGGCTTACGGGCCTAATGTCACACTGTGCTGTCTGTTGGCCTATTGGGCCTTCTGCGGGCCTGAATCCTGGCCCAGGTTGGGTTTCTAGTCGTATTCAGGCCGTGGTGGCCCAATAGGTGGCAGTTTTTTAAATTTTTTGCATTATTTATTTTCTTTTGTTTTTTGCTTTATTTTTTAATTCTTTTTGCTTTTAGGTCAGCAAAATTATAAACTGTCTGTTAGTGCCATTAGTTTTAGAAAACATATAAACTTTCTATTAGTGCCATTAGTTCTTTATGAAAATTCTTTTTGCTGTATTTAGTTTTTTTATTTTCTTTTTTGCTATATTTATTTTGTTTTATTTCTACTTACAACAAAAAACTTATTTATTTTATTTTATTTTGTTTCTAATTACTTATTTATTTTACTTTATGATAATTCTTTCTGCTATTAAAGTTTCTATCAAAAAAAGTTCTTTATGAAAATTCTTTTTGCTTTTAATGATTAAAAATAAAAAAGAGGCGCAATGCGCGTTGATTTGCTTCAAGCCTTTCGGAATAGTGTAGACTGCACTGCACATAGCTCGATGCAGTCTACCTTATTCCTCAAGGCTTGAAGCTAAGCAACGTGAGCATTGCGCCTCTTCTTCATCGTCTCTGCACTCAGGGCTTATAAACCGCTCCTAGTGCCTCTCAGCTAGCGAGGTGGGACTAAAAAACTGCTTAGCTAGTAAGAAACTCTAGTACCGGTTCGTGCCACGAACAGGTACTAAAGGTGCTCGTGGGGCCACAGCCTCATTAGTACCGGTTCGTGGCACCAACAGGGACCAAAGGGTGGAATTGGTCCCGGTTCGTGCCACCAACCGGGACCAATGGCCTTGCACAGCGGCGTGGTGGTGAGTTTAGTCCCACCTCGCTAGCTAAGAGAGAGCCGCACCTGTTTATAAGGTGCGGTGCGCCTGAGCTGTCGAGCTCCTCTCTAAAGCAGGCTTACGGGCCTAACCTCTCTGCACTCAGGGCTTATAAAGCATTTCAAATGAACTCTGAAAAGGTTGAAAGTTGGCATGGTATCATCATTTCATCCACATAGCATGTGCAAGAAAGTTGAGAGGGTTACGGCAAAAACTAGATGCACTTCTTGTACAAAACGGACAATGGTATCATACTCGTCTATTACAAAGTTGGCATGCTATCATCATAATAGTTGCGGGAGAAAGTCTTCACTTTTTCTTCGCTTGTGTCATTTGCTTATTGCGCCGTAACCATGGATAATCTTCATCGTTTATCAGGATGCTTGGGTCAGCCTTGACTTTGAAGGGAGGAATTTCATGAAACTTTTCATAATCTTCAGACATGTCTGTCTTGCCCTCCACTCCCACAATGTCCCTTTTTCCTGAAAGAACTATGTGCCGCTTTGGCTCATCGTATGATGTATTCGCTTCCTTATCTTTTCTTTTCCTCGGTCTGGTAGACATGTCCTTCACATAGATAACCTGTGCCACATCATTGGCTAGGACGAACGGTTCGTCAGTGTACCCAAGATTGTTCAGATCCACTGTTGTCATTCCGTACTGTGGGTCTACCTGTACCCCGCCTCCTGACAGATTGACCCATTTGCACTTAAACAAAGGGACCTTAAAATCATGTCCGTAGTCAAGTTCCCATATGTCCATTATGTAACCATAATATGTGTCCTTTCCCCTCTCGGTTGCTGCATCAAAGCGGACACCGCTGTTTTGGTTGGTGCTCTTTTGATCTTGGGCGATCGTGTAAAATGTATTCCCATTTATCTCGTATCCTTTGTAAGTCAATACAGTCGAAGATGGTCCCCTGGACAACGAGTACAACTCATCACAAACAGTGGTGTCACCTCTGAGACGTGTTTCCAACCAACTGCTGAAAGTCCTGATGTGTTCACATGTAATCCAGTCGTCACACTGCTCCGGGTGTTTGGAGCGCAGACTGTTCTTGTGTTCATCGACATACGGGGTCACCAAGGTAGAGTTCTGTAGAACTGTGTAGTGTGCTTCAGACCAAGAATATCCGTCCCTGCATATTATTGAGTTCCCCCCTCCAAGCGTGCCTTTTCCAGTCAGTCTCCCCTCATACCGCGATTTAGGGAGACCTATCTTCTTAAGGCCAGGAATGAAGTCAACACAAAACCCAATGACATCCTCTGTTTGATGGCCCATGGAGATGCTTCCTTCTGGCCTAGCGCGGTTACGGACATATTTCTTTAGGACTCCCATGAACCTCTCAAAGGGGAACATATTGTGTAGAAATACGGGCCCCAGAATGACAATCTCGTCGACTAGATGAACTAGGACGTGCGTCATGATATTGAAGAAGGATGGTGGGAACACCAGCTCGAAACTGACAAGACATTGCGCCACATCACTCCTTAGCCTTGGTATGATTTCTGGATCGATCACCTTCTGAGAGATTGCATTGAGGAATGCACATAGCTTCACAATGGCTAATCGGACGTTTTCCGGTAGAAGCCCCCTCAATGCAACCGGAAGCAGTTGCGTCATAATCACGTGGCAGTCATGAGACTTTAGGTTCTGGAACTTTTTCTCTGGCATATTTATTATTCCCTTTATATTCGACGAGAAGCCAGTCGGGACCTTCATACTGAGCAGGCATTCAAAGAAGATTTCTTTCTCTTCTTTCGTAAGAGCGTAGCTGGCAGGACCTTCATACTGCTTCGGAGGCATGCCGTCTTTTTCGTGCAAACGTTGCAGGTCCTCCCGTGCCTCAGGTGTATCTTTTGTCTTCCCATACACGCCCAAGAAGCCTAGCAGGTTCACGCAAAGGTTCTTCGTCACGTGCATCACGTCGATTGAAGAGCGGACCTCTAGCTCTTTCCAGTAGGGTAGGTCCCAAAATATAGATTTCTTCTTCCACATGGGTGCGTGTCCCTCAACGTCATTCGGAACAGCTAGTCCGCCGGGACCCTTTCCAAAGATTACGTGTAAATCATTGACCATAGCAAGTACGTGATCACCGGTACGCATGGCGGGCTTCTTCCGGTGATCTGCCTCGCCTTTGAAATGCTTGCCTTTCTTTCGACATTGATGGTTGGTCGGAAGAAATCGACGATGGCCCAGGTACACATTCTTCCTGCTTTTGTCCAGGTATATACTTTCAGTGTCATCTAAACAGTGCGTGCATGCGTGGTATCCCTTGTTTGTCTGTCCTGAAAGGTTACTGAGAGCGGGCCAATCGTTGATGGTTACAAACAGCAACGCGTGCAGGTTAAATTCCTCCTGTTTGTGCTCATCCCACGTACGTACACCGTTTCCATTCCACAGCTGTAAAAGTTCTTCAACTAATGGCCTTAGGTACACATCAATGTCGTTGCCGGGTTGCTTAGGGCCTTGGATGAGAACTGGCATCATAATGAACTTCCGCTTCATGCACATCCAAGGAGGAAGGTTATACATACATAGAGTCACGGGCCAGGTGCTGTGATTGCTGCTCTGCTCCCCGAAAGGATTAATGCCATCCGCGCTTAAACCAAACCATACGTTCCTTGGGTCAGCTGCAAACTCAGCCCAGTACTTTCTCTCGATTTTTCTCCACTGCGACCCGTCAGCGGGTGCTCTCAACTTCCCGTCTTTCTTACGGTCCTCACTGTGCCATCGCATCAACTTGGCATGCTCTTCGTTTCTGAACAGACGTTTCAACCGTGGTATTATAGGAGCATACCACATCACCTTCGCAGGAACCCTCTTCCTGGGGGGCTCGCCGTCAACATCACCAGGGTCATCTCGTCTGATCTTATACCGCAATGCACCGCATACCGGGCATGCGTTCAGATCCTTGTACGCACCGCGGTAGAGGATGCAGTCATTAGGGCATGCATGTATCTTCTGCACCTCCAATCCTAGAGGGCATACGACCTTCTTTGCTGCGTATGTACTGTCGGGCAATTCGTTATCCTTTGGAAGCTTCTTCTTCAATATTTTCAATAGCTTCTCAAATCCTTTGTCAGGCACAGCATTCTCTGCCTTCCACTGCAGCAATTCCAGTACGGTACCGAGCTTTGTGTTGCCATCTTCGCAATTGGGGTACAACCCTTTTTTGTGATCCTCTAACATGCGATCGAACTTCAGCTTCTCCTTTTGACTTTCGCATTGCGTCCTTGCATCGACAATGACCCGGCGGAGATCATCATCATCGGGCACTGGTTCCTCTTCATCTTCAGCAGCTTCCCCCCTTGCAGCATCATTGGGCACATCGTCTGGTTCCTCTTGATCTTCAGCAGCTTCCCCCGTTGCAGCATCACCGTATTCAGGGGGCACATAGTTGTCATCGTCCTCTTCTTCTTCGCCGTCTTCCATCATAACCCCCATTTCTCCGTGCCTCGTCCAAACATTATAGTGTGGCATGAAACCCTTGTAAAGCAGGTGGGCATGAAGGATTTTCCGGTCAGAGTAAGACTTCGTATTCCCACATGTAGGGCATGGACAACACATAAAACCATTCTGCTTGTTTGCCTCAGCCACTTCGAGAAAATCATGCACGCCCTTAATGTACTCGGAGGTGTGTCTGTCACCGTACATCCATTGCCGGTTCATCTGCGTGCATTATATATAATTAAGTGTGTCAAAAACCATTACAGAACATCATGAATAGATAATTAAGTGACCAAATTAATAGAAGTTCATCATCACATTAGAACCAAAGTACATACATAGTTCTCATCTAACAACATATATATAGCTCTCCAGAGCATCTAATTAATTAAACCATACATTGAAACTATGTAAAACATTTCAATGCGAAAACAAATGCGATCATAATCGCAACCAAGGTAACAATTGATCCAACGGCATAATGATACCAAGCCTCGGTATGAATGGCATATTTTCTAATCTTTCTAATCTTCAAGCGCATTGCATCCATCTTGATCTTGTGATCATCGACGACATCCGCAACATGCAACTCCAATATCATCTTCTCCTCCTCAATTTTTTTTATTTTTTCCTTCAAGTAATTGTTTTCTTCTTCAACTAAATTTAACCTCTCGACAATAGGGTCGGTTAGAATTTCCGGTTCAACCACCTCCTAGATAAATAAAATCTATGTCACGCTGGTCGGTATATTTGTCATAAACAATAAATGAATCAAATAGTTATAAAAAGATAATATATACCACATCCGAATCATAGACAGGACGAGGGCCGACGGGGGCGGATACCAAAACCATCGCACTATGTAATAAGAAGGAATAAAATAGTAAGAAAATTAGACAAGTATCTATCTAAAGTAAGAATTTTTTCTTTCAAAAAGAAGATAAGAACAAGAGGCTCACCACGGTGTTGCCGGCGACGAGATCGGCGCGGGCGGTCGACGGCGGTGAAGACGGGAATGGGACGTGACGGGCCGCTAAACCTAGACAAATCTCGAGGAAAATGGAGCTTTGAGGTCGAGCTTCGAGAGGACAAAGCTTAACTAGTGTGGCTCGGGCATTTCATCGAACACCTCATGTGCATAGGAGGTGAGCTAGAGCACCACAAAGCCCTCCCCTCGCCGGCCAGAGAAAAACAGAGCACTGGAGTGCTCTGCTCGCGGGCGAGGGGTATATATAGGCACCTCATTGGTCCCGGTTCGTGGCATGAACTGGTACTAAATCCGGGCCTTCTGTCCCGGTTCATGCCAAGAACCGGGACAAATGGTTGTGGGCCAGGAGCGAGGACCATTAGTCCCGGTTCGTGGCTCGAACCGGGACAAATGGTTCCATACGAACCGGGACCAATGCCCACGAGGCCCCGGCCGGCCCCCTGGGCTCACGAACCGGGACGAATGCCCCCATGGGTCCCGGTTCGTGACTGAACCAGGGCTAATGTGAAAACTGCCCTATGACCTATGCCCTGTTTTCTACTAGTGTTGGAAATACTGCTTAAGCTTCCGGGTTGCCGTGAAAACCCCATACACCAATTTTTGCCAAAGCGGGTACCTCTGCTTCGACTCAACAAGTACCTCACTGATATAGTAAACCGACCGCTGAACCGGATATTCCTTTCCTGCCTCCTTGAGCTCCACCACGATAGCCACACTAACAGCCCGAGCATTAGCAGCCACATATAGCAACAATGGTTCTTTGTCCACTGGAGCAGTGAGAATCGGCGGATTAGCCAGCTGCCGCTTTAAGTCCTCAAATGCTTTATTAGCGGTGTCACTCGAGACGAAGTTATCCGTTTTCTTCAGCATCTGATATAAAGGGATGGCCTTCTCGCCAAGGCGACTGACAAACCGGCTCAACGTAGCAATCCGGCCTGCCAGGCGTTGAACATCATTGATACACTTCGGTTTAGCCAAGGAGGTGATGGCTTTGATCTTTTCCGGATTAGCTTCAATGCCCCTGTTAGACACCAAAAAGCCCAAGAGCTTGCCTGCAGGTACACCAAACACACACTTGGTCGGATTAAGCATCATTTTATAAACCCGCAGGTTATCAAAGGTTTCCTTCAAGTCATCAATCAATGTCTCCTTCTTCCTTGATTTTACCACAATATCATCCACATAGGCGTGAACATTGCGGCCGATCTGTTTATGCAGACAATTCTGCACACACCGTTGATAAGTCGCCTGGGCACTCTTGAGCCCAAAGGGCATGGACACATAGCAGAAGGCTCCAAAGGGAGTTATGAAGGCTGTCTTCTCCTTGTCCTTAACTGCCATTTTGATCTGATGATAACCAGAATATGCATCCAAAAAGCTTAAACGCTCGCAACCCGCCATAGCATCAATAATTTGATCAATACGTGGAAGGGCAAAAGGATCTGCTGGACAAGCTTTGTTGAGGTCTGTGTAATCCACACACATACGCCAAGTGCCATTCTTCTTGAGGACCAGCACCGGATTAGCCAACCACTCAGGATGGAATACTTCAACGATAAATCCAGCCGCCAAGAGCCTAGCTACTTCTTCTCCAATAGCTTTGCGCCTTTCTTCATTAAACTGGTGGAGAAACTATTTGACCGGTTTATACTTGGGATCAACATTGAGAGTGTGCTCAGCGAGTTCTCTCGGTACACCTGGCATGTCAGAAGGCTTCCATGCAAAGATGTCCCGATTCTCACGGATGAACTCGATGAGCGCGCTTTCCTATTTTGGATCCACGTTAGCGCTGATGCTAAACTGCTTGGACGAATCGCCAGGCACGAAGTCAATAAGCTTAGTCTCATCAGCCGATTTAAACTTCAGGGCCGGATCATGCTCTGTAGTTGGTTTCTTCAACGATGTCATATCTGCCGCCGGATCAACATTGTCCTTGTAAAACTTCGACTCTTCTGTTGCACAAACCGACTCAGCATAAGCCGCATCACCTTCTTCACACTCTAGAGCAATCTTGCGGCTCCCATGCACGGTTATAGTTCCCTTGTGGCCCGGCATCTTGAGCTGCAGATAGACATAACAAGGCCGAGCCATAAACTTAGCATAGGCTGGCCGTCCAAATAGGGCATGATACGGGCTGCTGATTTTCACCACTTCAAAGGTCAAGGTTTCTGATCTCGAGTCATGCTCATCTCCAAGAGCCACCTCTAGAGCTATCTTACCAATAGGATATGTCGACTTACCAGGCACCACACCATGGAACACCGTATTGGATGGTTTAAGATTTTTATCTGTTAACCCCATGCGACGGAAAGTTTCATAATAAAGGATATTGATACTACTCCCTCCATCCATGAGTACCTTAGTGAACTTATAACCTCCCACCTGAGGTGCCACCACCAGAGCCAGATGACCCGGATTGTCAACCCGGGGTGGATGATCTTCTCTACTCCACACAATCGGCTGCTCGGACCAACGCAAATAACGGGGCATCGCCGGTTCAACGGCATTCACCGCCCTTTTATGAAGCTTCTGATCCCGCTTGTCCAAGCTAGTGGTGAAGACATGATACTGACCGCTATTCAACTGCTTCGGGTTGCTCTGGTAACCCGACAGCTGCTGCTGCTGCTGATTGCCCTGATGATTATAGCCACCTTGGTTACCCTGATTACTTTGATTGTTATGTCCACCCTGATTACCGTGGAAGCCTGAACCGGAATTTCCTCCGCCATAACCCGGCCCATGAGAGCCGGGGCCCGGACCGCCTCCTGGTCCATGATCATACCGGAAAGAATCAGAATTTTTGAACTCTTACATGATGTAACAATCTTTCCAGAGGTGCGTGGACGGGTCCTCCTTCGTCCCATGCTTTGGACAGGGCTGGTTCAACAGATAAGACAAATGGTCCGGATTAGGACTCGGCCTTCCACCGCGCTGGGGCGGTTTACCCTTACGCCGCTGGCCCTTGTCATGTGTATTAGTGTTAGCCACAAAGTCTAAACCTTGGTCCGCCTTACGCTTCCCGCCGTTTCCATGACCCGCCGGGTTGTGGTGCTGCCCCTTGGCGTTGCCGCTCTTCTTTCCCTTCCCTGTCTTATCATCGTCAGACTCGGGATCCTTGGTACTATCAGAGTCGGCATAGTTCACCAGTGCAGCCATGAGGGTTCCCATGTCATTACAATGACGTTTGAGCCGTCCCAACTTCAACTTCAGGGGTTCAAACCGGCAATTGCCTTCCAATGTTAAAACTGCGGTGTCAGCGTTGATGCAGTCTGATGAATGCAAAATCTCCGAAACCCAGCGCACCCAATGGGTTGTTGACTCTCCTTCCTCCTGGACACAGCAGGTAGCTAAGTCCACAATTGACATGGGCTGCTTGCATGTATCCTTGAAATTCTGAATAAACCAGGCTCTCAACTCGGCCCATGACCTGATAGAATTAGCCGGTAAGCTCTTTAACCAAGTGCGGGCTGTCCCTTCTAGCATCATGGTGAAGTATTTCGCACATGCCGCATCATCCACATCCAGCATCTCCATGGCCATCTCATAGCTTTCGACCCATGTTTCAGGGGATAAATCGGCGGTGTAATTCGGCACCTTGCGAGGGCCCTTAAAATCCTTGGGCAGGCGCACATTGCGCAATGCTGGGACAAGACATGGCACTCCCAAAGAACTAGAGGTTACTCCTGGTTCCACCGATGTGGTTGGACGAACCGGAGTAAGCTGACGGGCTTCATGCTGTGCCGCTAACTCGGGCTCTGTGCGTGCCCGAGCCCGGTCCACCACCTCCTGAGCATCACCAGCACCACCCGTCGGGTTATTGCCACGGGGCGGATCACGGTTCTGCGCATTGCTTGACAGTGTCGGTTCATCCATACGCCTGCTATAACTCCGGCTTGGACGGGGAGTGGAATGAATCCGATCGCGACTATATGAATAAGCCTCCTGTTGAACCAAAAGCTGTCTGAAGAAGCTCCTTAACCCGACGCGTCTCGACCGCCGCTGTAGAATCGCCTTCGATCGAAATGGCCGCCAGCCGTGAAGCGGGAGCGACAATATTGTCCATCGGGTTAGAGTAATGACCCGGTGGCGTTGGGACATGCGGTGTTGCAATGTTGTTCTGACGAGGCGGATCCGCCAAACATGGCTGAACCAGCGCCCCTGCTCCAGGTGCCTCCGCCCGGTTTACCACCGGCGGATTACTGGTCCCTGCTCCTGGGGTGTTAAAGAGATTTCTAGCGTCATAAACCGGCGGCAGGCGAGATCGGTGCCTCCTCTTCAGGACTTCGTTCGACGCACTCTGATCCAGCATAATCCGGTAAGCTTGTGCATCCAAAGCGGGCCGCTCCGCGGCTATCCTGGTATCCTCAGCTGCTAAGTCGGCTTTGGCCTGCGTGATCTGATCTTTCACTTTCGCGATTTCCGCATTGTGTGCATCCTGACCCGCCGGGTGAAACTCCGCCATCAGCGTTGCCAACGCGTCAAACAAATCAGATAGAACCTGAGCTGGCGGTCGCACAGGGCCTCCTGCCCCGGCCGCTGCCGATCCGGAAATCATCGCCGCTGCGGTCGAAGAGTGGAGCGCCGGTTGCGTGCCGGCCATGAAGATCGCAACCCGGTTTGGCAGATCAAAGCGGTCCGGAATACTGTCGCCATCAGAACAGCCCCCAATCCGGCCATCTTGTAACTGATATAAGACTCGGTTTCTCCAGTCGATGACTCGTCGCCGGAATAAACGACGGTCTCACCACCAGATTCCGATCTATCCTCAGATTCCCCTCCATGGATAACTCCCACGAAGGCATGCTTCATGAAAGGCTTGACCTGGGCAGATCTCGCACGCTGAGCCGTTTCGACGAGGTCGGTGCAGATGTCCGGCTCAGGGCCCGGTTCGCCGATCTTGCCAATGAAAATGTGTATGCTACCAAAGGGGACCCGTTACCCATACTCGATTGAGCCGGCCTCGGGGCCCCAGCCTGCATCGTCGATGTAGAGCTTGCCGCGACGACTCTTGGTCATCCGGCCCACAGCGTAACCCTTGAGTCCTTCAAAGTTGCCCTCCAAGAACTTGAAACCATCACGCGATAGCCCCACGGTGGGCGCCAACTGTCGTGGTTTTGTCACGACAGATGTCCTAGAGAAAGGACTTAGTCGTGGAGCCATCGCTACGGGTTAGCTTAAAGGGGTTAAAGCGGACAAGGGACGCAAGAGAGTTTTATACTAGTTCGGCCCCTTACGATGAAGGTAAAAGCCTACGTCTAGTTGTGATGGAATTGATGGGGTTTCGATGACCAGGGAGCGAATACGCTTTGCCTGAGTCTCGAGTTGTCGTCTGTTGTTCCTGAACCGCCGTCGGGTCGTCCCCTTATATACATGGGTTGCCGCCCATCCGGTTTACAGAATCCCGAGGCCGGCTCATAATCTTGTCCGGCTCGGTCTCTGCTACTTCTATCTTACAACACAAGTTCACATATCAATGCCGGTTTATGTCTACAGGCCTTAAACCGGCTTTGGGCCCTGGGCCTTCATAAATCATCACCGTCTGTCTTCATGGACTTCAGATACAGATGAACTACTTATGGGGTTAACCCGGCCTCTCCTGGCCGGTTTACGCCCAGTGGTAATATCCCCAACAAGGTTGGTTCAAGAAAGAAAACTTTTTGGAGATCATTGCATGCGAATGGGCAAAGCCTGTTAGTGGAAGAACTAGTATTGAGAGATGGCAAAATAAAATCAGACATCTAAGACAGTTTTTGCGAGGTTGAGCCAGAAACGACAGTGGGATTTACAGACAAGAAAAAGAGCAACTCACTCAATTAATTGAAGAGCTTGATTTAAAATCCGGAAGTAATCTCCTTACAGTTAATGAGCAAAGCTCCAAGTCCGAAGCGGAGCAAGGCCTACGAGCTCTTCTTAGAGAAGAGCAGCTCAAGTGGGCATTGCGCGCTAAAGTGCTTAAGGTTGTCCAAGGGGATGATAATACACAATTCTTCCATATGATTGCAAATGGTAAACATAGGAAAAAGAAAATCATACAGCTTGAATAGGATGAGGGGACAATTGTGGGGCATGAGAATCTGAAAGCTTAGATCTCTAATTACTATAAACAACTCTTTGGGCATCCGGAAGCAAGCACAGTGACCCTAGATGAGTCTGTTATTGGAGATATCCCATAGCTCCAGGTAGAGGAGAATGATATTCTCTCTGCACCATTCACTGAGAAGGAGGTTCTGGAGGCAATCTCACAAATGAAACCGAACAAAGCACCGGGACCAGACGGGTTTCCATCTGAATTCTATAAGAAATGTTGGCATATCATTAAGGATGATCTTATGCCTATGTTTCATGATTTCTTTAACGGTCATCTAGAGTTGTTTCACCTAAACTTTGGCATGATTACGCTGTTGCCAAAGAAAGAAGAGGCTGTTCGGATCGAACAATTCAGGCCCATATGTCTTCTTAATGTGAGTTTCAGAATTTTCACAAAGGTGGGTACCAATAGATTGACACAGATCGCTCATTCAGTGGTACAACCGAGCCAGACAGCGTTCATGCCGGGGCGACACATACTTGAAGGGGTAGTCGTTCTGCATGAAACTCTTCACGAAATTCATTCGAAGAAGCTAGATGGGGTTATTTTCAAAGTGGATTTTGAGAAGGCATATGATAAAGTTAAGTGGCCTTTCCTTCAGCAGGCAATGCGCATGAAAGGATTTAGTCAGGCCTTGTGGAACCAAGTGGGTTCTCAAGTCCAGCAGGGTAGCGTCGGAATCAAGGTTAACGACAATATCGGTCACTATTTTCAGACACATAAGGGTTCGAGACAAGGAGATTCCATGTCTCCTCTCTTATTTAATATAGTGGCCGATATGTTAGCCACTCTTATTGGCAAAGCCAAGTAGCATGGTCAAGTGGAGGGGTTAGTTCCTCATCTGGTCGATGGAGGAGTATCCATCCTATAGTATGTTGACGATACTATCTTGTTCATGGATCATGACATTGCTAAAGCACGCAATATGAAACTTATATTATGTCTCTTCGAACAATTGTCTGGTTTAAAGATAAACTTTCACAAGAGTGAGTTGTTCTGCTTTGGGAAGGCCAAAGAAGAGCAAGACACTTATAGACAATTGTTCAGGTGTGAATTGGGTTCTTTACCATTTAGTTATTTGGGTATAACAATTAACCACCCTAAGCTTTCTAATAAAGAATTGAAGTGTATCGAAGATCAAATTCAAAAAAAGATTAGCTGTTGGAAGGGCAAGCTTATGTCTTATGGAGGTCGGCTAGTGCTGATTAATTCGGTATTGACTAGTATGCTGATGTTCCTTTTATCGTTCTTCGAAGTTCTGAAAGGAGTTCGGAAGCGACTTGATTTCTTCAGATCTTGGTTCTTCTGGCAGTCAGTTGAGGCCAAGAGGAAATACCGTCTCGTGCGATGGGATATCCTTTGCCGACCAAAAGACCAGGGGGTCTCGGTATTGAGAACTTAGAAATCAAGAATAAATGCCTTATCAGTAAATGGCTCTACAGGTTAGAGACAGAGCCAGATGACATGTGGGCACAAATTTTGCGCAATAAGTATTTACAGTCGAAAACGCAGGCTTGGGTTACCATGTACTAGTAGAAAACAGGGCTTTGGTTGGGGCCTGGCCAGCCCATTAGTCCCGGTTCTGTCACGAACTGGGACCGATGGCAGGCATTTGTCCCGATTCGTGTGGACACATTTGTCCCGGTTCTAGGCACGAACCGGGACCAATGGTCCTCGCTCCTAGCCAACAGCCATTGGTCCCGGTTGGTGCCTAGAACCTGGACAAAAGGGGGGGTTTTAGTCCCGGTTCGAGCCAAGGACCGGGGCCAATGAGGTGGCTATATATACCCCATCGCCGCGGCAGAGCACTCCACAGTGCTCTATTTTTTCTGGCCGGCGAGGGGAGAGCTTTGTGGTGCTCTAGCTCACCTCCTATGCACATGAGGTGTTCGATGAAATTCCCGAGCCACACTAGTTAAGTTTTCCCGAGATTTGTCTAGGTTTAGCGGTCCATCACGTCCCGTCCCCATCTTCACCGCCGTTGATCGCCCGCGCCGATCTCGTCGCCGGCACCACCGTGGTGAGCCTCTTGTTCTTATATTCTTTCTGAAAGAAAAAATTCTTACTTTAGATAGATACTTGCATAATTTTCTTACTTTTATTATTGCTTGTTAGTATATAGTGCGATGGTTTTGGTATCCGCCCCCGTCGGCCCTCATCCTGTCTATGATTCGGATGTGGTATATATTATCTTTTATAACTATTTAGTTCATTTATTGTTTATGACAATTATGCCGACCAACGTGACATAGATTTTATTTATCTAGGAGGTATGTGAACCGAAATTCCAACCGACCCTATTGTCGAGAGGTTAAATTTAGTTGAAGAAGAAAACAATTACTTGAAGGAAAAAATAAAGAAAATTGAGGAGGAGAAGATGATATTGGAGTTGCATGTTGTGGCTGTCGTGGATGATCACAAGAACAAGATGGATGCAATGCGGTTGAAGATTAGAAAGATTAGAAAATATGCCATTCATACCGAGGCTTGCTATCATTATGCCATTGGATCAATCGTTACCTTGGTTGTGATTATGATCGCATTTGTTATTGCATTGAAAGGTTCTACATAGTTTCAATCTATTTTTTAATTAGATGCTCTGGAGAGCTATATGTTGTTCAATGAGAACTATGTATGTACTTTGGTTTTAATGTGATGATGAACTTCTATTAATTTGGTCATTTATCTATCCATGTGAATCTGTAATGGTTTTTGACACACATAAATATATATATAATGCACGCAGATGAACCGACAATGGAGGTATGGTGACAGACACACCTCCGAGTACATTAAGGGCCTGGATAATTTTGTCGAAGTGGCTGAGGCAAACAAGCAGAATGGTTTTATGTGTTGTCCATGCCCTAATTGTGGGAATACGAAGTCTTACTCTGACCGAAAAATCCTTCACACCCACTTGCTTTATAAGGGTTTCATGCCACACTATAATGTTTGGACGAAGCACGGAATAGGGGTTATGATGGAAGACAGCGAAGAAGAAGAGGACGATGACAACTATGTACCCCCTGAATACGGTGATGCTGCAACGGGGGAAGCTGCTGAAGATCAAGAGGAACCAGACGATGTGCCCGATGATGATGATCTCCGCCGGGTCATTGTTGATGCAAGGACACAGTGCCAAAGTCAAAAGGAGAAGCTGAAGTTCGATCGCATGTTAGAGGATCACAGAAAAGGGTTGTACCCCAATTGCAAAGATGGCAACACAAAGCTCGGTACCGTACTGGAATTGCTGCAGTGGAAGGCAGAGAATGCTGTGCCTGACAAAGGATTTGAGAAGCTACTAAAAATATTGAAGAAGAAGCTTCCCAACGATAACGGATTGCCCGATAGTACATACGCTGCAAAGAAGGTCGTATGCCCTCTAGGATTGGAGGTGCAGAAGATACATGCATGCCCTAATGACTGCATCCTCTACCGTGGTGCGTACGAGGATTTGAACGCATGCCCGGTATGCGGTGCATTGCGGTATAAGATCAGACGAGATGACCCTGGTGATGTTGACGGTGAGTGATGGAAATATGCCCTAGAGGCAATAATAAATTGGTTATTATTATATTTCCTTGTTCATGATAATCGTTTATTATCCATGCTAGAATTGTATTGATAGGAAACTCAGATACATGTGTGGATACATAGACAACACCATGTCCCTAGTAAGCCTCTAGTTGACTAGCTCGTTGATCAATAGATGGTTACGGTTTCCTGACCATGGACATTGGATGTCGTTGATAACGGGATCAGATCATTAGGAGAATGATGTGATGGACAAGACCCAATCCTAAGCCTAGCACAAGATCGTGTAGTTCGTTTGCTAAGAGCTTTTCTAATGTCAAGTATCATTTCCTTAGACCATGAGATTGTGCAACTCCCGGATACCGTAGGAATGCTTTGGGTGTACCAAACATCACAACGTAACTGGGTGGCTATAAAGGTGCACTACAGGTATCTCCGAAAGTGTCTGTTGGGTTGGCACGAATCGAGACTGGGATTTGTCACTCCGTGTAAACGGAGAGGTATCTCTAGGCCCACTCGGTAGGACATCATCATAATGTGCACAATGTGACCAAGGAGTTGATCACGGGATGATGTGTTACGTAACGAGTAAAGAGGCTTGCCGGTAACGAGATTGAACAAGGTATCGGGATACCGACGATCGAATCTCGGGCAAGTAACATACCGATTGACAAAGGGAATTGTATACGGGATTGATTGAATCCTCGACATCGTGGTTCATCCGATGAGATCATCGAGGAGCATGTGGGAGCCAACATGGGTATCCAGATCCCACTGTTGGTTATTGACCGGAGAGTCGTCTCGGTCATGTCTCCCGAACCCGTAGGGTCTACACACTTAAGGTTCGGTGACGCTAGGGTTATAGAGATATTAGTATTCGGTAACCCGAAAGTTGTTCGGAGTCCCGGATGAGATCCCGGACGTCACGAGGACTTCCGGAATGGTCCGGAGGTAAAGATTTATATATGGGAAGTCTTATTTTGGTCGCCGGAAAGGTTTCGCGCATTATCGGTATTGTACCGGGAGTGCCGGAAGGGGTCCGGGGGTCCACCAAGGGGGTCCACCAGCCCCGGGGGGCCACTGAAGGAAATATGCCCTAGAGGCAATAATAAAGTATTATTTATTTCCTTATATCATGATAAATGTTTATTATTCAAGCTAGAATTGTATTAACCGGAAACATAATACATGTGTGAATACATAGGCAAAAAGTGTGTCACTAGTATGCCTCTACTTGACTAGCTCGTTAATCAAAGATGGTTATGTTTCCTAGCCATAGACATGAGTTGTCATTTGATTAATGGGATCACCTCATTAGGAGAATGACGTGATTGACTTGACCCATTCCGTTAGCTTAGCACCCGATCGTTTAGTATGTTGCTATTGCTTTCTTCATGACTTATACATGTTCCTATGACTATGAAATTATGCAACTCCCGTTTACCGGAGGAACACTTTGTTGCTACCAAACGTCACAACGTAAATGGGTGATTATAAAGGTGCTCTACAGGTGTCTCCAAAGGTACTTGTTGGGTTGGCGTATTTCAAGATTAGGATTTGTCACTCCAATTGTCGGAGAGGTATCTCTGGGCCCACTCGGTAATGCACATCACTATAAGCCTTGCAAGCATTGTGACTAATAAGTTAGTTGCGGGATGATGTATTACGGAACGAGTAAAGAGACTTGCCGGTAACGAGATTGAACTAGGTATCGAGATACTGACGATCAAATCTCGGGCAAGTAACATACCGGTGACAAAGGGAACAACGTACGTTGTTATGCGGTCTGACCGATAAAGATCTTCGTAGAATATGTGGGAGCCAATATGGGCATCCAGGTCCCGCTATTGGTTATTGACCGGAGACATGTCTCGGTCATGTCTACATAGTTCTCGAACCCGCAGGGTCCACACGCTTAATGTTACGATGACAATTTTATTGAGTTTTGATGTACCGAAGGAGTTTGGAGTCTCGGATGAGATCGGATATGACGAGGAGTCTCGAAATGGTCGAGACGTAAAGATCGATATATTGGATGACTATAATCGGACTTCGGAAAGGTTCCGAGTGATTCAGGTATTTTTTGGAGTACCGGAGAGTTACGGGAATACGTATTGGGCCTTATTGGGCCATACGGGAAAGAAGGAAAAGGGCCTCAAGGGTGGCCGCACCCCTCCCCTTGGTCTGGTCCGAATTGGACTAGGGAAGGGGGGCGCCCCCTTCCTTCCTTCTCTTTTTCCCTTCCTCTTTTCCTATTCCATATGGGAGGTGGAATCCTACTAGGACTAGGGAGTCCTAGTAGGACTCCACACTTGGTGCGCCCCCTCCTAGGGCCGGCCTCCTCCTCCCTTGCTCCTTTATATACGGGGGCAGGGGGCACCCCATGGACACAACAATTGATCCTTGAGATCTCTTAGCCGTGTGCGGTGCCCCCCTCCACCATATTACACCTCGATAATACCGTTGCGGAGCTTAGGCGAAGCCCTGCGTCGGTGGAACATCATCATCGTCACCACGCCGTCGTGCTGACGAAACTCTCCCTCAACACTCGGCTGGATCGGAGTTCGAGGGACGTCATCGAGCTGAACGTGTGTAGAACTCGGAGGTGCCGTACGTTCGGTACTTGATCGGTCGGATCGTGAAGACGTACGACTACATCAACCGCGTTGTGATAACGCTTCCGCTGTCGGTCTACGATGGTACGTGGACAACACTCTCCCCTCTCGGTTCTATGCATCACCATGATCTTGCGTGTGCGTAGGAAATTTTTTGAAATTACTACGTTCCCCAACAGTGGCATCCGAGCCTGGTTTTATGCGTTGATGCTATGCACGAGTAGAACACAAGTGAGTTGTGGGCGATATAAGTCATACTGCTTACCAGCATGTCATACTTTGGTTCAGCGGTATTGTGAGATGAAGCGGCCCAGACCGACATTACGCGTACGCTTACGCGAGACTGGTTTCACCGTTGCGAGCACTCGTTGCTTAAAGGTGACCAGCGGGTGTCTGTCTCTCTCACTTTAGTTGAACCGAGTGTGGCTACGGCCGGTCCTTGCGAAGGTTAAAACAGCACCAACTTGACAAACTATCGTTGTGGTTTTGATGCGTAGGTAAGAACGGTTCTTGCTAAGCCCGTAGCAGCCACGTAAAATATGCAACAACAAAGTAGAGGACGTCTAACTTGTTTTTGCAGGGCATGTTGGATGAGATGATCATGTTTTGTAACCGAGTTATCGGCAACTGGCAGGAGCCATATGGTTGTCGCTTTATTGTATGAAATGCAATCGCAATGTAATAGTTTTACTTTATCACTAAGCGGTAGCGATAGTCGTAAAAGCAATAAGTTGGCGAGACGACAACGATGCTACGATGGAGATCAAGGTGCCGCGCCGGTGACGATTGTGATCATGACGATGCTTCGGAGATGGAGATCACAAGCACGGTGCTTCGGAGATGGAGATCACAAGCACAAGATGATGATGGCCATATCATATCACTTATATTGATTGCATGTGATGTTAATCCTTTATGCATCTTATCTTGCTTTGTTTGACGGTAGCATTATAAGATGATCCTTCACTAAATTATCAAAGTATAAGTGTTCTCCCTGAGTATGCACCGTTGCGAAAGTTCTTCGTGCTGAGACACCACGTGATGATCGGGTTTGATAGGCTCTACGTTCAAATACAACGGGTGCAAAACAGTTGCACACGCGGAATACTCAGGTTAAACTTGACGAGCCTAGCATATAACAGATATGGCCTCGGAACACAGAGACCGAAAGGTCGAGCGTGAATCATATAGTAGATATGATCAACATAGTGATGTTCACCATTGAAACTACTCCATCTCACGTAATGATCGGACATGGTTTAGTTGATATGGATCACGTGATCACTTAGAGGATTAGAGGGATGTCTATCTAAGTGGGAGTTCTTAAGTAATATGATTAATTGAACTCAAATTTATCATGAACTTAGTCCTGATAGTATTTTTGCAAATTATGTTGTAGATCAATAGCTCGCGTTGTTGCTTCCCTGTGTTTATTTTTGATATGTTCCTAGAGAAAAATTATGTTGAAAGATGTTAGTAGCAAAGATGCGGATTGGATCCGTGATCTGAGGATTATCCTCATTGCTGCACAGAAGAATTATGTCCTTGATGCACCGCTAGGTGACAGACCTATTGCAGGAGCAGATGCAGACGTTATGAATGTTTGGCTAGCTCAATATGATGACTACTTGATAGTTTAGTGCACCATGCTTAACGGCTTAGAATCGGGACTTCAAAGACGTTTTGAACGTCATGGACCATATGAGATGTTCCAGGAGGTGAAGTTAATATTTCAAGCAAATACCCGAGTTGAGAGATATGAAGTCTCCAACAAGTTCTATAGCTAAAAGATGGAGGAGAATCGCTCAACTAGTGAGCATGTGCTCAGATTGTCTGGGTACTACAATCGCTTGAATCAAGTGGGAGTTAATCTTCCAGATAAAATAGTGATTGACAGAATTCTCTAGTCACCATCACCAAGTTAGTAGAACTTCGTGATGAACTATAGTATGCAAGGGATGACGAAAGTAATTCCCGAGCTCTTCGTGATGCTGAAATCGACGAAGGTAGAAATCAAGAAAAAACATCAAGTGTTGGTGGTTGACATGACCACTAGTTTCAAGAAAAGGGCAAAGGGAAGAAGGGGAACTTCAAAAAGAACGGCAAGCAAGTTGCTACTCAAGTGAAGAAGCCCAAAGTCTGTACCTAAGCCTGAGACTAAGTGATTCTATTGCAAAGGGACTGGTCACTGGAAGCGGAACTGCCCCAACTATTTGGTGGATAAGAAGGATGGCAAAGTGAACAAAGGTATATTGGATATACATGTTATTGATGTGTACTTTACTAGTGTTTATAGCAACCCCTCGGTATTTGATACTGATTCAGTTGCTAAAGAGTAGTAACTCGAAAACGGGAGTTTCAGAATAAACAGAGACTAGTAAAAGGCGAGGTGACGATGTGTGTTGGAAGTAGTTCCAAGATTGATATGATCATCATCGCACACTCCCTATACTTTCGGGATTAGTGTTGAAACTAAATAAGTGTTATTTGGTGTTTGCGTTGAGCATGAATATGATTTGATCATGTTTATTGCAATACGGTTATTCATTTAAGTTAGAGAACAATTGTTGTTCTGTTTACATGAATAAAAACCTTCTATGGTCATACACACCAATGAAAATGGTTTGTTGGATCTCGATCGTAGTGATACACATAATCATAATATTGAAGCCAAAAGATGCAAAGTTAATAATGATAGTGCAAATTATTTTTGGCACTGCCGTTTAGGTCATATTGGTGTAAAGCGCATGAAGAAACTCCATACTGATGGGATTTTGGAATCACTTGATTATGAATCACTTGATACTTGCGAACCGTGCCTCATGGGCAAGATGACTAAAACGCCGTTCTCCGGAACTATGGAGAGAGCAACAGATTTGTTGGAAATCATACATACAGATGTATGTGGTCCGATGAATATTGAGGCTCGTAGCAGGTATCATTATTTTCTGACCTTCACAGATGATTTGAGCAGATATGGGTATATCTACTTAATGAAACATAAGTCTGAAACATTTGAAAAGTTCATGTAATTCCAGAGTGAAGTGGAAAATCATCGTAACAAGAAAAATAAAGTTTCTATGATCTGATCGTAGAGAAGAGTATTTGAGTTACGAGTTTGGCCTTCAGTTAAAACAATGTGAAATAGTTTCACTACTCACGCCACCTGGAACACCACGGTGTAATGGTGTGTCCGAACGTCGTAATCGTGCTTTATTAGATATGGTGCGATATATGATGTATCTTACCGATCTACCACTATCGTTTTGGGGTTATGCATTAGAGACAGCTGCATTCATGTTAAATAGGGCACCATCAAAATCCGTTGAAACGACGCCTTATGAACTGAGGTTTAGCATGAAAACAAAGTTGTCGTTTCTTAAAATTTTGGGGTTGCGATGCTTATGTGAAAAAGTTTTATCCTGATAAGCTCAAACCCAAATCGGAGAAATGTGTCTTCATAGGATACCCAAAGGAGACAGTTGGGTACACCTTCTATCACAGATCCGAAGGCAAGACATTCGTTGCTAAAAATGGATCCTTTCTAGAGAAGGAGTTTCTCTCGAAAGAAGTGAGTGGGAGGAAAGTAGAACTTGATGAGGTAACTGTACCTGCTCCCTTATTGGAAAGTAGTTCATCACAGAAATCTGTTCCTGTGGCTTCTACACCAATTAGTGAGGAAGTTAATGATGATGATCATGTAACTTTAGATCAAGTTACTACCAAACCTCGTAGGTAAATCAGAGTAAGATCCGCACCAGAGTGGTACGGTAATCCTGTTCTGGAGGTTATGTTACTAGACCATGACGAACCTACGAACTATGAGGAAGCGATGATGAGCCCAGATTCCGGGAAATGGCTTGAGGCCATGAAATCTGAGATGAGATCCATGTATGAAGAACAAAGTATGGACTTTGGTTGACTTGCCCGATGATCGGTGAGCCATTGAGATTAAATGGATCTTCAAGAGGAAGACATACGCTGATAGTAGTGTTACTATCTACAAAGCTAGAATTGTCGCTAAAGGTTTTCGACAAGTTCAAGGTGTTGACTACGATGAGAGAGTTTCTCACTCGTATCTATGCTTAAAGTCTGTCTGAATCATGTTAGCAATTGCCGCATTTTATGAAATCTAGCAAATGGATAAACAAAACTACATTCCTTAATGGATTTATTAAAGAAGAGTTGTATATGATGCAACCAGGACGTTTTGTCAATCCTAAAAGTGCTAACAAAATATGCAAGCTCCAGCGATCCATCTATGAACTGGTGCAAGCATCTCGGAGTTGGAATATACGCTTTGATAAGTTGATCAAAGGATATAGTTTTATACAGACTTGCGGTGAAGCCTGTATTTACAAGAAAGTGAGTGGGAGCACTACAGCATTTCTGATAAGTATATGTGAATGACATATTGTTGATCGGAAATAATGTAGAATTATTCTGCAAAGCATAAATGAGTGTTTGAAAGGATTTTTTCAAAGATAGACCTCGGTGAAGCTGCTTACATATTGAGCATCAAGATCTATAGAGATAGATGAAGACGCTTGATAAGTTTTTTCAATGAGTACATACCTTAACAAGATTTTGAAGTAGTTCAAAATAGAACAGTCAAAGAAAAGGTTCTTGCCTGTGTTACATGGTGTGAAATTGAGTAAGACTCAAAGCCCGACCACGGCAGAAGATAGAAAAAGAATGAAAGTCATTCCCTATGCCTCGGCCATAGGTTCTATAAAGTATGACATGCTGTGTACCAGATCTATTGTATACCCTATACTGATTTTGGCAAGGGAGTACAATAGTGATCTAGGAGTAGATCACTGGACAGCGGTCAAAATTATCCTTAGTGGAATAAGGATATGTTTCTCGATTATGGAAGTGACAAAAGGTTCGTCGTAAAGGGTTACGTCGATGCAAGTTTTGACACTAAATCTAGATGACTCTAAGTCTAGGTCTAGATACATATTGAAAGTGGGAGCAATTAGCTAGAGTAGCTCCGTGCAGAGCATTGTAGACATAGAAATTTGCAAAATACTTACGGATCTGAATGTGACAGACCCGTTGACTAAAATTATCTCACAATCAAAACATGATCACACCTTAGTACTCTTTGGGTGTTAATCACATAGCGATGTGAACTAGATTATTGACTCTAGTAAACCCTTTGAGTGTTGGTCACATGACAATGTGAACTTTGGGTGTTAATCACATGGTGATGTGAATTATTGATGTTAAATCACATGGCGATGTGAACTAGATTATTGACTCTAGTGCAAGTGGGAGACTGAAGGAAATATGCCCTAGAGGCAATAATAAAGTATTATTTATTTCCTTATATCATGATAAATGTTTATTATTCATGCTAGAATTGTATTAACCGGAAACATAATACATGTGTGAATACATAGACAAAAAGTGTGTCACTAGTATGCCTCTACTTGACTAGCTCGTTAATCAAAGATGGTTATGTTTCCTAGCCATAGACATGAGTTGTCATTTGATTAACGGGATCACCTCATTAGGAGAATGACGTGATTGACTTGACCCATTCCGTTAACTTAGCACCCGATCGTTTAGTATGTTGCTATTGCTTTCTTCATGACTTATACATGTTCCTATGACTATGAGATTATGCAACTCCCGTTTACCGGAGGAACACTTTGTGTGCTACCAAACATCACAACGTAAATGGGTGATTATAAAGGTGATCTACAGGTGTCTCCAAAGGTACTTGTTGGGTTGGCGTATTTCGAGATTAGGATTTGTCACTCCAATTGTCGGAGAGGTATCTCTTGGCCCACTCGGTAATGCACATCACTATAAGCCTTGCAAGCATTGTTACTAATGAGTTAGTTGCGGGATGATGTATTACGGAACGAGTAAAGAGACTTGCCGGTAACGCGATTGAACTAGGTATCGAGATACCGACGATCAAATCTCGGGCAAGTAACATACCGGTGACAAAGGGAACAACGTATGTTGTTATGCGGTCTGACCGATAAAGATCTTCGTAAAATATGTGGGAGCCAATATGGGCATCCAGGTCCCGCTATTGGTTATTGACCGGAGACGTGCCTCGGTCATGTCTACATAGTTCTCGAACCCGTAGGGTCCGCACGCTGAACGTTACGATGACAGTTTTATTGAATATTGATGTACCGAAGGAGTTCGGAGTCCCGGATGTGATCGGGGATATGACGAGGAGTCTCGAAATGGTCGAGACGTAAAGATCGATATATTGGACAACTATATTCGGACTTCGGAAAGGTTCCGAGTGATTTGGGTATTTTTCGGAGTACCGGAGAGTTACGGGAATACGTATTGGGCCTTATTGGGCCATACGGGAAAGAAAGAAGAGGGCCTCAAGGGTGGCCGCACCCCTCCCCTTGGTCTGGTCCGAATTGGACTAGGGAAGGGGGGCGCCCCCTTCCTTCCTTCTCTTTTTCCCTTTCTCTTTTCCTATTCCATATGGGAGGTGGAATCCTACTAGGACTAGGGAGTCCTAGTAGGACTCCACACTTGGTGCACCCCCTCCTAGGGCCGGCCTCCTCCTTCCTTGCTCCTTTATATACGGGGGCAGGGGGCACCCCATGATCCTTGAGATCTCTTAGCCGTGTGCGGTGCCCCCCTCCACCATATTACACCTCGATAATACCGTTGCGGAGCTTAGGCGAAGCCCTGCATTGGTGGAACATCATCATCATCACCACGCCGTCGTGCTGACGAAACTCTCCCTCAACACTCGGCTGGATCGGAGTTCGAGGGACGTCATCGAGCTGAACGTGTGTAGAACTCGGAGGTGCCGTACGTTCGGTACTTGATCGGTCGGATCGTGAAGACGTACGACTACATCAACCGCGTTGTGATAACGCTTCCGCTGTCGGTCTACGAGGGTACGTGGACAACACTCTCCCCTCTCGTTGCTATGCATCACCATGATCTTGCGTGTGCGTAGGAAACTTTTTGAAATTACTACGTTCCCCAACAGCCACATGGGCTGTAGGGGTGTGCGCCTTGGCCTATATGGGCTAAGGGCACCAGCCCCAAGAGGCCCATGCGCCAAGAGATAAGGGAAAGGAAGAGTCCTAAAGGGGGAAGGCACCTTCGAGGTGCCTTGGGGAGGATGGACTCCTCCCTGGCCGCACCCTTCCTTGGAGGAAGGGCCAAGGCTGCGCCCCCCCTCTCCCTTGGCCCTATATATAGTAGGGGGGGGGAGGGAGGGCAGCAACACCTAAGCCCTGGCGCCTCCCTCTCCCTCCCGTGACACATCTCCCTCCTCCCGTAGCGCTTGGCGAAGCCCTGTTGGAATCCCGCTACTTCCACCACCACGCCGTCGTGCTGCTGGATCTCCATCAACCTCTCCTCCCCCCTTGCTGGATCAAGAAGGAGGAGACGTCGCTGCTCCGTACGTATGTTGAACGCGGAGGTGCCGTCCGTTCGGCGCTAGGATCATCGGTGATTTGGATCACGACGATTCACTCCATCAACCCCGTTCTCTTGAACGCTTCCGCTCGCGACCTACAAGGGTATGTAGATGCACTCCTTCCCTCTCGTTGCTAGTAAACTCCATAGATTGATCTTGGTGATGCGTAGAAATTTTTGAATTTCTGCTACGTTCCCCAACAGCGAGCCCCCCAGGAAGAGGGTTCCTGCGAAGGTGATGTGGTATGCTCCTATAATACCACGGTTGAAACGTCTATTCAGAAACGAAGAGCATGCCAAGTTGATGCGATGGCACAGAGAGGACCATAAGAAAGACGGGAAGTTGAGAGCACCCGCTGACGGGTCGCAGTGGAGAAAAATCAAGAGAAAGTAATGGGCTGAGTTTGCGGGTGACCCAAGGAACGTATGGTTTGGTTTAAGCGCGGCTGGCATTAATCCTTTCAGGGAGCAGAGAAGCAATCACAGCACCTGGCCCGTGACTCTATGTGTATGTATGACCTTCCTCCATGGATGTGCATGAAGCGGAAGTTCATTATGATGCCAGTTCTCATCCAAGGCCCTAAGCAACCCGGCAACGACATTGATGTGTACCTAAGGCCATTAGTTGAAGAACTTTTACAGCTGTAGAATGGAAACGGTGTATGTACGTGGGATGAGCACAAACAGGAGGAATTTAACCTGCACACGTTGCTGTTTGTAACCATCAACGATTGGCCCGCTCTCAGTAACCTTTCAGGACAGACAAACAAGGGATACCACGCATGCACGCACTGTTTAGATGACACTGAAAGTATATACCTAGACAAAAGCAGGAAGAATGTGTACCTGGGCCATCGTCGATTTCTTCCGACCAACCATCAATGTGGAAAGAAAGGCAAGCATTTCAAAGGCGAGCCAGATCACCGGAAGAAGCCCGACATGCGTACCGGTGATCACGTACTTGCTATGGTCAATGATTTACACGTAATCTTTGGAAAGGGTCCCGGCGGACTATCTGTTCCGAATGACGCTAAGGGACGCGTACCCATGTGGAAGAAGAAATCTATATACTGGAAAGACCTAGAGGTCCGCTCTTCAATCGACGTGATGCATGTGACGAACCTTAGCGTGAACCTACTAGGATTGTTGGGCGTGTATGGGAAGACAAAAGATACACCGGAGGCACGGGAGGACCTGCAATGTTTGCACGAAAAATACGGCATGCCTCCAAAGCAGTATGAAGGTCCTGCCAGCTATGCTCTTACCAAAGAAGATAAGGAAATCTTCTTTGAATGCCTGCTCAGTACGAAGGTCCCATTTGGCTTCTCGTCGAATATAAAGGGAATAATAAATATGCCAGAGAAAAAGTTCGAGAACCTAAAGTCTCATGACTGCCACGTGATTATGATGGAACTACTTTCGGTTGCATTGAGGGGGCTTCTACCG
Organism: Triticum aestivum; assembly: GCF_018294505.1. NCBI lineage: Eukaryota > Viridiplantae > Streptophyta > Magnoliopsida > Poales > Poaceae > Triticum > Triticum aestivum. Next base: position 9,976,035 of record NC_057799.1, on the reverse strand, counting down.
GAAAACGTTCGATTAGCCATTGTGAAGCTATGTGCATTCCTCAATGCAATCTCTCAGAAGGTGATCGATCCAGAAATCATACCAAGGCTAAGGAGTGATGTGGGGCAATGCCTTGTCAGTTTCGAGCTGGTGTTCCCACAACCTTCTTCAATATCATGATGCACATCCTAGTTCATCTAGTCAACGAGATTGTCATTCTGGGCCCCGTATTTCAACACAATATGTTCCCCTTTGAGAGGTTCATGGGAGTCCTAAAGAAATATGTCCGTAACCGCGCTAGGCCAGAAGGAAGCATCTCCATGGGCCATCAAATAGAGGATGTCATTGGGTTTTGTGTTGACTTCATTCCTGGCCTTAAGAACATAGGTCTCCCTAAATCGTGGTATGAGGGGAGACTGAGTGGAAAAGGCACGCTTGGAGGGGACTCAATAATATGCAGGGACGGGCATTCTTGGTCTCAAGCACACTACACAGTTGTACTGAACTCTACCTTGGTGACCCCGTATGTTGATGAACACAAGAACAGTCTGCGCTCCAAACACCCGGAGCAGTGTGATGACTGAACACATCAGGACTTTCAGCAGTTGGTTGGAAACACGTCTCAAAGGTGACAACACTGTTTGTGATGAGCTGTACTCGTTGTCCAAGGGACCATCTTCGACTGTATTGACTTACAAAGGATACGAGATAAATGAGAATACATTTTACACGACCGCCCAAGATCAAAAGAGCACCAACCAAAACAACAGTGTCTGCTTTGATGCAGCAACCAACTGTTCATCCTAGCCAATGATGTGGCGCGGGTTTTCTATGTGAAGGACATGTCTACCAAACCGAAAAAAGAAAAGATAAGGAAGCGAATACATCATACGATGAGCCAAAGCGCCACATAGTTCTTTCAGGAAAAAGAAACATCATGGGAGTGGAGGCCAAGACGGACATGTCTAAAGATTATGAAAAGTTTCATGAAATTCCTCCCTTCAAAGTCAAGGCTGACCCAAGCAACCTATTAAACGATGAAGATTATCCATGGTTACGGCGCAATAAGCAAGGACACAAGCGAAGAAAAAGTGAAGAATTTCTCTCCACGACTATTATGATGATGCCTTTGATCTAGAATATCACTGAAGTTACATGTGAAGAAATGAAAAGCCTTTTGTAACAGACGAGTTTTCGTATGAAACCCTGATACTTCGAAAGAGATTGTCCGTTTTGTACACGAAGTGCATTCAGTTTTTGCGGTAACCCTCTCAACTTTTTAACACATGCGGTGTGTGTGAAATGATGATACCATGCCAATTTTCAACCTCTTCCGAGTTCATTTGAAGTGCTTTTCAATTTCAGGGTCATTTAGCTCAAAAAAATTAGTAAATGCATGAAAAATAACAAATGAAGTCAGAAAGGGTTGAAAATTGATGATGTGGCTTTGAATGGTTCATTTTGAACACACAAAAAGTTGGGAATTCAAATAAGTTCAAAAAAATGAAATCCCTTTGTAACAGACGAGTTTCCGTATGAAACCCTGATACTTCGAAAGAGATTGTCTGTTTTGTACACGAAGTGCATCCAGTTTTTGCCGTAACCCTCTCAACTTTTTAGCACATGCTATGTGGGTGAAATGATGATACCATGCCAACTTTTAACCTTTTCAGAGTTTGTGTGAAATGCTTTTGAATTTCAGGGTCTTATAGCTAAAAAAATCAGTAAATGCGTGAAAAATAACAAATGAAGTCAGAAAGGGTTGAAAATTGATGATGCGGCTTTGAATGGTGCATTTTGAGCACATAAAAAGTCTGGAGTTCAAATAAGTTAAAAAAATGAAATCCCTTTGTAACAGATGAGTTTCCATATGAAACCCTGATACTTCGAAAGAGATGGTCCGTTTTGTACACGAAGTGCATCTACTTTTTGCCGTAACCCTCTCAGTTTTTTTGCACATGCTATGTGGGTGAAATGATGATACCATGCCAACTTTCAACCTTTTCAGAGTTCACTTGAAATGCTTTTGAATTTTAGGGTCTTATAGCTCAAAAAATCAGTAAATGCATGAAAAATAACAAATGAAGTCAGAAAGGGTTGAAAATTGATGATGTGGCTTTGAATGGTGGAATGCTCAAAATAAAAGAGAGGCACAATGCTCAGCTGCACGTTGCTTAGCTTCAGGCCTTGAGGAAATAGTGTAGACTGCACGGAGCTATGTGTAGTTTTTGTCCGAAACTCTGCAGATAGCTCCATGCAGTCTACACCACTTCCTCAAGGCCTGAAGCTAAGCAACGTGCAGGTGAGCATTGTGTCTCTCCTTCATATCGTCTCTGCACTCAGGGCTTATAAACCGCGGCGAGTGCCTCTCGCTTGGCGAGGTTGGACTAAAAAACAGCTGCAGAAAGAATCAATTAAAAAACTCTATTACCAGTTCATGCCACGAACCAGTACTAAAGGTGCTCGTGGGGACCTTAGAACCGGTACTAAATGAAATGCCTTTGTAACAGGCTTAGAACCGGTACTAAAGGAATCAACTAAAAAGCTTTTATAAACCTCTAGTATTATTGAAACTAAAATTATATAAAATTTATGCAACTAAAATTATCAAAGTATTTTCTGTTCAAAACATTAAAAGCAAAAAAGAATTTTCATAAAATCAATAAAAAAAGAAAAAAAAGAAAAGAAAATAAATAAGTAGAAATAAAATAAACTTTAATGAAACTCTAATAGAAAAAAGAATGAACTAGAAAACTTTAGTTAAACTCTAATAGCAAAAGGAATCAACTAAAAAGTTTTATAAACCTCTAGTATTATTGAAACTAAAATTATATAAAATTTATGCAACTAAAATTATCAAAGTATTATCTGTTCTAAACATTATAAGCAAAAAGAAAATAAAATAAATAAGTAGAAACAAAATAAAATAAATAAGTAGAAACAAAATAAAATAAATAAGTAGAAACAAAACAAAATAAATAAGTTGAAACAAAATAAATTTTAATAAATAAGTAGAAACAAAATAAAATAAATAAAGCAACAAGGAAAACAAAAAAGTGCCACCTACTGGGCCACCACGGCCTGAATACGACTAGAGACCCAATCATGGGTCAGGATTCAGGCCCGCAACAGGCCCAGTAGGCCCATAGGCACACAGTGTCCGGTTAGGCCCGAAAGCGTGCAATTGAGAGGAGCACGAGAGGGTGGGCGCAACAGCGCTTATAAACCACTCCCGAGCTCTCTCAGCTAGCGAGGTGGGACTAAACTTTTGACGCGGGCAGCACAAGGCCTTTGGTCCCGGTTGGTGGCACCAACCGGGACTAAAGGGGGCATTGGTCCCGGTTGGTGCCACAAACCGGGACCAATGCCCCCCTTTAGTGGCACCAACTGGGACCAATGCCCCCCTTTAGTCCCGGTTGGTGCCATCAACCGGGACCAAAGGCCTCTGCTTCCCGCCCTTTGGGCTGCTGAAAAGAGACCTTTGGTCCCGGTTGGTGGCACCAACCGGGACTAAAGGGGGGCATTGGTCCCGGTTGGTGCCATGAACCGGGACCAATGGCTTTGCTATATAAGCAAACACTTAGCGTTTTCATTTTCATCTCTGCAGTTGCCCCGCCCCGACGACGCCGCTAGGCTGCCCGAGCTCTCGCCCCTTCGACGTCGTCGCCGCGCCCTGCCCCATCGCCGCCCGTGCCCCATGCCGTCACCACCCCGCGCCGCCCCGGCGCCGTCGCAGCGCGCCCCCCACGTCGTCGCCGTCCCAATGCCGTCGCCATCACCTCCATGCGCCGCCCCGACGCCGTCGCCGCCCGGCGTCGCCCTGACGCCGTCGCCGCCCGGCGTCGCCCTGACGCCGTCGCCGCCCCGCGGCGCCGCTTCCCCCGATGCCGTCGCCGCGCCGCCCCACGGTCCGGCGGCCTTCCGATGTTTTTTTTTTTCATTTATGTGATGATGTTGATATGATGTTTTTCTCATATGATGTTTTTTTGTGCATATGATGTTTTTTTCATATGATGTTTTCTTTCATATATGTATTAATTTTATTATTTAGGTTGTTAATTAGTAGATATCGATTTTAGGATAGTGCATTTTAGGTTAGTGTAGAGGGAAAAGTAAAATAAGGAAAAGGAAGAAAAGAGGACGAAGGAAGAAGGAAGAAGGAAGAAGAAGAAGAAAAAGAAGGAGTGGAAAAAGGAAAATAAGAAGAGGAAGAAGGAGAAGAAGAAAGGAGAAGAGGAGGAGAAATAAATAAGTAGAGAAAAAAAGAAGAAAAAAAAGAGGAGAAGAAGAAAAAAATATAATTATTCTATTTTTTCTTCTTCTCCTCTATTCCTTTCTTCTTCTCCTCTTTTTCTTCTTCTTTTTTTTTCTTCGATCTTCTCCTCAATTCCTTTCTTCTTCTCCTCGTTTTTCTTCTTCGATCTTTTTTTCCTCTTCTTACATGAGGGGGGGGGGAGGTCGCTGAGGGTTCGAGGGGCGAGGGTCGGAAACTAGGGCAGAGCTTTGAGGGTCACCGAGGGTTTGAGGGTCTCCGAGGGGCCTAGGGTTCGAGGGTCGAGGAATGCAGAGGGGTCGAGGGTCGCCGAGGGTTTGAGGGTCGAGGGTCGAGGATCGGCGAGGGGTCGAGAGGTTGCCTAGTGTCAAAGTATTGAAGAAATTCATGGCTTCATCATTAGCTGGAAGTAACCGGGGCATGAAGGTACAAAGTTTTCCAAAGTTATTTTGGAAGGGAGTCCCGGATAGGATAATTCGTCTTTTTGTATGAATTTCAGCTAAGGCCTTCCAAATAGCGATATTCGGAAGGCTCTTGCTGAACTTTGTACCAAAAAGCGAACTATCCTATCTGGGACTCCGTTCCAAAATAACTTTGGAGAACTTCATACCATCATGCGCTTGTTACTTTCGCCTAATGATGAAGACATGGTTTTGTTGAATCCTTTGACACTAGACAAACGTGACATGAGGGGTGAGGGAGTCCTGGACTAAGGGGTCCTCGGACGTCCGGCCTGTTATCCATAGGCCTGACTGATGGGTTGTGAAGACATGAAGGCCGAAGACTGTACCCGTGTCCGGATTGGACTCGCCTTGGCGTGGAAGGCAAGCTTGGCGACCAACTATGAAGATTCCTTCTATGTAACTGACTCCATGTAACCCTAGGTCCCCCGGATGTCTATATAAACCGGAGGGGTTAGTCCGGAAAGGATATACTCATTACCGTAGTCATACAGGCTAGACTTCTAGGGTTTTAGCCATTACGATCTCGTGGTAGATCAACTTTTGTCACACTCATATTCATCAAGATCAATCAAGCAGGAAGTAGGGTATTACCTCCATAGAGAGGGCCCGAACCTGGGTAAACATAGTGTGCCCCGTCTCATGTTATCATCGACCTTAGACGCACAGTTCGGGACCCCCTACCCAAGATCCGCCGGTTTTGACACCGACATTGGTGCTTTCATTGAGAGTTCCACTATGCCGTCAATGAATGGTTTGATGGCCCCTCCAATCGTCGATAGTGATGCTGTCCAAGGAGAAACCTTCCTCCCCGGACAAATTTTCGTATTCGGCGACTTCGTATTGCGGGCCAACTCACTTGGCCATCTGGAGCAGATCGATAGCTACGCCCCTGGCCACCAGGTCAGATTCGGAAGCCTGAACTACGTCGTGGATATCCGTGGAGACTTGATATTCAACGGATTTGAGACCACGGCGAGCGCTCCCCCTCGCTCCGATGAACACGACTTAAAACTGTCATCGGACCATATTCAGGAGATGGTTCCTGAAACTGCCACGGCCTTAGATCTGTAGCAGATCGCGCCATCCAAAACTGCTGAATCCGCGACGTTGGAGCCGCACACGGACTCAGCACCTTGCAATGTTGGCGTCAACAAAACTCCGCAGTCGCCTCCGGATATAAGTTCCGAACCACGGACGTGTGCAGACACCGAGCTGGATCGGTTATTGATTTTCGAATTTAGCGCCGCAGACATCTTATAGCACTCACCTTTGGGCGATGTGCTAAACTCTTTAAAGAACCTGTCCTTGGCTGGGGACTCACAGCCGAACTATGTCCTGTTCGAACCAGGGGCTGACAATGGAGAATTTTTCTTCCCACCCGCCACCCGCTTCATAGCCACTGTCGAGGACTTAGCCGACGTGCTGGATTATGGCTCTGAAGACATCGACGGCATGGACGACGATGCCGATAAGGAGCAAGGCCAAGACCCGCCATTCACTGGACGTTGGACGGCCACCTCTTCTTACGATGTGTACATGGTTGATACACCTAAAGAATCTAGTGGCGATGACAAAGAAGACCCAGATGCGAATAAACCTTCTAAGACACAGTCCAAGCGCCAGCGCCCTAAACGCCGTTCTAAGTCACGTCGCCCAAAGGACAGCAACACTGGCACCGGAGAAAATAGTACTCCGGACGACGCCGAAAACAATGAAGACCATGTTGGATCAACAACCGAACAGGAGGAACAAGACAACGAGCAAGCTAACCCTGATAAACATGCCATACCCAGTGACCTGGATGACGATAGTTATCGTCCACCCTCCGAGGATGAGGAAAGCCTCAGCAACAAGGATTTCATCGTGCCTGAGGCACCCCTCGAGCAGGAGCGCTTCAAGCGCCAGCTAATAGCCACTGCAAGAAGCCTGAAGAAGAAGCAGCAGCAGCTCCAAGATGATCAAGACCAACTCATTGACAGGTGGACCGACGTGCTGGCAGCTGAAGAATATGGCCTCAAGCACCCAGCCAAGAGCTACCCGAAATGCAGACTGCTACCTCAGTTCGATGAGGAGGCGTCGGAGCCTATACCTCCCTCGCACAATGCGGAACGACCACCCCGCGGTCAGGACAGCGCGGCGGACCGACCACCTCGCGGTCGGGATAAAACGGCAACTCAGGCCGAACAACAGCCCGCCCCACCGCCACGTAAAAGCAGAGACAAAATAGCTCGGGATCATACATACGACCTTCAGCAGGACTTGGACAAGAGAGCAGGACACACCAGATCAATCTATGGATCGCGAGGACGTTCTTCGACTCGCGACGACGGCTACCTATTCGGACGTGACAAACCCAGTCACGCCCGGGCCGATAACCGCAGGCGGACTCCATCGGAGGTGCGCCGCGACGCGGCCCGATATAGAGGCTCCGCACACCCTCTTTGCTTCACAGATGAAGTAATGGATCATGAATTCCCGGAGGGGTTCAAGCACGTCAATATTGAATCATACGACGGCACAACCGATCCCAGTTTATTCTCCATATCCACATGGCCCGTGGAGACGACCTCCACGCCATAAAATAACTCCCACTAAAGCTCAAAGGACCAGCTCGACAATGGTTAAATAGCCTGCCTGAAAATTCCATCGGCAGCTGGGAGGACTTGGAAGAAGCCTTCCTTGACAACTTCCAAGGTACATATGTCCGGCCGCCTGATGCCGATGAATTAAGCCACATAGTTCAACAACCTGGAGAATCAGCGGAAAATTCTGGACTAGATTCCTAACCAAAAAGAACCAGATCGTTGACTGTCCAGATGCTGAAGCCCTAGCGGCCTTTAGACACAGCATCCGTGACGAATGGCTAGCACGCCACCTCGGCCAAGAAAAGACGAAGTCTATGGCAGCCCTTACGGCACTCATGCCCCGCTTTTGCGCGGGCAAGGATAGCTGGCTGGCCCGTAGAAAAACCACAGCCAGCGAGGCAGGCCCCTCCGAGGCCAAAAACAGCACCAGCAAGCTCCGGCGCAATAGACACAAACGTCGAAGCAATGGCGATAACACCGATGACACTACGGTTCACGCCGGATTCAGCGGCTCCATGTCCGGCCAGCGGAAGATGCCCTACATAAGGAACAACGAGGGACCATCCAGCTTGGACCGCATACTCGACCATCCGTGCCAGATACATGGCACCCCAGACAAACAAGCCAATCATACCAACAGGGATTGTTGGGTTTTTAAACAGGCTGGCAAATTAAATGTCGAGAATAAGGAAAAGGGATCACAAAGTGAGGACGACGACGAAGAGCCCCGGCAGCCGAACACTAGGGGGCAGAAGAAATTTCCCTCTCAAGTCAAAACGGTGAACATGATATACGCTACACACATCCCCAAAAGGGAGCGCAAGCGCGCACTCAGGGACGTCTATGCGGTAGAGCCAGTCGCCCCAAAGTTCAATCCATGGTCGTCATTCCCGATCACCTTTGATCGTCGAGATCATCCAACTAGTATCCGTCATGGCGGTTTGGCCGCATTGTTCATCGACCCAATCATCGACGGATTTCACCTGACACGAGTCCTCATGGATGGTGGTAGCAGCCTCAACCTGCTCTATCAGGATACAATACGTAAAAAGCGCATTAATCCCTCATGAATTAAGCCTACGAAAATTACCTTTAAAGGAGTCATACGAGGCGTAGAGGCCCGTTGTACGGGCTCAATCACGCTGGAGGTGCTCTTGGGTTCCCCGGATAACTTCCGAAGCGAAGAGCTAATCTTCGATATCGTCACTGCTCGGACAAACCGCGTTTGCTATATTCAACGCGGTGCCACACTATGCTTATCTCAAGGTCAAGACGCCCGGTCCACGTGGCGTCATAACAGTCAACAGAAACACGGAACGCTCCCTCCAAACAGAGGAGCACACCGCCACCCTAGCAGCAGAGGTACGGAGCGGCCTTCTCAAGCAGCGCCATAATCCGGCTGCCGAGCCCCTGGACACCATTAAGAGGGTCCACACCACACTGCAACAGGACGGCGCGGCCCATCAAGATCTCGATTAGCAATTCAGCCTCCGTCCCAGTCCCAATGAGGTAGTGGCATTCGTACCACGCGTACATAATTACGCACTCAAAATTCCATGGGCATCGACGGAGGCACAAGCTAGCCTGGGATCTACAGTTCGGCTAGACCAATCCCGGACTCACATATAACTTTAATATTTCTGTTTTTTTGTTCAGGTTTCTTTTATGCGGGCCTCCTTCGAGGGCCTGATTACTGGTCCTGTCAAAGGATAAATACACCGGATTGGCACGGAGCACAGGCGTACAGGGGAAGCTCTAGAGGTCAATTCAATGATTACTCTACCCGTTTTCACGACCCACACGCGGCTCGCCTTTGGTTGTGGCATGTCAAATAGCCGGTTGCTTATTGCACTATTTTGTATCAATGTGCTTTGACGCATTAATCCAACTATAATGGAAACAGTTCATGGTCCAAGTTCAAAGGCCCCAGATACTATCTCTGTTCTCCTTCTGTTTTCCTTTACTTACTTATTTTCTAGCACTCGTACATTTCTTGTACGTTTCATATTCGCCAGGGGCTCCTCATCGCCCCATAACACGGCAGCAAAGTCCCAACACTTCTCATAGAGAAGTTCGGCACCCCGAATTTAGCATTATATGCATTGGCTCCGAATCATGTCTTTGGTCAATAGTTGGGTTGCCTGGCTCCTATGCTTGCTACCCTACGTTCCGCTACATCGGCTAGGGTAGTAAAGGGAGAACTACTGCGATTGTGCCCTGGTCTAAACCGGATGAGCACCTCAGTAGAGAAAGCCGAAAACTGACTGTCATGATGCGGCGAGAGCCGGTCAGCTGTTCGAGGGTTACAAATCGCTGGAGATTTTTTCCGCATTATGCGAAGGATCGGTACTTCCCAATCAAACGCTGACAGCACCCTGGTTCATAAACCAGGGGCCGCGCCCATGTTTTATTATAAAACTCCTATGGCTAAGTGAGGGCGTTTAAGCCGCATAGTGTGATTGCCTGGTTCGTTGCGCTAAACAACTCCTTGAATGACCATATAATTGGATCAAGATTGTTTAGATTCCATCCCGAACACCTCCGTACTACCTACGTGAGGGCAGAAGCCGACGACTGGCCAACCCTCAAATTCCATACACCACGGCCGCACAGGAGGAAACAATCAAAACATAACAAACATTATATTACAAACCAACTTTGTTTCAATCATACAAAGCAAGGACAACACGAATGTATTCATTCAAAAATAATGTCCTGCCCGCACTGCGCTGCTGCAAGTCGAGACCCTTCTAGGACATCCGCAAAATATCGCTCGGGTGTGCGGTGCTCCTTGCCCTCTGGCGGCCCTCTGGCCACATCGACGGCGTTCATCTTCGCCCACCACATCTTGCAATGGGCAAAGGCCATGCGGGCACCTTCGATGCAGACTGACCGCTTGACGGTGTCCAGCCGCGGATAGGTTTCCACCAGCCGCTTCACAAGTCCGAAGTAGCTGTCGGGCATAGCTTCGGCTGGCCACAGCCGGATTATCAAATCCTTCATGGGTAGCTCGACCACCCTATGCAGCTCCACCAGCTGTTTTAGCTGGTCGGTGAAGGGCACCGGATGCTCTGGCATAGCGTACTGCGACCAGAACAACTTCTCCGTGCAGCTCCCTTCTCTGGCTCGGAAGAACTCCGCAACATCGGACACGCTACGTGGTAGGTCCGCAAACACCCCTGGGCAACTCCGAATCCGGGTTAGTAAAAGGTACTTCCTCTCCGCATACTTGCTTTGCATATTACATGCCTTACCCGCGGTGACATTCTGGGCCACCTGGATCTCCTGGGGAGCATCTCGGGCCTCATTCTGTGCGGCCTCCACGCTCTGGTGAGCCTTGGTAAGTTCGGTCTCTTGAACCAACGCCTCGTGCTCCAAGGCTTCGCACTTCTTCACCGCGTCCTGGAGCTCCTGCTGGACCTCGTTGACACGGGCCTTGAGTTTCTTGCGGGCGGTTGCTGCTGGACAGCCTTCTCCTCGGCTTCGCCCAGGGCCTTTTTTAGGGCCTCGACCTCGGTCGCGGCTCCTACACAAATTATGACACTACGGTCAATATACACCGCTTATTCTTTTGGAATACACAACAAGTCGTCACTCACCTTGCTTCTCCTGGAGCCGAATCTTCACCTCGCTGAGCTCCTTCTCGGTCTGCTCCAGCCTCTACTTTAGCTCAGAGACTTCGGCAGCATGCGATGTCGCGGCCAATAGTGACGCCTGCTTATTCATACATATTAAGTTAGTCTCCTATAACAAAGGCTTGATCCTCTGTCCGGTTCTTCTTGCCGAACACCGGACAGTGTCTCAGGCGCTACTATCTACATGGTTTTTTTTTCTCTTTCTACGTCACTTACCTCAAAACCTGTCAACAGGTTGCTGCAGGCTTCGTTCAGTCCACTCTTGGCGGACTGAACCTTCTCGATCACCGCACCCATAAGGACAAGGTGCTCGTCCACAAGGGAGGCGCCTCGTAGCGCCTCCATTAGGTTATCTGGTGCCCCTGGTTGGACAGGGGCCACCGGTGGAATCGGCGCACCCCCTCCTTTGAAGGGAGCTGCTCGCCCGACTCTGGAGCCATATGGGTCTCTGGAATAGTATTCGAAAGAGGGACAAACTGAATACGGCCCCCTCCGCCAGTCTCCATGGGGATCTGCTCCCCCATGCGTCCGGCAGCGGACGTCTCGCCTTGTGGCGCCTCCCAGACAGTGTTCGGGGCTCTTCCCCGGGTCGGAGCGGTCCTCCGGGACAACACCTCGGTGTCGTCCCAGGCCCCGGGGGAATAAGCGGGCGGCGACGACATGCTGGCCATTTCTGCCGGATCCAACGAACCTCCAGATGAGGATCGCTGGATATGGCCACAGGCCGGATTGCAATAGTATAGTTAACCATATCAAGACGATAAAGAGAAAAAGCCGGATGTACGGGCATTATGAGTCATGAAACTTACGATGCGGCCTGAGGCTTAGTGCGAGGGCGTCGTTCTGGACTGCTGTCGACCTCCCACGCGGTGTTGACCGCTAGGGCGCCCTTCCCCTTCTTGGGCCTTTCCGCCTCCAGATGCGCGGAAGCCGCCCTCTTCTTCTTCTTCCCCTCCTCAGGGGGAGGGTTCTCCTCCTCCTCCTCCTCTTCCTCGTCGTCGTCCTCCTCAGGGACGGAGGAATGGGTCTCTTTGTCTCCGGACGTTACGTCCGAAGTACCCTTGTGGCGGGGGCCCCTTTTGGCCCCCTTGGCCTTCTTCTTGGCCTTCTTCTCCGGCGCTTTGTAGGGCGCCGACACCAGCATCTTCGCCAGACATGGGATGACTGGTTCTTCAGGCAGCGGAGCCGGACACTGGATCCTCTTCGCCCTCTCCATCCAATCCTGAAAAAGAAAATGCTAAAAGCTCAAACACTATCCTCGAAACAAACAAGTAGGGGATACGCTAAAATAGAATACCTCGCTGGCGAGGTGTTTAATATCGTGCCCGCGGTCGGAATATGTGGCCGGCGGTTTCTCGTTGCCCTTAAAGAGCAACTTCCAGGCACCTTCATGAGTAGTCTCGAAGAGCCTCACCAGGGTTTGGTCCTTCTTCGGATTGAACTCCCACTGAGGGCGGCTTTGGCGCTGGCACGGGAGAATCCGACGAACTAGCATCACCTGGATTACGTCAACAAGCTTGACGTTCTTGGTTACCATGCTTTGAACGCGCGTCTGAAGCGCTATCATCTCGTCAGGTGAACACCAGTCCGGACTCTTCTCGACCCAGGAGGTGAGTCGCATGGGAGCTCCGGAGCGGAATTCGGCAACTGCGGCCCAGGTGGTGCTGCGTTGTTCCGTGATGTAGAACCACTGTTTCTGTCACTCCTTTACTGTGTCCACAAAAGTGCCTTTGGGCCAGGAGACGTTGGACAGCTTACTCACCATGGCTCCTCCGCATTCCGCATGCTGGCCGTCCACCACCTGCGGCTTCACGTTGAAGACTTTGACCCACAACCCGAAGTGGGGTTGATGCGGAGGAAGGCCTCACACACGACGATAAACGCCTAAATGTTGAGGAAGGAGTTCGGGGACAGATCATGGAAATCTATCCCGTAATAATACATCAGCCCGCGGACGAAAGGGTGGAGAGGGAACCTTAGCCCGCAGAAGAAATGAGGAATGAAAACCACCCTCTCGTTGGGTTTTGGCGTGGGGACGACATGCCCCTCGGCCGGTAGACGGTGGGCGATTTTCTTCGCCAAGTATCCGGCTGCCCGAAGCTCAGTAATGTCCTCCTCCTTGACGGAGGAGACCATCCACTTGCCCTGACCTCCGGATCCGGACATGGTTGAGTGCTAGCTTGAGTGGAGAGGAGATGAGAGCTTGGGCACTGGAGCTCAAGATTGGAAGGGCGGAGATAGAGAAGGCGTGGGAGAAGAAGAGGGAATCCTTATCCCCTTATAAAGGCAGTGAATATTAAATGCCTCCCCACTCACCTCAGAACTCGCCTATTCCCAAGGGCTATGTAAATGGCACGGTTGGGTTACCCATGCCCGTATTGATGAGAATCCCTCAATAAGGGCACACGATCTCTGCTTTGACAAGACGTGCCAATGGCAACTGCGTCTTGAAACATGGAACGGCGGACACCAAACGGTCCGAAATTATGACCGAGCTAGCGTGATGTCATGTTGTACAAAGGTGTCAGCAGATTGGACTTGTGCAAGTATAATATTCTCTCCGCGGTTGTGTGCAGTGCGTGTCACAAGTCCGGATACTATCATCACGTCCGAAGACTATCTTGGAGTTTGGAAAAAAGAGAACCCGCCTTGCAATGCCGAAGACAATCTGCGCGCCGGACTCCTCGTCATTGAAGCCAGGTTCAGGGGCTACTGAGGGAGTCCTGGACTAAGGGGTCCTCGGACGTCCGGCCTGTTATCCATGGGCCGGACTGATGGGTTGTGAAGACATGAAGGCCGAAGACTGTACCCGTGTCCGGATTGGACTCTCTTTGGCGTGGAAGGCAAGCTTGGCAACCAACTATGAAGATTCCTTCTATGTAACCGAACCCATGTAACCCTAGGTCCCCCCGGTGTCTATATAAACCGGAGGGGTTAGTCTGGAAAGGATATACTCATTACCATAGTCATACAGGCTAGACTTCTAGGGTTTTAGCCATTACGATCTCGTGGTAGATCAACTTTTGTAACACTCATATTCATCAAGATCAATCAAGCAGGAAGTAGGGTATTACCTCCATAGAGAGGGCCCGAACCTGGGTAAACATTGTGTCCCCCGTCTCCTGTTACCATCGACCTTAGACGCACAGTTCGGGACCCCCTACCCGAGATCCGCCGGTTTTGACACCGACAAGGGGGTCGAGGGTCGGGAAATAGGGTAGAGGGTCGTGGATCGTCCGAGATGACGAGGGTCGAGGATCGCCGAGGGGTGGAGAGGTTGCCTAGCTAGTGTCAAAGTATTGAAGAAATCCACGGCTTCATCATTAGCCGGAAGTAACCAGGGCATGATGGTATGAAGTTGTGCAAAGTAATTCTGGAACGGAGTCCCGGATAGGATAATTCGCCTTTTTATACGAAGTTATGCAAAGGCCTTCCAAATAGCGATATTCGGAAGGCTCTTGCTGAACTTTTTACGAAAAAGCGAATTATCCTATCTGGGACTCCGTTCCAGAACAACTTTGCAGAACTTCGTACCATCATGCGCCTGTTACTTTCACCTAATGATGAAGACATGGTTTTGTTGAATCCTTTGACACTATACAAACGTGACATGAGGGGGTCGAGGGTCAGGAAATAGGGTACGTAGAGGGTCGTGGATTGCCGAGCGGTCGAGGGTCGAGGGTCTGCCAATGTGCACAAGTTGATCCAAACCTTAGAAGCGCTAACGAGGCCACCCAAATTTACCAAGTTAAAAGAGCGTTGTCGTCGAGGCCACCCCGAACCCTTGAAGCGTTGCCGAGGCCACCCCAAATCCTAGAGAAGCTTCGAGGCCACTAATATGATTCCTTGTTGTGATTAGCTAGCTAGGTCTACGTCTGCCACTCTGGACATCGAACCAGAGACATTGAACTGGCCAGACCGTTCAAGGACTTGGTTCTTCGGGGTTGGCGGAACCTTGGACCCTGTATCAAGGAAGTGCGTTTGGACGAACGAGCAACTGCGAATACCCGTCACGAAGCTTCAGGACTATATCGCCGCAGCGCAGGAAGGGACGTTCGTTCCAGACAAAGAGAACGAGGAGCTCACAATGGCCCTCGGGAATCCTGAGCACCCTGGACGGACACGAGGCACGCCAGGCTCTGTTCCGTGGAAGGTTGGGTTTCCGGACGCATGCGGTTACAAATGCCAGGAGAGGAGGAGGAAAGTGGAGCATACCCAACCGTAGAAGCTGCACGCAAGGGTACAAGCTCTAGAGAAACGAGAAGCAGTTCACAGCAAGCGACCTGCCGAAGCTACCCCTGAAGCTACCCTGCCATCTCAGCGGAGAAGCAGCATGGCTTCCACCGAGCTGCTTCAGCTGGAGCCTGTCTTCACGGCTCCTGCTAGCTACCCCATGGATGCTATCACGGAGTCTCAACATTGCCACATTATG
The DNA here is from genome assembly GCF_018294505.1 of Triticum aestivum. Lineage (NCBI taxonomy): Eukaryota > Viridiplantae > Streptophyta > Magnoliopsida > Poales > Poaceae > Triticum > Triticum aestivum. Next base: position 9,960,667 of record NC_057799.1, on the reverse strand, counting down.
ACGCAATGGCAGAACTTCAAAGACAGGCGGCTGCTGGCTCTGTTCGACCTCCTGAACCCGGCACAACTTTTCACTGCCGTCCAATTCCAGAAGGATATGCTAGGGTGACGGTGGACGAAATAACGGAGGGATTTGAGGAGCTCGAGCTTGACCACCCTACCGGTGAAGGAGACACTCGGCTGGGTTCTGCTTTGAAGAATCCATGCCTATGGCGGAAGGAGCTCATCAACCTTCCGAACTGGACGCCTCCGCCTCCTCCTCCTCCTCCGCGAGTCAAGGCACTCCGCCTCCTCCTCCAGCGAGTGATCAGGGCACTCCACCTCCTTCTCCGGCGCGTGGCGACACTCTGCCTCCTTCTCCTCCTGCGCCGGCGCGTCCGAGCACCCAGCCTCCTCCTTCTCCGCCTCGTTAGCAAGGGCGGAAGAGACCCGCCGCCGCTCCGGCTGCTCTGGCGCGTCGTAGTCCTTCTCCTCCGCCTAGTAAGCAAGGAAAGAAGACAGCCGTAGCCGCTCCGTCTGCTCCGGCGTCTAGCAGTACAGCCAGAGGCAGGAGGCAATATAGATTCGGTCCGTCTCTCAAGCCTCTAGGGACGTTACCATACGAGAGGACCGTGGAGGAAACCGCGAAGATCGTGGAAGCCGAAGTGAGGGACTTCTTTGAAGCGGTGAAAGCAAAGAAACATCCACCTCCAGAGGAGAAGATAGATCTGGTGAAAGCAAAGCGCACTATCGATGCCCTGAAGAAACCACCACCGTCTCCGCCGAAAAACAGCTATGAGCACATTATTGAAAGGTCATATATCGAAGCGGAGCGATCGTGAAGTACTATCAGTGATCGAAGGTTAGCAGAATGATGAGCTGGGAAAAAAATTGCCTAGCTCGGCGAACAAGCGAACCAATCGTGCCCCCGCTCAAGGTGTCTAGCGATATCGTCGCTAATCATCCGGAGATTTTGCCCGGTAACAATCTTGGAGATTACATGCCCGACGATGTACATTATGATACAATGGAGGTGGACGAACACAAATACCATTACGGGAAGCCTCTCGTCAAAGATGAAAGATCTCTAACAATGATGATGCGAAAATTCCATGATTGGTACATGAAAAACTGCAGAGAGTCTGGGGGAAGGATACTTTGGCGCTGAGAGTTAAAGAGGAGCACGACGTCGTTGGAATTGAACTGTTGACTCTTTCATTTGAGGAGTTCTTCCAGTTTTTCAATCAAAAGGCTCTCGATAAATTAATGGTCACTTGCTACTGTTTGTAAGTACTACCATCATTAAGTCTCTATATATAGCTCAGCTCTTTCATTGCATGTATATATGATTATCCTCACTATATTATGCAGATTGAAGATCGTCGAATGCAGAAAAGCAGAAATCTATGATATTGGGTTCATTAACACAAATCTCATAGATGAATTTACGGTTAAATTTCATACCAAAGACACCGAGGCCAACTTGCTCAAATTGTTGCTTCAAAATCAAAACAAAGATAAAATACTCTTTCCTTACAACTTCAAGTGAGTGCTACTGTCTTGTGCATATTCGGTTTCCCTTATTACTTGAGGTTATAGTAATGTAGTTGATGAGTTATGCATGCGTGCGCAGCTTCCACTATATTCTCCTAAAGATCAAGCTTGAGCACGGACTAGTAACCGTCTTAGACTCAAGACGAAAAGATCCCGAGGAATATGCGGACAGGACTAAAATGCTCAAGAAGTAAGTTCAATCGATTATTATCGCACCATATCGGCAACGTTTTGTTCATTTCTTGATATCAAGTAATTATTTTCTTTGTCTCGCAAGGTTTGGAAACTATTCACCGCACAAGCTCCGAGACTGCCGGGGGAGCTGCAATGTACATACCCGGAAGTAAGTACTACTAGGTAGCTAGTTCCGCGCATCTCCAGTTGATTCTAGATACTTTCATCAATGGCATTTATAATGCTTCATTATCAGTTTGATTGACCTCTATTTCTCGTAAATTGCTCTTGGCAGGAACAAGGGAATGATGACTGTGGATACTACGTCGGTGAGTTCATCTACAACGCGACGGCCAAGAATAAGCGGGGCTACTCTAAAAGACAATATGATGTGCGTAAGCAATAATATTCACAATTTTATTTTATTACCATCATTTGTGTTGAGTTTCATTCATACATATGTATTGACCCCCTTCTTCAAATTAGACGTGGCAGATGCGGGATAAACTCCTAGAACAAGATCGCATGAAAGCAATTCAAGAGGAATTGGCGGGATTCTTTCTTGATCATGTCATCAATAAAGCCGGAGAATACCATGTGAAAGTTGAGTTCAAATGTTAGGGGATTGTAAGAGATCTTATATTGTATATATGTAGCCAGTAGCGTCGGATAGATATACGAAAACTTGTTGTTCGACCAATCTCTCAGAGAAGGAGAGGTCGATATCACTTCTCTCTGTATGCATATGTTCATGATGATCTTCTGTACTTAATGGTTTCCTTCATTTGCTTACTAGCTAGTGTGTCGAGTCCTCTTTATACATATAGTACGTAGCGTCGATCAAGCACGGAGATAAGAGAGGACACTTCTCTCTATTAATAATTAGCTACCTAACACAATATATGAAACACCTAAATTAACCCTACAAAACCCCCCAGAACCCCCAACCCCCCCCCCCCCCCCCGTTCAGAAAAAAAACAAAAACCCTAGCCCCTGAACTACTGACGCGTGGTAGCTTATTGGTCCCGGTTGGTGCTACCAACCGGGACAAAAGGCCCCCCTGCCAGGGCAAGCCGCAGCGGCCACATGGAGCCCCATCTGTCCCGGTTGGTATAAGAACCGGGACTAAAGGTTTAGGGCTTTAGTACCGACCCTTTAGTCCCGGTTCTCGAACCGGGACAAATGGGCCTTATGAACCGGGACAAATGGCCCTTTTTCTACTAGTGATGAGACCAACTAATTCACCATTCAGGAAAGGGCTTAGGAGAACAAAGGACTTGTTCTTTCGTATGGTCAAATTCTTGATTGGTAATGGGATGTCCACAAGATTTTGGGAGGATACGTGGTTAGGAGAGACACCTCTAGCCGTACAATATCCCACCCTTCATAACATTGTGCAATGTAAGGAGGACTACGTAGGCACAATTTTCCAAATGATTCCCTTGAATATTCAGTTCAGACGCGCGTTAGTTGGTGAGCGATGGAATGTCTGGATGCACTTGGTTCGGAGATTGATAGATGTTCAATTCTCCGACCAGCCGGATTCGACGCATTGGAAATTAGCTAAAAATTGTGTTTTTACGGTGGAATCCTTCTATATGGATTTGATTAACTCTAGCCCAATCTCAAGATCCTTATATATTTGGAAGATTAAAGTTCCCTTGCGTATTAAATTTTTTATATGGTTGTCGACAAGCAAATAATACTCACCAAGGACAACTTGATCAAGCGGCGATGGGTAGGTAATTCACGTTGTGGTTTTTGTGATCATGATGAAACAATACAACATTTATTCCTTAAATGCCCACTTGCCAAATTGCTTTGGAGAACGATACATATAGCCTTCAACATTAATCCTCCAGTTGACATTGAATCGTTATTTGAAACGTGGTTAGCTGGGGTTCAACATAATACAGCGGCTCGTATTCCGATTGGAATATGTGCGCTTATGTGGGCTATATGGAACTGTAGGAATGATTTGATTTTTAACAGACAACACACTTTAACTTTCTTGCAGGTCATCTTCAAAGGTACCGCATGGATCCGTACGTGGTCCTTACTCACTCCTATGGACTCCAGGGAGCCTTTGGTTACTGGGTGCAACCAGTGGGAAATGGTAGCACGGGCTATATTCAACCGGTTCAAATGGCGGTCACATAATAGGATAGGAGTCTAGGGAGCTTATCCTTCATACTGCCGTACCAGTGCTGATTGCCAGCATGTATTTCTCTTTTATTTAATTTTTTGCTTCGCTCCGCTTGCGAGCTGTAACACTTTTAAGACTTTGTGATACTTTGTGGATTGTTTAATAAGATGGTTGCATGCATCATCATAATGTAGAGGCCGGGGACACACCTCCATTTTAAAAAATAAACACCCCGTATGCAGGGACGCTGGGAGAAGGCATTAGCGAAGCGTGCAGAGGCAGAAATGAATGAGGTGCAGCAGCAAAGGCTGAAGGAGACTGACGAAACTGAACCAGCTCGAGAAAAAACACAACGAGAGCAAGAGACAGTTGAGCTGGACGGCGGGACCCGCAAGTCAGCCAGACCCCCAGCCCCCTGTATTTTTTACTCCACTGATGAACGGGTCATTTGTTAGTGTTGTGGGGTATGCTTGTAAGTGACTGATGTGTGATGAGTAGTCTATAATTATATACACCAGCGTGGGTGACATGTGAGGCATCCTGACAGGGCGATCGATTACCTCCTTCCAGCCCCTTTCTTCCTTGAGTTGTAACCTGACCTGATACTCTGAGACTACCAAGCTGAGTGGTGTGTGCCTGCTGAATTCCCCCACTCTGACTGTGATCTAGTCTATTTTCCATAGTCATTTGCTGCTTTCTTCAGCCCAACACCATTTGCTGTTACCCAAACTGATTGGAACATGAAGGCAACTATATCAGAGATGAAACACGTATCACCCAGAAATCGAGAACTATTTCTTCAGTGCCTGACTGCCTCGTCTTCTCTTGGAATATTGGATATCGTTTTTGCTCATGTGTCTTTCTCCTGTTGATGGTTGAAACTGAAATACATATGAAACACATATCACCAAGAAATTCAGTTCTGAAACAAGCATACCTGAATTCAAGTCGATTTAAGCCATCAGGAACAGAGAGGGGGGTGGGGGGGGGGGGGGGGGTCCTTCTCCCATGTTGGCGACATTGGCGGTGGTGGCCATCTCCCAGTCCCTCGCCGGCCTTCTGACCGTGTCGGTTGACAGTGGCAGCCATTGGGGACAAATCGACGATAATGAAGGTGACCGCTGGGAGCTACCCACAGACCAAGGACCGAAACGGCTCGGTTACCATCAGCTTTGGCAACCTCTACACGGGGAAGTGCGCAAGGTCACCTTGAGGTGTACTATTAACCAACAGGTTCCATCTTGTGAGACATTACTCAGATAAATTCTTCTTGTATTTTCTGTCAATCAAACACAGTGCTAGCCTCTGTTTTCTCAATCTAACAACAAGTGTTGATTTACTGACTAGCACTCTTCTGTCAATAATGACAAAAATTGACTGTACAAGGCCGTCATGAAAATCCACGTGATGGTCATGAAAATCCACGTGATGACGATGGACGATGATCTCTGAAGAAATGCACAAGGTGCAAAAGGTTTCGACCAAAGACTGTACAGAGAAACAGGTTACATACATGTGGCCTGAAAGATTAATAAAGCCAAAGGTGTGGCTACTCCCGAGGGTACCCAGAATGATTGGATTCTCATCATCACTGACCAAGATGAAAGGGCACCGAACTTCTCCATTGAAGTTCACCAAGAAAAAGCCCAAAAACAATTTCCACGGTCAAACTTTGCTAGAGTAGAGTGCAGATATATCCGATGCTAAGTAAAATGTAAAAGGAGACCAAGGCAATACAAAGATAATCAAACATACATGCAATTCTCCGTTGAATGATGATTAATTTGAACCTAGCTACTTCAAATATTAGAAATACTAGTCGATCCTTCTCATGCTCCTTGAACTATTGCCTTGTCATTGTCACATGTTTGGACATTTAGACAAGTATTTATGTGCTCAGTTTAGTCACCCCTGGAGACTTTTCTACTTTGGAAAGAGTCTTATCTGAGACTTGTTTGGCAGAGGACACTTAATCTGTCCAGAGACTGGCGGAGCTACTCACGGGCAAAACCGTGCCGTGGCCCGCCCAGCAAATCAGCACAAAATATTTATATACTAGATATGCCCATTGCCAGTCCACATGGATAGCAGCCCATAGAATCAAAGACAAAGAGGAAACAAACCAAAGTAGCATCATGCTACTTTGTTTTCCCACATTTACCCCATTGTGGAGATCAACGACAGGCCAAGCCTAAACTATGAAGAACGCACAAGGCGCAACCGTTTTCCATTAAAGATTGAACTAGAAAAAAAAAAGCCACACCAACTGATAAGGTTATGAAGAACTGGTTACATGTCCTTTGGAAGGTTATTACTAAAGTTTGTGCCAATGAGTTGCCCCCCTGCTTTCTCCACTAAAGTTTATCTAGAAAAGTTCAAACTACTTCCACGGGAAAATTTGCTAGAGTAGAGTACACATATGTTGGGGACAATTCAGATTCCAAAACTGCTCCACACACGATAAACTTTTGGACGATCTGTGCACGATTAAAGAATCCACCGGCCGTTGCTCCGCTGTGAACAAGATTGCACGGCTGGATTCAATCGTCGGCTGCAAATCGTCCAAATAATGTCGTCTGGGTAGCAATGCTCTTCAGATTCACACATATGTAGTGTAAAGAGTCCAACGACAAAATATTGAATCCTGCTGCAATTTTCCATGCCTCTTCTACTCAGTGTTTCACCCGCCCATCTGTCCCAGTCAAAGTCATCCATGGAGACTTTTCCATTTTGCCTAGAATCTCCATAAGACTTGGCAGTGGCCAGCATACTTAAATTGTCCAGAGACCGGCCAGCACCTTACCTCATTAATGCCAGCCATGGATACAGCCATATCTGCAGTTGCAAGTGAACTCGTGAGCCAGTTCATCTCCATCCTGATGAACAGGTACAACTCCTTGAGCCATGCCCAATCAGAGGAGAAGGTGGTGGAGAGGTTGCAGCACCTCCTGATGAGAGCTAGCACCATCATTGAGGAGGCAGACACGCGATACATAACCAACTTCGGGATGATGATGCACCATCACTACAGCGTGGACAGGGGGAGAACCATGCAGCAGGGCGGACCAGCTCCGAACAAAGCTGCAGGCGATTTCACATGATCTGGGAAGGTGGAACACAAACACATTTGAAAATGTCCGAAAAGAAATAAAAAGATTGAAGAAAGAATTGGAGAAGCTAAGGTCTGATCCGAGCCGGATTGCACCAACACATGTTGAACTAAAGATTAACGAAAAGCTTGTGGAGATGTATCACCGAGAGGAGCTGCTATGGAGGCAGAGGTCCAAGATTGATTGGCTAACCTCAGGGGACAAGAATACCAAAATTTTCCACCTGAGAGCTAGCATCCGCAGAAAGAAAAATATGATCAAGGCATTACAGAATTCGCTAGGGGTGATAAATAATGATCCCGAGGAGTTGAAGGGGCTGGTACATGATTTTTATAAACTCTATACACTAGCGAGGGGGTCAGCAATATGGAGGCAGTCCTTGAAACAGTACCAACCAAGGTGTCAGCCGAGATGAACGAGATGCTAGTGGCTCCTTACACAGCCGATGAGGTAAAGAGTGCACTTTTTCAAATGTTTCCTACAAATTCTACCGGTCCAGATGGCTTTCCGGCTCACTTCTACCAACGCCATTGGATCATTGTGGCCTTGAGGTAACTGAGGCGGTACTAAGGATTGTCAGAGGGGAGGACAATCCGGACTGCATTAATGACATGGTTTTGGTGTTGATCCCGAAGGTAATGAACCCGTCTTTATTGTCTCAATTTAGACCCATAAGTTTATGTAATGTGCTATACAAGATTGCATCCAAAGTTGTGGCAAACAGGCTGAAGCATATTCTACCTGACATCATCTCAGAGGAGCAGTCCGCTTTTTTCCCCGCAAGGCTGATAACTGACAACATAATTAGCGCATATGAATGCCTTCATTTTATGAAATGCAGCAGAGCAAAGGTGAACAGTTACAATGCACATAAGATCGATATGATGAAGGCATATGATCGCCTTGAGTGGGACTATCTTAAGGCGTTGATGTTGAAGTTGGGTTTCACACCATCGTGGGTACAAATTGTGATGAACATGGTGCAGTCAGTTTCATTCTCGGTGCTCTTTAATGGTGAGAGGCTTGACCAATTCACACCTAGCAGAGGCATCCGACAGGGAGATCTGATATCCCCTTATCTCTTCGTAATTGCAGCAGAGGCCTTTCGTGCCTCCGGAAATCCGGTTCTTCATCATCTCAGTTCAAGGGTATCAAGGTGGCTCCAACGGCTTCGGCCATCAACCACCTACTCTTCGCCGATGATAGCCTGCTGCTTTTTAAGGCGAACACTGAAGGGGCTAATGCAGTTTCAAACCTACTGGAAAGCTATTACTTGGCATCAGGTCAGCGTATAAACCATGATAAGTCTTCGATATTTTTCAATCGTGGGTGCCCGCTTGCCACTAGAGATAATGTCAAGAATATTCTGAACTTTCAAAACGAATCTGTTAGTGATAGGTATCTTGCAATTTTTTTCAAGAATTCTTTTTTGCATTTTTAGGTATAAAAAAAAACCATCCTAGTGGATCCGTGTGGTAAGGAAAAACTGGTAATCTATTCCTTCAAAAAAAATCTTGGAGATTATGTAATGCTTACTCTCAAACTTTTTGTTTATACAGTAGTGATATTCTTTGTTTCACTCTTTATCTTTGGATTCTTATCTAATGACCCAGGACGGAATTTGGTTATTTACTAAAATCTCCTTTTGGTGGAGAAGGGTGGATTGTTAGTGTAGATGATTTAGAAGATATAATTGGTGGGCATGTATGGTTGGGTTTTATTTGTGTATTTGGCGGAATTTGGCATATTTTAACCAAACCCTTCGCATGGGCTCGCCGTGCATTTGTATGGTCTGGGGCTAAGGGTCAAATTGGTAATTTTTCTTACATCTCCCCCCCCCCCCAGGGGCCCAGGTATCATATACACCGCCAAAATAAAGAGCCTTGAGTACTAGAAGAAAAGCACCTAGACCTAACAAAATTAAGTGAATACCCAAAATTGTAGTCATTTTATTTCTATCTTTCCAGACATAGCCAAAGAATGGAAAAGATTCCTCAAGAGTCTCGGGTCCCAGAAGCGCGTGGTAAATGCCACCGAAGCCTAAGACTGCGGAGGAAATTAGGTGAAGTACGCCAGATACAAAGTACGGAAAAGTATCTAGAACTTCCCCCCCCTGGCCCTACTCCCCAACCTAGAGTAGCTAAGTGTGGAAGTAAAATCAACCCTTGTTCATACATGGGCTTTTCTGGTACGAAATGGGCCACTTCAAATAGGTTCATTGCTCCGGCCCAGAATACGATTAATCCGGCATGGGCTACATGAGCTCCAAGTAGTTTACCGGACAAATTGATAAGTCTGGCATTCCCAGCCCACCAAGCAAAGCCGGTGGTTTCTTGGTCACGACCAGCTAAAACGAAAGTTCCATTAAAGAGCGTTTCCACGTGGTAGAACCTCCTCAGGGAATATAAGATTTTCATGAGGCTGATCCTGAGCTGCCATCCACGCACGAATACCCTCGTTTAAAAGAATATTTTTGGTGTAGAAAGTCTCAAATTCAGGATCTTCCGCTGCACGGATTTCCTGGGAAACAAAGTCATAGCCACGTAAGTTCAGAGCCAAGCCAACTACGCCAATAGCACTCATCCATAAACCGGTGACGGGTACAAATAGCATAAAGAAATGTAACCAACGTTTATTGGAAAAAGCAACACCAAAGATTTGGGACCAAAAGCGGTTAGCAGTGACCATGGAATAAGTTTCTTCAGCTTGAGTTGGGTTAAAAGCACGGAAGGTATTTGCACCATCACCGTCCTCAAATAGAGTGTTTTCTACGGTCGCTCCATGAATAGCGCATAGCAGAGCCGCACCTAATACTCCGGCAACTCCCATCATATGAAATGGGTTCAACGTCCAATTATGAAATCCTTGGAAGAAAAGGATGAATCGAAATATCGCTGCTACGCCAAAACTCGGCGCAAAGAACCAACCAGATTGCCCCAGTGGATAAATAAGGAATACAGAAACAAAAACAGCAATTGGACCAGAGAATGAGATTGCATTATAAGGCCGCAATTGAACAGACCGAGCAAGTTCAAATTGGCGTAACATGAAACCTATTAGTGCAAAAGACCCGTGGAGAGCTACAAAAGTCCATAGACCGCCTAATTGACACCAACGAGTAAAATATCCTTGTGCTTCGGGCCCCCATAGTAGCAACAAAGAGTGTGCTAAACTATTGGCAGGGGTAGAAACTGCTGCGGTTAAGAAATTACAACCTTCCAAATAGGAACTAGCCAATCCATGGGTATACCAAGAAGTTACAAAAGTTGTCCCTGTAAACCAACCCCCTAAAGCGAAATAAGCACAAGGAAAGAGCAATAGGCCAGACCATCCTACAAAAACAAAACGGTCCCTTCGTAACCAGTCATCCATAGTATCAAATAGATCATTTTCTTCTTTAGGAATTCTACCAAGGGCTATAGTCATAGTGATCCTCCTATTCAATTACTTCAACCATTTCCGAGCACCTCATATCACTTTCCAAGGCATATGATAGTTTTATTATCTGTGGACGATTTCTTTATCGTTCAATGCCCTTTTTCAATGGTCTCGAAGAGAGAAATTTCCCATTTTTATCTATGGAGTCACAGTCACAACCGAGGTCGTGGTAAATCCATGAATTTGATTCGATTTGTTTTTCTTATACTATTTGTTTTTCTTATACTATAGAAATAGAAATAAATTGTTTTTCTTATACTATAGAAAGAAATAAACCTTTGAATTCAGCATTATTCCAAGACTCCTATTTCAAAGTCTATCTTTTAAGGGAAAAATGAAAATAAAAGTAACCCTTCTTTTCCCATTCCCTCTCTATTGCATGGGTGGAAGAACTAAAATAGAGGATTCTGAAAAAAATGGACCTTCGAAATCCAATTTTATGTGTAGCGCAAAGGAGTTGCGATTTCTTCTTATTCCTATAGAACATCTAGTAACAAGAATATGAAATCGTAAATAGCGAAAAATTCTTGTCTTGCGCGGTCTAAGTCTAAGGAAATAAAAAAAATTCGCTTATACAATTTCATCTACATCGAATTTATATATCAGAATAGCGGATAGAGGCATCATTAAAGGAGTCAGGTCTACTTACTTTATGCTTCTTTCCAATTTTATGGTGGATTTGATAAGAACCCTTTTTGCTTTCTTGATAAATAATCGACAAAAAAAGCGTTTTTTTATATAACCTGCTTGTTTTATTATAATTATAACAAGTCCTATATGGAAATGCCCGCTAAAGAGAAAATCTATTTGATTGTCTCTCGGCCAATATCGATTTTTAGAAAGAAAAAACAAGAATTTTCTTCTTTTTTTATTAACATTAAGAAAAAAGAATATAATTAAAATGGAATTGGCAATATAATTTTTATAGACTTTTGAAAGAAAAAAAGGGGTTTTTTTGCAACCGTTATTTCTTATTTCTTGCCTATATCATATCACGGAAACCTTTCGCTTTGGAACGTGGAGAGATGGCTGAGTGGACTAAAGCGGCGGATTGCTAATCCGTTGTACAATTTTTTTTGTACCGAGGGTTCGAATCCCTTTCTTTCTGCTCCCTTGGATCATTTGGGACTTTCGAATTGGAAAGAATTCTGACCCCCGGATTTTCTCATAGATAAATGTACGAAACAAATCCAATAAGAAAAAAAAAACTGAATTTTTACTCCTCGCGTCCAGGATTCCGTCCTGGGTCATTAGATAAGAATCCAAAGATAAAGAGTGAAACAAAGAATATCACTACTGTATAAACAAAAAGTTTGAGAGTAAGCATTACATAATCTCCAAAGGAATAGATTACCAGTTTTTCCTTACCACACGGATCCACTAGGATGGTTTTTTTATACCTAAAAATGCAAAAAAGAATTCTTGAAAAAAATTGCAAGAATTCTTTTATAATAAGCACTCTTATCAATATCAAAAATAGGGTTAGGTGATTAGGTATTGTGTAGGTACCTTTAGGTACCTGCTCAACCTAGGTGCAGGGGAGTAGAAAGGCTGATCCAAATTTATTGCTGTAGCTACCCATTCAATGTAGAAGAATTTAAATTTTAGAATCGAAGGTTCATAATATAAAAATATAAAACTTCTCGGCTTTTACCCATTTTTATATTTTTTTGGAATGAACACATCATTCAATTTGGCATACAGAGTACTAAAGATTTCATCGAAAACTTACAGCAACTTGCCAAACAAAGGCTAATAGAAAAAAGAATAGAGGTATAACAGGCATAATATCCACGATTGGATTGAAAATAGCATAAGCTTCGGGTAATTTGGCAAAGAAAAAACTAGTAGGATAAAGAACAGAATTAAAACAGATACAGGTTAAACTAAGTATATTAGGCATAACAAGCATTTCATTCTTGTAGAGTAAATAATTGGATTTTTCTTGAGTTATTTTTTTAAGGGAAAGAAGGAAAAGGCAGATTCAAAATCTTTTTTCTTCGGACTTTCCCAAACACAAAATACCTCCTTGTATTTGCACTCTCAAATGAGAGTGGAATAAATTCGACTTTCATATAATATCTTAATAGAATTCCATGTAATGATCAATGCATTTTTTGATTCTATATTATCCGCATGTGTAGAATACTAGCAAGAGAATACCTACGAGATCGTGTATGGGAGAAGGTTAGGGGATGGACGGAGAAGCTTTTATCTGCTGCAGAAAAGGAGGTATTGATCAAATCTGTAGCGCAGGCAATACCGGTGTACTCCATGTCATGCTTCCGACTCCCTCGAGGGCTTTGTGAGAGTGTGACTTCTCTGATCAGGCGGTTCCGATGGGGCATCAAGCAAGGAAAACATAAACTGTGTTGGGTTGCATGGGATGTTATGACGAAGCCCAAACACTTGGGAGGGCTTGGCTTCTGTGATCTGGAACTCTTTAACCAAGTGTTGCTGGCAAGGCAGTCGTGGCGGATCCTTCAAAATCCATGATCCTTGAGCGCCAGGATTTTAAAATCCATTTACTTCCCGGAACACACATTATTTGAAGCCACTTTGGGCCCTCATCCTTCCCAGATTTGGAGATCTATTCTTGATGGCAGAGATATAATGGTACATGGTCTTATTAAGAGAATAGGCAATGGAGAAATAACTAATATTTGGTCTGACAATTGGATTCCCAGGGAAAACATGAAACGGCCGCTGACATCTCTCAAGTCTGTGCCTCCAACAAAGGTGTCTGAGTTGATTAATAGCACAACCTCGTCTTGGGATGAGCAACTAGTGCGATCAGTTTTCATCCCTATAGATGCGGAAGCGATCTTGGCTATTCCTCTCTGTACTAGGCAAGTGGAGGACTTTTGGGCATGGAGTGAAGATAGAAGGGGAATCTTTACTGTCAGGTCAGCGTATAAGATGATCCAGCGAGTTAAACTCAGCATGGAGGCATGGTTAGATGGAGAGGAGGGTTCGTCTCACTCTGATTTGGACAACGTGGGATGGGCCAAATTGTGGGGGATCAAGGTCCCATCAAAGCTGAAAAACTTTCTTTGAAGATTGGCACAACACTCTATACCTACAACGGCTCTTTTAAACCATCGCAATATGTCAAACATAGGAGCTTGTCACCTTTGTGGAGCAGAGGATACATAGCGTCATGCCTTGCTGAACTATGCCGTCTCCAGGAGCACTTGGGCGCTGTCTAGGGAGTCGATTGTCGACAACTTGAGTAAGCATTTAGATGATAATGCGAAAACGTGGCTGTTCCCCATGCATGAATCTTTATCGCATGATGACTGCACTGCTTTCGTCATTACTCTTTGGGCACTGTGGGGAGCTCGTCGAAAGGCAATTCACGAGCAATTTTTCCAGAGCCCTTTCTCCATTCATGGCTTTGTCCAGTCTATTTATCGGAGCTGAAATGTTTCGAGAAGAAGTTAGTATAGCAAGTTAACCCACCAGGGACTCAGCAACTACCTTGGATTCGACCACCTGCGGGTATGGCAAAAGTGAACGTGGATTGTCGGCTATCTATATCTATACCTAATATTAAAGGACGAAGCCTTTCATAGTTCTTTATACATCATCTTTTCTATCCGTTGATTTTGTGTTAGTCATAAAGATTGACGGCTGAGATCCTCCCAAAGTCAAATAACAATACTTCTTGGTACGATTCGCCAAGGTGGCTCAGGCCCATGCATATGCAGGGGTCGCTTCCAGTCGTTCAGCCATCACCACGAGCGACCGCATCCCGCGCCTGCCGCAAGAGCCTGACTCCCTCCACGGCCCCACTCTACATGCCGTCACACCGTGCGAAGCCATGCTCGGCGACCTCCGTCTGCAGCTCCAGGGCAAATAGGTCAGGGTGGACGAAGCTCGCAACCGCAAAGCACGCCTAGACCCCTCCAAGAAGCATCATGATGATGTCTGCAGCTCCATGGATGGCGCGTCAACGACGGAGCTGTTCGTCCTTCGTCGTGCACGGAGCAAGACCACTAAGTGAAGTGGGAGGGTGTTTACGGATCGCCCCCTCCACCTCTTCTGCATGGCGGGGCTGGATCCGGCGGCGGTCACCAGGATCTCGGCCTCCTCGCTGCAGCTCGCGAAGCACGAGGGCGCATACCACCGTGGTCCTCCTGAATGACTTCGAATACGAGGCCTACATGTCCAGCTCCCTCTTGTCGCTCCTCACGACTTGGTCGCATTCCACTAAGCCAAGTTCTGCTACATGCCTAGCATGAACCCCGGCGAGCTCCAGATGTGCTCCCGACCTGTGCCTTCACGGCTACACTGCTAGCAAGTTCGCCTCCCTCCTTCCGTCCACGCGTGGAGGAGGTTGTCCTCACGGCACTCGATCGCCCAGATAAGTCCCTGGCCACTTCACGAGCTGTTTCATGAATACTACTCTTCCAAGAAGAAGTTTGATGGGACGTGGGCAGACTTTGCGGTGGTCATGACGATACTGCTTGATGTCCAGTATCAACATGGTAAGCTTCGGTGTCACGGGAGGGGATTGCTGGGGAAACTGGAAGCTTATTTGTTTTTGCACATGAGTGTCTTGACCGGCTTGGAATTGCTGTTGGTGGGAACACAATTTTGTCTGGCTGATGAGTTGCTTCAATCGTTTATGTGTACTAAAGAGTGGAAGAGAGAGCCAAAGAGACGGCATGCGGCACCGGTGACAATATCGCAGAATCTAGAGGGCTGTTCCGCTGTTGTAATGTGATGCCTAAGAATTTTCAACAGGTAGTTGGGATGCTGCTGAATCCCTTCCAGGATCCTCACGAGCTGTGCAGCAAATTCAGGGAGTTGCAGAACAAGCTGCCGAGCAGGTTGTGGAAGCGGAAGAAAAATTAAATAGTATAGAGGATTCTTCTTGGAGTGATGAACTGTATGTGGTGATAAATCTGAATTCCTGACTGTAAATGTTGATTCCAGGAGTAGACAAAAAGGAATTAGAAACACAAGGCATGACCGCATAAAAGGACACTGGACAGAAGGACTGTCTGAGTTTTGATGCTGAGCCGCGCTTCAGGGCGTTCAGCTTCAGTTAAGATTTCTATTCAAACGGCAACCGTAAGTTACAAGGTTGGCGAAGTTTTTATCTGATCTCGACGGAAGAAGGCTCCTTATTTACGCAGAATACAGGAGAAATAACCCCTAAAAAAGTATGTAATAAGAATATAACATAAATAAAGAAACAATCATGTCTAGCTTACCGATCAAATTGATAATAAACGAATACCTCATCTGCGTTTCAACATATGATTTGCTTCATCGCACACAAAAGGCATCACCGGATGATTTGCTCCCTGTATAAGTGCAAGTAAAGGTGAGACTGACAGTCGATGAAGTGAGCACACCGTATCATTCTTACACCCAGAAACCAGTGCTTCAGATCAGGGTCAATAAATAATTCTACAGAGTAAATGACAGCAAGGGCGCATGGTATGATTCAGTAGCAAATTCAAGTTCCAGTTCATGATTTATTTATTCAAACCAACAAGACAAATGGAAGATAAACTTCAGACCATAGTACAGACTGAACTCTGACATTATAGTTGACGAGTCTGGAGTAAACATTGAGTCTGAAATAAAGTTATTACAAATAAACTACAGTCATACCGCATTCAATCCTAATTCACCCAAGTCTTTTAGAAAACGTCTCGCATAAGCATTATAAAGTATACCATCGCTCGCCCGAAAATCCCCGGCATGGATAATGAGAGCCGACCTGCTAAATCTGCTCGACGACAACTTCAATTGCCTGGTCGGTGCCGGCCATGGTTTCTTCCAGACCTGTCGCTGCCATCCACCTTGCTCCTCTTGAATAAAGTCTTCAAGAAGCAAGGGCCATCAGCGAAGAAACTCCTCATTCCCAACAACAGCAGACGAGGCTAAGAACATGCACAAAGAAAGAACAAACAAGCAATGTGAGGAGTTGCAACCGAGAGGATGAAAGAAAAATAAACTCACATCGGGCATGGGAAAAGAAAATACACTCACAAGACGACAACAGGAAGAACAAGTTGTTGTATGGTCACATTGTACATAGTATCATTGTTGTATATTTTTTGCATAGATACAAAAACAATGTACATATAGAGGGGCTCCGTAGATATAGTAATTTTTCATATAAATACAATGATTATGTATGCCTGTTATATGGCGTACAACACAGCCATGTACTTATGTATTGTGATAGCATACTGTGTTTGTGAAATGCGAGCGGCAGACAATCTGAGTGGTTTTCTTCTTATTCGGCATGAAGTTACAATGGATGAATATTCTGTAGATTGATTTGAATCACTGTACAGATGACCCATCAGTCAGTGGGAGTTCACTTGCGGGGCTTTTAGTTTCAATGGTGCAAACATGTACTAATATACTTCCATTCATAATTGCATTTTAGAACAAGACAAAAACGAATGTTTGTTCTATACGAGAAGGCCAATTTGGCTCCCGGGCTCAGCTGCACCCGCTCAGACGAAAAAAATCAAAACAAATATTAAAAAAATTCAGAAAAAATTCCAAGTTTTTTTTGTATGGTAGATAATTTGATGCGTGAGGTTTGCCATAAATTTCAACTCTTTTGGACATTTGAGCAGCTCTCTGCAAAAAAGACAAAATCGGGGTCTGTAAAAAAGTTTATTGTTTACGAACTGTTTTGACCCGATTTGTCTTTTTTGCCGAGTGCTTATCAGATATCCAAATGAGTTGAAATTTAGAGCAGACCGCACGCATCAAATTATCTACCACACAAAAAAAATTGAATTTTTTGAATTTTTCTAGTATTGTTTTGAATTTTTTTCTGAGCGGGAACATCTGAGCCCGGGCTCAGATGCGGATTTTCGGTTCTATACCAGCTATTTTGGTCATGTGCATCAATTAATTTGTGGTTGTCTCCTCTCCTGCGGCCCATTGTTAACAATTCTCCTTTTGCTAGGACAAAACTACATTCACTATATTATGAATGTGAGTTGGTGGTCGGCGGCGGTGACTGTGTCACACATTCTCATTTGCCGTGGATATTTTAATCATACAAAAATGGAAGCATATCAAAGTTATTTGTAGGCAGCTTTTTTCTTTATTCAAACCAATCTTGGTAGGAAAAACATCCTCGGGTTCAAATCCAATATAAAAACCATCCAATAGATATTTACTGAGTTGAAGATGAGAATGAGGTGGATTAGGGAGACAAGTGACCGGAGCAATATAACACGCCGATGACATACATAGCCGAGGGACGTATAGAAGGGAGGAGGTATATGATGACTTGATTTCTTGTGGCCTAGGACGGGAGAGATACATTATGGAATGGAAGGAGCAGATCAAGGAAGCAAAAAGGAGAAAGGAGACGTGTCAGTAAGGAGAAGTTAATATGTGATCTTCACTTAACTCATAATTCCAAATAACTATTGTATTTAAGATATCATTGCACTGGGTGCATAACATTCAGATATATGGTCATTGATATAGTTTGCCGATCGTGGATCTGCTCACTTCGGGTTTTTCTTTTACTCGCCTACATGTAGCTTTGGTCTTATATGACTTTGCTATCTGGCGTGTTTTTGTGTGTGCGTGTGTTGGTGTTGGTTGTGTGCATCGTAGCTATGCAGAGGCCGGATGTGTGCTCTTTGGGTTTGTATCCTCTTGATGCTCCTCTTTGAGCCAATAAAATCCATGCTTTATCGAAAAAAACATTCAGATATATAAAGGTACAAGAAAAATGATTTAAGAGGAAACAAAATCAACAATGCCATATGATTTGCACGAGGATTCAAAATGTATATGTTTCACATAATTATTGTTGAACTACTAGAATATGTATGCCTCCGTTGCAACGCACGGACATTTTTGCTAGTATATGCTTAAGCATTAACGAAGTAACACTGATTTATTTAGCGCGACATTGCTCAGAACACTATAGCGCACTATTTTATTCCCGTGGAACAGACACACACCCATGGTAAGTAGCATAGTGATTGCACCAGAGACCAGAGCTATTCCAAGACCAGATTATATAAAGATAAAGAAGAAACTAGCCTGGCTTGTCTTTCCGGGAAGGAGCCCGCCTTTGCTAACAACGACGGCCAATAATAATGATAAACATTGACTGGATTAGGCGGTAGTGAGAATCCATGGAAGTCGTTGCATGGAAATCAACATCAGGTCAAGCAACACTTTTAGTGATGAAAATTGACTGGACTAGGCGGTCGTGAGAATCCATGGAAGTCGTTGTATGGAAATCAACATCAGGTCAAGCAACACTTTTAGCATTGTGGAGATCAACATCAGGTCAAGCCTGAATTCTGTATTCGATCAAAGACTGGACTATCACAAAATAAGCCACACAGAAAATGATCGGGTTCTCACAAGAAACCAAAGGAAAAGCTGTACAGACAAGCACGTTACATGTGCCCTGAGATATTACTCAAGTATGGAACACTTGAAAACGTCGCAATGCAAATGTTTCTAGGAATGAAGATCGCGGCATTCACCTAATCGCTAAGGCTGCAGCAGAGGACCTTCTTCTATGGCCTCAAAGATGTAAGAACCCGCATAAACAATTCCTGCTACGGGATTAGGGGGCCATGTTTGTCTCATTTAGCTGCGAGATTATAGCTCTCATTTCGGGTTTCGTTGGCTATATTGGCTTGTCATTTCGGGGTCTGCTGTGTAAGAGGGCTATCTCATCACATTGTATCGTTCCGCCGTGTAACTTGAGGTTGTTACTTTATTATAGTTAAAGCGCGACGAAAGCCTGTTCCGAGATTATAGCTCTCATGTAATCTTTAATCCTTTCTTCTTTTCTTCCTCAGAATGCCTTGTAACTATCCCTACTTTCTGTACTTGCTTCACCTTTGGTATTATAAGGTTCAGGCTGGCGAAGCCCGCCCTTGACGTGTCAAAAAGAAAATTTCTCATTATTACTGATGAAGATTAAAAAGAAGGGAACATAGTGTTTCTTGCCGATGAGTTGCGTCCTGCTTCAGCCACCCAATCGTTGCTGTCAACGGTTTAGTCAACCCTGGAGACTTTTCTACTTTGCAAAGAGTATATGCGAAACTTTGCTTTTCCAGAACACTTTAAGACTAGTTTAACAGAGGCCACCTAATTTGTCTATACACTAATGATTCAAAGGTATCTATCCTGTAAGTTGCATCATGCTATTTTCCTTTTATTTATTTTTGATAAAGGGTGGCTTTTATTGCCTCAAAATGGAGTATCAAGAGGATACATAACACAATGAGCACACACCCGGTCTCTGTATAAATAGGATGCACACAGCCAACTCAACACACACAAACACGCCAACAACTAGCAAAGTCATAAGACCAAAAGCTATGTGTAGGCGAGGAAAAAGAAAAAAAACATAACGATCATATTAGTGATCAACAAACTAAAACTAAGACCATATCCGCACCAACCATTGACACCACATTGATGACAAAGATCTTCAACAACAATGCCTTCAGGAAGGGAGCGACACTCAAGCGCCGCCATCACCGGATCCAACCAGAAAGGCCAGAATCTAAGTTTTCACCCTGCAGTATGAGTCGAAGCATATCCGAGCAATGCCTCCAAAAAGGTAACAACGTAAAATAAACATCACCATTGCTAGACATAACCACTCGGGTCTGACCTAGACTTTCGCCCCGGTGCTCGAGACTGGGTGCACGCAGCACCACCATCCAAGCCACACAAGTGTTGTCGCGGCCGCTTTTCCACAATCTCCGCAGGTACAATTTGACGGTCGCCACCTCACATCCATCCCTTCGCGTCAAGAGATAAAACCTTCCGACGTCTTTTCGATCAAGAGATAAAACCTTCCATTTGACGGTCATCCATTATTTGCATTCCACCACTAAAGTCATCCACTCGATCAAGAGATAAAACCTTCCGATGTCTTTTCGATGACCTCTGCTATCGTGGATCCATAGGAAATCATTGCAGAACAATCATCAGCCACCACCATCCGGTCAATCGGATATGGATCAACACCTACAACCAAAGATCACGACGTTGTTGGCCGGCACTACACACGCGGAAGGCCAGCACGTCGCCGCAGCCCCACGTGCCCCGCGCAAGGACCACCTCATGACACCCGTTGTCGTCCCGGCGATAGGTCCCGGTGGATGACCGGCCTCCAGCACTGCACGACACTGAAGGAAATATGCCCTAGAGGCAATAATAAAGTTGTTATTTATATTTCCTTATATCATGATAAATGTTTACTATTCATGCTAAAATTGTATTAACCGGAAACTTAGTACATGTGTGAATACATAGACAAAACAGAGTGTTCCTAGTATGCCTATACTTGACTAGCTCGTTAATCAAGGATGGTTAAGTTTCCTGACCATAGACATGTGTTGTCATTTAATGAACGGGATCACATCATTAGAGAATGATGTGATGGACAAGACTCATCCGTTAGCTTAGCATAATGATCGTTAAGTTTTATTGCTATTGCTTTCTTCATAACTTATACATATTCCTCTGACTATTAGATTATGCAACTCCCGAATACCGGAGGAACACCTTGTGTGCTATTAAACGTCACAACGTAACTGGGTGAATATAAAGATGCTCTACAGGTGTCTCCGAAGGTGTTCGTTGGGTTGGCATAGATCGAGATTATGATTTGTCACTCCGAGTATCGGAGAGGTATCTCTGGGCCCTCTCGGTAATGCACATCACTATAAGCCTTGCAAGCAATGTGACTAATGAGTTAGTTGTGGGATGATGTTACGGAACAAGTAAAGAGACTTGCCGGTAACGAGATTGAACTAGGTATGATGATACCGATGATCGAATATCGGGCAGGTAACATACCGATGACAAAGGGAATAATGCATTGACCGATAAAGATCTTCGTAGAATATGTAGGAACCAATATGAGCATCCAGGTTCCTCTATTGGTTATTGACCGAAGATGTGTCTCAGTCATGTCTACATAATTCTCGAACCCGTAGGGTCCGCACTCTTAACGTTCGATGACGATTTGTATTATGAGTTATGTGTTTTAGTAACCGAAGTTTGTTCGACTCCCGGATGAGATCACGGACATGACGAGGAGTCTCGAAATGGTCGAGAGGTAAAGATTCAGATATTGGAAGGTCGTATTCGGACATCGGAATGGTTTCAAGTGGTTCGGGTATTTTATCGGAGTACCGAGGCGTTACCGGAACCCCCCAGGGAAAGTATTGGGCCTTATGGGCCATAGGGGAGAGAGGGCAGCCCACAAGGGGATGGCGCCCCCCCCATGGGGAGTCCGAATAGGACAAGGGGAGGGGGCGCGGCCCCCCTTTCCCTCTCCCTCACCTCTCCTTCCCCTTTCCCCCTCCGTAAGAAGGAAGGGGGGCGAGTAGGACTAGGAGTCCTAGTCGGTTCCCGCCCCGTATGGCGCTCCCCTTGGCCGGCCTCCTCCCTCTCCTCCTTTATATATGGGGGCAGGGGCACCCGATAGCACATCAATTGTTCTCTTAGCCGTGTGCGGTGCCCCACTTCACAGTTTACTCCACTGGTCATAGCGTCGTAGTGCTTAGGCGAAGCCCTACGCGGATCACATCACCATTACCGTCATCACATCATCGTGCTGACGGAACTCTCCCTCGACCCTCTGCTGGATCAAGAGTTCGAGGGACGTCATCGAGCTGAACGTGTGCTGAACACGGAGGTGACGTACATTCGGTACTTAGATCGGTTAGATCGTGAAGACGTTCGACTACATCAACCTCATTAAACTAACGCTTCCGCTTTCGGTCTATGAGGGTACGTGGATACACTCTCCCCTCTCGTTGCTATGCATCTCCTAGATAGATCTTGCATGAGCGTAGGAATTTTTTTTGAAATTGCATGCTACCTTCCCCAACAGTGGTATCAGAGCCAGGTCTATGCGTAGATGATATGCACGGGTAGAACACCAAGAGTTGTGGGCGATAATTTTGATTCGGCGGTATTGTTGGATGAAGAGGCCCGGAGCAACATTACATGACCACGTTCATGAGACCGGTTCTTCGGACGTGCTTCTGCACGCAGGTGGCTGGCGGGTGTCTGTTTCTCCAACTTTAGTTGAATCAAATTGGACTACGACCGGTCCTTGTTGAAGGTTAAAACAGCACACTTGACGAAAAATCGTCGTGGTTTTGATGCGTAGGTAAGAACGGTTCTTGCTAGAAGCCCGTAGCAGCCACGTAAAACTTGCAACAACAAAGTAGAGGACGTCTAACTTGTTATTGCAGGGCATGTTGTGATGTGATATGGTCAAGACGTGATGAGATATAATTTGTTGTATGAGATGATCATGTTTTGTAAAAATTATCGGCAACTGGCAGGAGCCTTATGGTTGTCGCTTTATTGTATGAAATGCAATCTCCATGTAATTGCTTTACTTTATCACTAAGCGGTGGCGATAGTCGTAGAAGCAATAGTTGGCGAGACGACAACAATGCTACGATGGAAATCAAGGTGTCAAGCCGGTGACGATGGAGATCAATGTGTCAAGCCGGTGACAATGGAGATCATGACAGTGCTTTGGAGATGGAGATCAAAGGCACAAGATGATGATGGCCATACCATGTCACATATTTTGATTGCATGTGATGTTTATATTTTATACATCTTATTTAGCTTTGGACGGCGGTAGTGATACGTCTCCGTCGTATCTATAATTTTCGATTGTTCCATGCCAATATTATACAACTTTCATATACTTTTGGCAACTTTTTATATTATTTTTGGGACTAACATATTGATCCAGTGCCCAGTGCCAGTTCCTGTTTGTTGCATGTTTCATGTTTCGCAGAAAACCCATATCAAACGGAGTCCAAACGGAATAAAAACGGACGGAGAATATTTTTGAAATATTTGCGATATTTGGGAAGAAGAATCAACGTGAGACGGTGCCCGAGGGGGCCACGAGGCAGGGGCACCCCGTAAGGCGGTTGCTGCTATTCTTTTGCCGCAAGAAACCTAATTTTTGGAGAAAAAAAATCATGGCGAAGGTTTCAATCCAATCGGAGTTACGGATCTGCGGTTATAAAAGAAACGGTGAAAGGGCAGAATCCAGATAGCAGAAACAGAGAGAGACAGAGAGACAGATCCAATCTCGGAGGGGCTCTCGCTCCTCCCATACCATGGAGACCAAGGACCAGAGGGGAAAACCTTCTCCCATCTAGGGAGAAGGTCAAGGAAGAAGAAGAAGAAGAAGAAGGGGGGCCCTCTCCACCTCTCTTCTGGTGGCGCCGGAACGCCGCCGGGGCCATCATCATCACCGCAATCTACACCAACAACTTCACCGCCCTCATCACCAACTCTTCCCCCTCTATTCAGCGGTGTAACCCCTCTTTTACCCGCTGTAATCCCTACTTAAACATTGTGCTCAATGCTATATATTATTTCCCAATGATGTATGGCTATCCTATGATGTTTGAGTAGATTCGTTTTGTCCTATGGGTTAATTGATGATCGTGATTGGTTTGAGTTGCATGTTTTATTATTGGTGCTGTCATATGGTGCTCTCCGTGTCGCGCAAGCGTGAGGGATCCCCGCTGTAGGGTTTGCAATATGTTCATGATTTGCTTATGGTGGGTGGCGTGAGTGACAGAAGCACAGACCCGAGTAAGCAGGTTGTTTGCATATGGGATAAAGTGGACTTGATACCTCAATGCTATGGTTGGGTTTTACCTTAATGATCTTTAGTAGTTGTGGATGCTTGCTAGAGTTCCAATCATAAGTGCATATGATCCAAGAAGAGAAAGTATGTTAGCTTATGCCTCTCCCTCAAATAAAATTGCAATAGTTATTACCGGTCTAGTTATCGATTGCCTAGGGACAAATTACTTTCTCGTGACAACAAGCTCTCTACTAAAACTAACTTAGTTGTGTCTTCGTCTAAACATACCCTAGCTTTTTATTTACGTGCTCTTTATATTCTTGCAAACCTATCCAAGAACACCTACAAAGTACTTCTAGTTTCATACTTGTTCTAGGTAAAGCGAACGTTAAGCGTGCGTAGAGTTGTATCGGTGGTCGATAGAACTTGAGGGAATATTTGTTCTACCTTTAGCTCCATGTTGGGTTCGACACTCTTACTTATCGAAAGAGGCTACAATTGATCCCCTATACTTATGGGTTATCAAGATCTTTTTCTGGCGCCGTTGCCGGGGAGTCACACCGTGGGGTGAATATTCTCGTGTGTGCTTGTTTGCTTTATCTCTAAGTACTTTTTATTTGCTGTTCTAAGTTGTTTTCTATCTTTAGTTATGGGTAGGAAACGCAAAATACCAAAAAAAAATAGTTGTACCTACTGAACCAATGGTTGAAGAACCACTCAAAATCTATCACACTCCTGAAGCCTTTTACTTGGATCATCTTCGACCACTTTGTGCTCGTGCTGAAACCCCAACTAGCTTAGTTGAGGGCAAATCTTTAGATGAGCATGCTTGTTTTGTGCGACACCGCTTATCTCCAAAAGGGAAACTTTTACTGAATCAAATTCATCGTTTGCAATGCTATGCTTGGAATTTATGTGAAATATTTGATGTGACTTGTTGTTCTGAAAACCCTAAGAAACACCTTCCCTACCAATGTGAGTTTAGTGATAATGGAATCGTATCTTCGTATGCTAAGGGTGTTTATAATTACTATGATGTTCAACAAATTGAAGAATTTGTTGCTTTTAAGGGTGCTTATGAAATTTCTTCTTTGATTGAAAAGTATGATGCTACTCTTTACAAATCTGAAAATTTTGCCATACTTGAATATTGTTATGATAATTATGCTTCTAATGCCTATGTTAGACCTTATATTGAGGACTCCCCCGCTGTCCAAGAAGAGACTAGTATTTTGCAGGAGTCTATGGAAGAAGAAATTAATGACATTGTGAGCTCATTGGATGAAAAAGATGAGGAGGAGAGCGAAGAACAAAAGGAGGAAGAGCGGATTGATCACTCGTGCCCACCTTCTAATGAGAGTAACTCTTCAACTCATACATTGTTTAATTTCCCTTCGTGCTTACCGAAGGATGAATGCTATGATGATTGTTATGACCCTGTTGATTCTTTTGAAATATCCCTTTTTGATGATGCTTGCTATGCTTGTGGCCAAGATGCCAATATGAAATATGCTTATGGAGATGAACTTGCTATAGTTCCTTATGTTAAACATGAAATTGTTGCTATTGCACCCACACATGATAGTCCTATTATCTTTTTGAATTCTTCCGACTACACTATATCGGAGAAGTTTGCCCTTATTAAGGATTATATTGATGGGCTGCCTTTCACCGTTGCACATGGTGATTTTGATGAATATAATATGCATGTGCTTGCTGCTCCTACTTGCAATTATTATGACAGAGGAACTATATCTCCACCTCTCTATGTTTCCAACATGATTAAATTGCAAGAAACTGTTTATACTATGCATTGGCCTTTACTATGTGTTCATGAATTGTTCTTTTATGACATGCCGATGCATAGGAAGAGAGTTAGATTTCGTTGTTGCATGATATATGTTACTTTGTGCTCACTACTAAATTGCAAATCATTGTTAATTAAAATTGGCTTTGATATACCTTGGGAACCGGGTGGATCCATTACTTGAGCACTATATGCCTAGCTTAATGGCTTTAAAGAAAGCGCTGCCAGGGAGACAACCCGGAAGTTTTAGAGAGTCATTTATTTCTGTTGAGTGCTTTTATATAGTTTAAAAACAAAGAAATAAAGAGGGGAACCCAAAACTTTTTCAAAAAGGAAAGTGAAAGTGAGAGAGACAAGCATGGTTGAAGTGGGGGAGCTCCTTGAACTTTGTTCTTGCTCACGGAAACTTTGTGAATCTTGATTACAGAAACTATTCAACAAAAATAATTATCCCCTTGTACAATTCCATTGTATTATAAAAATAATGTGTCAAGGTTTCCCTTTAGGATGTTTACAATGCTTGTTGGTTTGTGCGGTGCAGGAACAAACTTTGGTTGTAGTGCGCGATTTTACGTTTTTTACTGGAACGTCAAATGGTTCTGAAACTTTTTGTACTGTCTTTCTATACAAATTGTTTATTTTCCCTAATTTTGGCAGAATTTTTGGAGTACCAGAGGTATGGTGAATGTTCAGATTACTACAGACTGTCCTGTTTAAGACAGATTCTGTTTTTGATGCATAGTTTGCTTGTTTTGATGAAACTATCGATTTCTATCAGTGGATTAAGCCATTGGAAAGTTATATTACAGTAGCTACAATGAAAAAACAAAATATGAATTAGTTTGCAACAGTACCTAGAGTAGTGATTTGCTTTATTATACTAACGGATCTTACCGAGTTTTCTGTTGAGTTTTGTGTGGATGAAGTGTTCGAAGATCGAGGATGTCTCGATATGAGGATAAGGAGGAGAGGCAAGAGCTCAAGCTTGGGGATGCCCAAGGCAACCCAAGTAAATATTCAAGGAGACTCAAGCGTCTAAGCTTGGAGATGCCCCGGAAGGCATCCCATCTTTCTTCAACAAGTATCGGTATGTTTTCGGATTCGTTTCGTTCATGCGATATGTGCAAATCTTGGAGCGTCTTTTGCATTTAGTTTTCACTTTTCTTTTATGCACCATTGTGGTATGAGATAGTCCATGGTTGGCTTTATAGAATGCTTCATGTGCTTCACTTATATCATTTGAAGTTTGGATTGCCTGTTTCTCTTCACATAGAAAACCACCATTTGTAGAATGCTCTTTTGCTTCACTTATATTTGTTAGAGCGTGGGAATATCTTTTGTAGAAAGAATTAAACTCTCTTGCTTCACTTATATCTATTTAGAGAGTTGACAGGAACTGGTCATTCACATGGTTAGTCATAAAATCCTACATAAAACTTGTAGATCACTGAACATGATATGTTTGATTCCTTGCAATAGTTTTGCGATATAAAGATGGTGATATTAGAGTCATGCTAGTGGGTAGTTGTGGGTTGTAGAAATACCTGTGTTGAAGTTTGTGATCACTGTAGCATGCACGTATGGTGAACCGTTATGTGATGTAGTCGGAGCATGAGGTATTTATTGATTGTCTTCCTTATGAGTGGCGGTCGGGGACGAGCGATGGTCTTTTCCTACCAATCTATCCCCCTAGGAGCATGCGCGTAGTACTTTGTTTTGATGACTAATAGATTTTTGCAATAAGTATGTGAGTTCTTTATGACTAATGTTGAGTCCATGGATTATACGCACTCTCACCCTTCCATCATTGCTAGCCTCTTCGGTACCATGCATTGCCCTTTCTCACCTCGAGAGTTGGTGCAAACTTCGCCGGTGCATCCAAACCCCGTGATATGATACGCTCTGTCACACATAAGCCTCCTTATATCTTCCTCAAAACAGCCACCATACCAACCTATCATGGCAATCCCATAGCCATTCCGAGATACATTGCCATGCAACTTCCATCATCATCATATACATGACTTGAGCATTCATTTTCATATTGCTTTGCATGATCGTAAGACAGCTAGCATGATATTTTCATGGCTTGTCCGTTTTTTGATATCTTTGCTACGCTAGATCATTGCACATCCCGGTACACCGCCGGAGGCATTCATATAGAGTCATATCTTTGTTCTAGTATTGAGTTGTAAGTAGATAAAAGTGTGATGATCATCCTTATTAGAACATTGTCCCAGGTGAGGTTATCAAAATAAAAGAGGCCAAAGAAGCCCAAATAAAAAAAGAGGCCAAAGAAGCCCACCAAAAAAAAGGGAGAAAAAATAAGAGAAAAGAGAGAAATGACAATGTTACTATCCTTTTACCACACTTGTGCTTCAGAGTAGCACCATGTTCTTCATATAGAGAGTCTCTTCAGTTATCACTTTCATATACTAGTGGGAATTTTAATTATAGAACTTGGCTTGTATATTTCGATGATGGGCTTCCTCAAATGCCCGAGGTCTTCATGAGCAAGCAAGTTGGATGCACACCCACTTAGTTTCCAGTTTGACCTTTCATACACTTATAGCTCTTAGTGCATCCGTTGCATGGCAATCCCTCCTCCTCACATTGACATCAATTGATGGGCATCTCCATAGCCCATTGATTAGCCGCGTCGGTGTGAGACTTTCTCCTTTTTTGTCTTCTCCACACAACCTCCATCATCATATTCTATTCCACCTATAGTGCTATGTCCATGGCTCACGCTCATGTATTGCGTGAAAGTTGAAAAGGTTTGAGAACGTCAAAAGTATGAAACAATTGCTTGGCTTGTCATCGGGGTTGAGCATGATTTGAATATTTTGTGTGGTGAAGATGGAGCATAGCCAGACTATATGATTTTGTAGGGATAACTTTCTTTGGCCATGTTATTTTGAAAAGACATGATTGCTTTATTAGTATGCTTGAAGTATTATTGTCTCAATGTCAAAAGATACACTATTGCTTTGAATCACTCTTGTATTAATATTCATGCCATGATTAGATACATGATCAAGATTATGCTAGGTAGCATTCCACATCAAAAATTATCTTTTTTATCATTTACCTACTCGAGGACGAGCAAGAATTAAGCTTGGGGATGCTGATACGTTTCCGTCGTATCTATAATTTTCGATTGTTCCATGCCAATATTATACAACTTTCATATACTTTTGGCAACTTTTTATATTATTTTTGGGACTAACATATTGATCCAGTGCCCAGTGCTAGTTCCTCTTTGTTGCATGTTTCATGTTTCGCAGAAAACCCATATCAAACGGAGTCCAAACGGAAGGAGAATATTTTTGGACTATTTTTGATATTTGGGAAGAAGAATCAACACGAGACGGTGCCCGAGGGGGCCACGAGACAGGGGGCGCGCCCCTGACCCTCGTGGGCACCCCGTAAGGTGGTTGCTGCTATTCTTTTGCCGCAAGAAAGCTAATTTTCGGAATAAAAATCGTGGCGAAGGTTTCAATCCAATCGGAGTTACGGATCTCCAGTTATAAAAGAAACGGTGAAAGGGCAGAATCTGGAGAGCAGAAACAGAGAGAGACAGAGAGACAGATCCAATCTCGGAGGGGCTCTCGCCCCTCCCATGCCATGGAGACCAAGGACCAGAGGGGAAAACGTTCTCCCATCTAGGGAGAAGGTCAAGGAAGAAGAAGAAGAAGAAGGGGGGCCCTCTCCCCCTGTCTTCCGATGGCGCCGGAACGCCGCCGGGGCCATCATCATCACCGCAATCTACACCAACAACTTCACCGCCGTCATCACCAACTCTTCCCCCCTCTATGCAGCGGTGTAACCCCTCTTTTACCCGTTGTAATCTCTACTTAAACATGGTGCTCAACGCTATATATTATTTCCCAATGATGTATGGTCATCCTATGATGTTTGAGTAGATCTGTTTTGTCCTATGGGTTAATTGATGATCGTAATTGGTTTGAGTTGCATGTTTTTATATTGGTGCTGTCCTATGGTGCTCTCCGTGTCGCGCAAGTGTGAGGGATCCCCGCTGTAGGGTTTGGAATATGTTTGTGATTTGCTTATGGTGGGTGGCGTGAGTGACAGAAGCACAGACCCGAGTAAGCAGGTTGTTTGCATATGGGATAAAGAGGAGTTGATACTTTAATGCTATGGTTGGGTTTTACCTTACTGATCTTTAGTAGTTGCGGATGCTTTCTAGAGTTCCAATCATAAGTGCATATGATCCAAGAAGAGAAAGTATGTTAGCTTATGCCTCTCCCTCAAATAAAATTGCAATAGTGATTACCGGTCTAGTTATCGATTGCCTAGGGACAAATAACTTTCTCGTGACAACAAGCTCTCTACTAAAACTAACTTAGTTGTGTCTTCATCTAAACAGCCCCTAGATTTTTATTTACGTGCTCTTTATATTCTTGCAAACCTATCCAACAACACCTACAAAGTACTTCTAGTTTCTACTTGATCTAGGTAAAGTGAACGATAAGCGTGTGTAGAGTTGTATCGCTGGTCGATAGAACTTGAGGGAATATTTGTTCTACCTTTAGCTCCTCGTTGGGTTCGACACTCTTACTTATCAAAAGAGGCTACAATTGATCCCCTATACTTGTGGGTTATCAGGTAGCATTATAAGATGATCCCTCACTAAATTTCAAGGTATACGTGTTCTCCCTGAGTATGCACCGTTGCTACAGTTCGTCGTGCCGAGATACCACATGATGATCGGGTGTGATAAGCCCTACGTTCACATACAACGGGTGCAAGGCATTTTTGCACGTGCAGAATACTCGGGTTAAACTTGACGAGCCTAGCATATGCAGATATGGCCTCGGAACACTGAGAAGGTCGAACGTGAATCATATAGTAGATATGATCAACATAGAGATGTTCACCATTGAAAACTACTCCATCTCATGTGATGATCGGACATAGTTTAGTTGATATGGATCACGTGATCATTTAGATGACTAGAGGGATGTCTATCTAAGTGAGAGTTCTTAAGTAATATGATTAATTGAACTTTAATTTATCATGAACTTAATCCTGATAGTTTTTGCATATCTATGTTGTTGTAGATCAATGGCCCGTGCTACCGTTCACTTGTATTTAACGCGTTCCTAGAGAAAGCTAAGTTGAAAGATGATGGTAGTAACTACACGGACTAGGTCCGTAACTTGAGGATTATCCTCATTGCTGCACAGAGAATTACGTCCTGGAAGCACCGCTAGGTGCAAGGCCCACTGTAGGAGCAACTCTGGACGTTATAAACGTCTGGGAGACTAAAGCTGATGACTACTCGATAGTTCAGTGCGCCATGCTTTACGGCTTAGAATCGGGACTTCAAAGACGTTTGGAACGTCATGGAGCATATGAGATGTTCCAGGAGTTGAAGTTAATATTTCAAGCAAATGCCCGAGTTGAGAGATATGAAGTCTGCAACAATTTCTATAGCTGCAGGATGGAGGAGAATAGTTTTGTCAGTGGACACATACTCAGTTTGTTTGGGTACCATAACCACTTGACTTAGCTGGGAGTTAGAGCATAATTGGTTTGTTGCTAATATTTGGCTTGCCAAATGTTGGCATTGCCAACTATTGGCAATACCAAGACTTGCCAACTATTGGCAATTTTATGTGAGATAGGCAAAACAACTCGTAGCCAACAAAGTAGTTGCCAATATTTGGCACAATGCCAAATATTGGCAATGCCAATTTTTGGCAGCAAACCAATTATGCTCTTAATCTTCCTGATGATAGTGTCATTGACAGAGTTCTTCAATCACTGCCACCAAGCTATAAAGGCTTCGTGATGAACTAAAACATGCAAGGGATGGAAAAGACAATTTTCGAGCTCTTCGCGATGCTAAAGGCTGCGGAGTTAGAAATCAAGGAGCATCAAGTGTTTATGGTTAACAAGACCACTAGTTTCAAGAAAAGGGGCAAAGGGAAGCAGGGGAACTTCAAGAAGAATAGCAAGCAAGTTGCTGCTCCCGGGAAGAAGCCCAAGTATGGACCTAAGCCTGAAACTGAGTGCTTCTACTGCAAAGGGACTGGTCACTGGAAGAGGATTTGCCCCAAGTATTTGGCGGATAAGAAGGATGGCAAAGTGAAAGGTATATTTGATATACATGTTATTGATGTGTACCTTACTAATGCTCGTAGTAGCGCCTGGGTATTTCATACTGGTTCTGTTGCTCATATTTGCAACTCGAAATAGGGGCTACGGATTAAACGAAGATTGGCTAAGGACGAGGTGACGATGCGCGTCGGAAATGGTTCCAAGGTCGATATGATCGCCATCGGCATGCTACCTCTATATCTACCTCTGGGTTTAGTTTTAGACCTGAATAATTGTTATTTGGTGCCAGTGTTGAGAATGAACATTATATCCGGATCTTGTTTGATGCGAGACGGTTATTCATTTAAATCCGAGAATAATGGTTGTTCTATTTATATGAGCAATATCTTTTATGCTCATGCACCCTTGATGAGTGGTCTATTTTTGTCGAATCTCGATCGTACTGATACACATATTCATAATATTGAAGCCAAAAGATGCAAAGTTAATCATGGTAGTGCAACTTATTTGTGGTACTGCCGTTTAGGTCATATTGGTGTAAAGCGCATGAAGAAACTCCATGTTGATGGGCTTTTAGAATCACTTGATTATGAATCACTTGATGCTTGCGAACCATGCCTCATGGGCAAGATGACTAAGACTCTATTCTCAAGAACAATGGATCAAGCCACCGACTTATTGGAAATAATACATACTGATGTGTGCGGTCCAATGAGTGAGGAGGCTCGTGGCGGGTATCGTTATTTTCTGACCTTCACAGATGATTAGAGCAGATATGGGTATATCTACTTAATGAAAAAGAAGTCTGAAACATTTGACAAGTTCAAAGAATTTCAGAGTGAAGTGGAAAATGATCGTAATAAGAAAATAAAGTTTCTACGATCTGATGGCCGAGCGTAATATTTGAGTTACGAGTTTGGTTGCTAAGAATGGATCCTTTGTAGAGAAGGAGTTTCTCTCGAAAGAAGTGAGTGCGAGGAAAGTAGAACTTTGTGAGGTAATTGTACCTTGTCCCGAATTGGAGAGTAGTTCATCAAAGAAATCAGTTCCAGTGATGCCTACACCAATTAGTGAGGAAGCTAATGATGATGATCATGAAACTTCAGATCAAGTTACTACCAAACCTCATAGGTCAAGCAGAGTATGATCCGCACCAAAGTGGTAAGGTAATCCTGTTCTGGAAGTCATGTTAGTAGACCACGATGAACCTACGAACTATGAGGAAGCGATGATGAGCCCATATTCCGTGAAATGGCTTGAGGCCATGAAATCTGAGATGGGATCCATGTATGAGAACAAAGTGTGTACTTTGGTTGACATGCCCGATGGTCGGCAAGCCATAGAGAATAAATGGATTTTCAAGAAGAAGATTGATGCTGACGGTAATGTTACTGTCAACAAAGCTCGACTTGTTGCCAAAGATTTTAGAAAAGTTCAAGGAGTTGACTACGATGAGACCTTCTCACCCGTAGCGATGCTTAAGCCTGTCCGAATCATGTTAGCAATTGCCGCATTTTATGATTATGAAATTTGGCAAATGGATGTCAAAACTGCATTCCTTAATGGATTTCTTAAATACGAGTTGTATATGACGCAACCAGAAGGTTTTGTCGATCCTAAAGGTGCTTACAAAGTGTGCAAGCTCCAGCGATCCATTTATGGACTGGTGCAAGCTTCTCGGAGTTGGAATATATGCTTTGATAGTGTGATCAAAGCATATGATTTTATACGGACTTTTGGAGAAGCCTGTATTTACAAGAAAGTGAGTGGGAGCTCTGTAGCATTTCTAATCTTATATGTGGATGACATATTGTTGATTGGAAATAATACAAAATTTCTGGATAGCATAAAAGGATACTTGAATAAGAATTTTTCAATGAAAGACCTCGATGAAGCTGCTTATATATTGGGCATTAAGATCTATAGAGATAGATCAAGACGCTTAATTGGACTTTCACAAAGCACATACCTTGATAAAGTTTTGAAGAAGTTCAAAATGGATCAGTCAAAGAAAGCGTTCTTGCATGTGTTACTAGGTGTGAAGTTGAGTCACACTCAATGCCTGACCACTTCAGAAGATAAAGAGAAAATGAAAGTCATTCCCTATGCCTCAGCCATAGGTTCTATCATGTATGCAATGTTGTGTACCAGACCTGATGTGTGCCTTGCTATATGTTTAGGAGGGAGGTACCAAAGTAATCCAAGAGTGGATCACTGGACAGCGGTCAAGAATATCCTGAAATACCTGACAAGGACTAAGGATATATTTTTCGTTTATGGAGGTGAGAAAGAGCTTGTCGTAAATGGTTACGTCGATGCAAGCTTTGACACTGATCCGGATGACTCTAAGTCACAAACCGAATACGTATTTATATTGAATGGTGGAGCTGTAAGTTGGTGCAGTTCCAAGCAGAGCGTCGTTCCAGGATCTACGTGTGAAACGGAGTACATAGCTGCTTGAAAAGCAACAAATGAAGGAGTCTGGATGAAGGAGTTCATATCTGATCTAGGTGTAATACCTAGTGCACCGGGTCCAATGAAAATATGTTGTGACAATACTGGAGCAATTGCCTTGGCGAAGGAATCCAGATTTCACAAGAGAACCAAACACATCAAGAGATGCTTCAATTCCATCCGCGATCAAGTCAAGGAGGGAGATATAGAGATTTGCAAGATACATATGGATCTAAATGTTGCAGACCTGTTGACTAAATCTCTTCCACGAGGAAAACATGATCAACACCAAGACTTCATGGGTGTTAGAATCATTACTATGTAATCTAGATTATTGACTCCAGTGCAAGTGGGAGACTGAAGGAAATATGCCCTAGAGGCAATAATGAAGTTGTTATTCATATTTCCTTATATCATGATAAATGTTTATTATTCATGCTAGAATTGTATTAACCGGAAACTTAGTACATGTGTGAATACATAGACAAAACAGAGTGTCCCTAGTATGCCTCTACTTGACTAGCTCGTTAATCAAAGATGGTTAAGTTTTCTGACCATAGACATGTGTTGTCATTTGATGAACGGGATCACATCATTAGAGAATGATGTGATGGACAAGACCCATCCGTTAGCTTAGCATAATGATCATTAAGTTCTATTGCTATTGCTTTCTTCATAACTTATACATATTCCTCGCACTATGAGATTATGCAACTCCCGAATACCGGAGGAACACCTTATGTGCTATCAAACGTCACAATGTAACTGGGTGATTATAAAGATGCTCTACAGGTGTCTCCGAAGGTGTTTGTTGGGTTGGCATAGATCGAGATTATGATTTGTCACTCCGAGTATTGGAGAGGTATCTCTGGGCCCTCTCGGTAATGCACATCACTATAAGCCTTGCAAGCAATGTGACTAATGAGTTAGTTGTGGGATGATGCATTACGAAACGAGTAAAGAGACTTGCCGGTAACGAGATTGAACTAGGTATGATGATACCGACGATCGAATCTCGGGCAAGTAACATGCCGATGACAAAGTGAATAACGCATGTTGTTATTGCGGTTTGACCGATAAAGATCTTCGTAGAATATGTAGGAACCAATATGAACATCCAGGTTCCGCTATTGGTTATTGACCGGAGATGTGTCTCGGTCATGTCTACATAATTCTCGAACCCGTAGGGTCCGTACTCTTAACGTTCGATGACGATTTGTATTATGAGTTATGTGTTTTAGTGACCGAAGTTTGTTCGGAGTCCCGGATGAGATCACGGACATGACGAGGAGTCTCGAAATGGTCGAGAGGTAAAGATTCATATATTGGAAGGTCGTATTCGGACATCGTAATGGTTTCGAGTGGTTCGGGTATTTTATCGGAGTATCGAGGGGTTACCGGGACCCCCCGGGGAAAGTATTGGGCCTTATGGGCCATAGGGGAGAGAGGGGGCAGCCCACAAGGGGGTGGCGCGAGCCCCCCCCCCCCCAAGGGGAGTCCGAATAGGACAAGGGAAGGGGGCGCGGCCCCCCTTTCCCTCTCCCTCTCCTCTCCTTCCCCATTTCTCCCTCCGTAAGAAGGAAGAGAGGGGGGGCGAATAGGACTAGGAGTCCTAGTCGGCTCCCCCCTATGACGCACCCCTTGGCCGGCCTCCTCCCTCTCCTCCTTTATATACGGGGGCAGGGGGCACCCCATAGCAGATCAATTATTCTCTTAGCCGTTTGTGGTGCCCCCTCCACAGTTTACTCCTCTAGTCATAGCGTCGTAGTGCTTAGATGAAGCCCTGCGCGGATCAGATTACCATCACCGTCACCACGCCGTCGTGCTGACGGAACTCTCCCTCGACCCTCTGCTGGATCAAGAGTTCGAGGGACATCATCGAGCTGAACGTGTGCTGAACACGGAGGTGCCGTACGTTCGGTTCTAAGATCGGTTGGATCGTGAAGACGTTCGACTACATCAACCTCGTTAAACTAACGCTTCCGCTTTCGGTCTACGAGGGTACGTGGACACACTCTCCCCCTCTCGTTGCTATGCATCTCCTAGATAGATCTCGCATGAGCGTAGGATTTTTTTTTAAATTGCATGCTACGTTCCCCAACAAACACCGTCACCAACACGGGGTAGATCTGGCCGAGGCCAGCAACTCGAGCCCGACTAGGCCTTCAGGCACTCGAAGGCCACCATGTCCATGGCCTCACTCACGCTCACACGGTCGTTGTGCTATGTGACTAGCGCTAGCCCATCTTAAATCGCGACTGCCTCGCACCACAGCCTATGCCGGCGCCGTGCCCGTGGAGCCATGTCCGCATGGACACCCAAGGCCGAACCCACCTCAGCACCATGGGCCGTCCACTCCACAACCGCACTCGCACGTGATGAAGTAACCAAAATATGGTATATGGTACTGTACTTATTCGCAAAAAAAGGTTACTATACTGATCATAGATATGCTAGTACGAGTTCTACAGTTGTTTTGTACTTACACGCATATACCAGTTTATCTATGGAACAAAATATTTGAGCATACATATGCATGCACAACATCCATTGAACATCTCTAAAACATGGGTGAACTGATTACTTTTTTACACAATGCACTATGGGCAAAATGGTATTGTCACCTCACACTTAACACTGTTAGTACCTAAAATGGACGGAGGTATCATATAAGACACAAAATTTACTTTAGGTGTCAAATATGGAAGAAAATTTATTTTGGGCCAAATAAGGAAGCAAAATTTAACATAGGGCCAAGTAAGGAATTCTCTCCCCATTTTTAGCCCATTGCGGAGATCAACGTCACACCAAACCGAAACTTTGAAGAATGCACAAGATGCAACAGTTCTGATTTCCATGCTTTAGTCCATGGATATTTAAATACTGGTCCATTTTCTCCCCATTTTTAGTCCATGGATATTTAAATACTGGTCCATTTTCCATGCTTTCCTGGTGATCCATGGATACTTAAACACTTAAATACTACACTTTTTTGATAACCACCAATATCATCTCACACCATTTTATGAATCCTGATCGATATACCGAGGTGAGAAAACTGGCCTGAGGTAAGAAAAGAATGTTTGCTGGAATGTGGGCACTGAAACTTCTAAACATTTAGAACACCCTCTAAAAATTTCAAGCTGGGCACAACAGGACAAACCTTTCATTTGCTTCGCTACCGGCACTCAAGGTTCACTGACTGATCACGAATTCAGATTTGACCAAGCGTATCTAACATCACAATTCTACTCGTCGTTATTATTTCCTTGTTTTCTTTATTTAGCTTTTTAATCGCAATTCAACTAGTCGTGTATGAACATAAGCCTGATCAAACCAAAAAACCAAATGCATGCTCACTTGACCACACTTTCGGGATTAGGTTTTGAAGAACCAAAAAGGAGTGATATGGTGCAATTTCCTGTTTGTAAAATGAAGGATATCTGTATTATTTGCATGAGAGCCACCACACAATTGTAGCTTCTCAACCTAATGAAGGACAACTGTAGTGCGAGTTCGAACAGATCTACATGTGCGCGCGAATTCACAGTTCCGTGAGCAAAATAGCAAAAAATGGTACTGTGATCACCCATGGCCAAGAACATGTTAGAAATTTAAAACTGAGTTCAATTCAAGACCACCTTGACATGGACTTATGGTAAAACATGAACATGCAGACACACCCGTAAGTAGCATAGTGATTGCACCAGAGCTATTCCCAGACCAGATTACATGGAGGAAAAGAAGAAATAAGCCTGGCATGTCTTTCCCGGAAGGAGCGCACTTCTGCTAACAACGACATTCAATAATGATAAAATAGACTGTACAAGGCGGTCGCGAGAATCCAGGCTCTGCGGTGCCACTGCTGAGCTGCTCAGCACTGAAGTCGTTGCTTGGAAATCGACATCAGGTCAAGCAACACTTTTACTATTGTGGAGATGAATATCAGGTCAAGCCTGAACTCTGCAAAATCCAGAAGATGTGACAATTTCGGGTTGAAGACTGAACTAGCACAAATAGACCATACAATCAGGTTCTGAAGAAACCAAAAGAATTGTACAAACAAACAGGTTGCATCTGCCCTGCGAGATTAATGAAGTATTGAGCTCTGATTCTCATCATCACTGGCCAAGATTAAAAAAGTAGCACATCTTTTCCTTGAGTGATGAGTGAACATATATTTTCATGCTACGAAAAAAAATGAACCTACTTACAGTGAATATTGAAAATATATACCAGTCAATATTCTCATACTGCTCGAATAGTTGGCTTGTCCTTGTCACATATTAGTGCATTTAGACAAGTATCCATGTGTCGCCACCCAATTGTCGCTGTCAACTGCTTATAAATCCCTGTATATACTTTTCTTTGCAAAGAGTCTGCAAGACTTGTTTGGCAGAGCCACTTTATTTGTCCATAGACTGTTGCCTACCAAGTTTGTCGATGGTCCAAGTTGCATCTGATGAAAATTCTTCTCCATTACCATAGTGGAGATCAACATCACGTCAAACCTGACCTTTGAAGAATGCGCAAAGTGCAAGTTTTTTTTTAATGAAACTCTGAAGTAGCACAAAGGAGAAAATGACAAATATCCTTGTGTCACCCACCCACTCGTCACAGTCATAAGTCATCCATGGAGACTTTTATATTTCGTGAAGATTCTCTGCAAGCCTTGGCAGATGCCAGCCTATAAATTTGTCAATAAGTAGACCAGTTGATTACCTAATTAATTCCCGCCATGGAGGTTGCCTTGTCTGCAGTTGCAGGTGAACTAGTGAGCCGTTTCATCTCCTTCCTGCTAAACAAGTACCATTCTAGCCGTCTACACTCGCAGGAGAAGGTGATGGAGAGGTTGCAGCATCTCCTGATGAGAGTTTGCACCATCGTCGAGGAGGCCGACACCCGGTACATAAACAACTCCGGGATGATGATGCAGCTCAAGATGCTCTCACAGGCCATGTACCGAGCTCTCCAAGACGGTGCAAGCTCTGACGAGGTTAGCAGCAACGACTCATCTACCTGGAGCTTGTATTTAGCCAAGCGTTCTCGAACAACTAATAAGGCCACGCACCTTGAGTTGCATTGTGCCTTGGAAAGCTTGGAAATTGTTGTTGCTAACATGGCAGAATTTGTTATCCTTCTGGGTGGATGCGAGCGCATGTCTCGTAGGCCATACGATATTTATCTTTACATAGACAACTTCATGTTTGGCCGGCATGCTGAAAAGCAAAAGCTCTTGAGCTTCTTGCTGCATCTCGACCCTCTTGGTGATGATGCACTGGCAGTTCTTCCGCTCATAGGTGGTGCAACAACTGGGAAGAAAACTTTGGTTGCTCATGTGTGCGGCGATGAAAGGGTTCGCGGGCGCTTCTCCTCTATATTGCACTTGAAAGGAGACAACCTTTTAAGAATACTTGACCACAGAAGGACTATGAAAGGGATGATGTTGATCGTTATTGAGTTTGTTTCTGATGTAGATGATGATGACTGGGAAAGGTTTCACTCATTTCTCATGCGAATTGGAAGAGGAAGCAAGATCATCATTGTAAGTAGAATTAAAAGTTTAGCCCGGTTTGGATCGGTGAAGCCGATATTCTTAAGTGCTCTATCTCATGATGAGTTGAGGTACCTTTTCAAGATAATGGCATTCGGAAGCGTAGACCCGACAGAACATCCACGGCTCCTTCAGCTCGCAGATGAATTTGCCAAGGTGTTGCATAGTATGCAATCTTCACTTGTCGAAATAACTGTGTTTGCAGATGCGTTAAGGAGGAGTCTGCATGTTCAATCTTGGTGTTGCATATTGGACAAGGGGAGAAGGTTCTTTAAAAGGAACCTCTCCATGTATGGTATGCAGCCAAGAATAGCGCTCCTAGAACAAGGCCATCCAGTGGACATAACGGATGTTACTTCGCATCCACACAGCATGGCACCTTATACAATGAATACTTCAGTCGAGAAACCGCCAAGTGTGACTGCTGCGGAACTTCTAACAGATCCTAGTGTTAGACCAAAAGGAGACTTCATTCTCATTTTATGGGAATCAAGGATACCCCCGCATGAATCATTTGTTTATTTCGTTACAAGTCGTGCTCAGGATAAACATCAAGGTAGCACCTTGGCAGGGAGGAAGCGACGAGGAGTGCCGGTCTAATTTTGTTTCAGAACTCTTGTAATGTAAATCTTGTTGTATTTTTTTAATTCAGAATAAACGGATGTGTTCATGTATACCAGTGAAGTAATAAATTCACTAATGATTTCAGTTAACGTACCATAAACTTGTACATTTTATCAGATCCAGCAATCCACCACCTGCTCTTTTTAGATAGCGAACCAACGGCATCATCCAATGTGACAGTACCGACTACCACTCCTTACTATCACTAGCGAGTGAACTCTAAGTAAAGTGACTTACTAATTATATGTTGTGCTGTTGCGTGGATGTGGAATGCACGAAAACTTGGATCAGGTCAGATTACAGTTGCAACTGCAGGATAAGATTGGATTAAGAAGTCTGCTAGGCGCCGGCATCCTTTCCAGGCTGAAAGCAGAAAATTCTGATAAAATTTCAGAAACTGTCGGAACGAGCATCTGATGATAATGATTTAAGTTTGAGGTGTATATGGT
The DNA here is from genome assembly GCF_018294505.1 of Triticum aestivum. Taxonomy (NCBI): domain Eukaryota; kingdom Viridiplantae; phylum Streptophyta; class Magnoliopsida; order Poales; family Poaceae; genus Triticum; species Triticum aestivum. The sequence continues at coordinate 9,919,668 of NC_057799.1, read as the reverse complement.
GTGGATATTTGCAGTAATATCAACAGCCTCCTGACCTGTCGGAACGAACATCCTAGCACTCGTCCAGAAGCCAAGAAACAGGGGGGGACAAAAACAATTTCTTGTAGGAAGACAGCTGCTAGTTTGGAATAGCAAACAAAACCAAGTTGTCGATCGTCTAAAACTGACCAGAACCGAAGGGTGGAACCAGAAAATACAGTACATTCAGCTGTCTAGCTAGACCTGAAACAAGAAGGAAATCATAAGCTTTATTTTTCTGAAGGAAACTGCTTGCTATGTCGACTTGAATAATAAACACTTAAACAGTGATGGCAATGCGCTCTGTTACAGTATCCCATAACACTAGCTATAGCACATTCAAGACCTGACAATATTGGAGGTCACTTCCGTGTGAAATCCACGCGAAAAAACTAACAGAAAAAGCGTCTAATATGGGCTGTTACTAAATTCAGTCCAAAGCCTGTTTCAGCACTGAAAAGAGGACCCGTTTGAGCCCACCAAATTATGAGTCTGGTTGCTATACGGACCACTCCATCTGAACGCAGCCAGCGTCCGGCTACGACACGACAGAGGCGGCGGACAGTGTCGCCTGCTGTCAGGAAACCCCCCCAAAGCATATCGACAGGTAATGGCCATTGACAAGGGTTTCTGTGGAGTTTGTTTTCTTTGGTAATAAATGAATCATTGTCTGCTGTCTTCAGTCCAACAGTACTTGTTGTCGCTTAGTCTGAATTTTATTACGAAGAATATAACAGCACAAAATCCCCATTGACATGCCTACCTAGGAGCAATGGTTAAGTGGTCAAATTGTACTATATATTTGTGCAGGTTTTTATTGTAATGATTTGTGATAAAAAAAACTATGAAATCCAAAATAAATAGACGCAGCTCTGAAGGTCTGGGCTGTGAGCACATGTATCTCTATATTAGTTGAGCTCACTAATTTTACTCAAAGAGTAAACACTTAAACTTCCTCACCACCCACTTCCACCGTCGTGGCGGGGAGAAGTACTTGCTAGCGAGTACCTGGTGAGCTTGTGGCCGAGCACCTTCATGCAAAGCGACAGCCGGCGAGATCAGTGCACCGTTGTTGGCCTTGGCGGCGAGCAGCAGGGGGATGCTGCAGAACCAACAGGAGTGAGAATATATCAATGGACAAGTTACATATCTTGAGAAAGATTACTCAAGTAGGGCGTTCTGGATATCAGATACTCCTACTAACTTCAAGTATATTATGCTGCGTAAATTCAAGGAAATGTTTTTTGTGGGTCAAAAATCAAGGAAATGTACATCAATTGTACGAGAGTATAGCAGTACACAATGCTATCCGCTTTTTCTCGACTTATTACTTGTGCCCAAGAATTCAAGCTTCGGTGAGGAAAATGGAAAAAGGAAAGAACAGCAACAACGGGCTAGAAATTTAGAACAGAATTATAATTCAAGATTAGTTTGACACAAGCTTGAAGGAAACTCAACTTCCTTTACCGAAAAAGGGTTTCCCCCTGCTTTGTATTCCAAAGCAACCAACACCGAGTACAGATAACGCTGTGGCGAGCAGCACAACACACCAAAAGACAAAAAGAAGAAACAAATGCCAACCACGGCAGCTTGGCAAAGCGCGGATGACCCGCCACCGCGGCGCCCACCGGAAACAAAACACCACCAACCGAGGCTCCGATCCGCCGCGTACCAAGCAGCACCTCCAAGAAGGGATGCGACGCCGACGACGCTGCTGCCCGGACGAGTCCTCAGGTTTCCCCGGGCACACGGAGGGAGGTGGGGGTTGGATACCACCGACACCCTCCAGGGAGGAATGGTGGCACCCGCAGGTGTCACCGCGTCGGGGCCGAAGCCGGCAGGGATTTCTCTCGCATTCCAACCCCAACCGCCCAACCGAGCGGAACCGACCCGCCAAAACCGTCGCCCATCACCATGCGCCAACGCAGTAACGCCGCCACCCACGCCGCCTCGCTACGAACACCACCACGAGGCCAAGAGAACCGGAGAGAAAGTCACCACGACGGGAGCAGCAACATCGACGCCGAGCGGGAGGGAACCACCTCCACCGCCGTCGTGCGGGAGGCCCGTGCCTCCGGCACCGTCGCGGTTGCCGTCCGGACGCGGCCGCGGGGCATGCCGGGCCACCCCTGGCCCAGCCAGGCCCAAAGCGGGCCCGTTAAGCCCCGCCGGTCGCGATGCAGCAGGCCGGCGTCACCGCCGCCGTCACCCAGCCACGCGTCGCATCTCCCCCGCCTCCCAGAAGCCACACCGGAGCCATCCCCGCCGCCGGCCCGCCCAGGCCTAGATGGGACCCGAAGGGCCCAGATCTGGGCCGAGCGGACGACGCCAGATCCCGCCGCCGCGCCGCATGGAGCCCCGCCGCCATGCCAGACCGCCGCCGCCTAGATGCACCCCCCGGAGCCGCTCCGCCCGCGCCGGAGAGCAACCGGGAGGGGAAGGGCCAGGAGGCCGCCGCCACCAGCAGCCCCAGGGCCAAGCCGGCCGTCGGCGCCGGCGACGGCGGCGAGGAGGAAGAAGGGAGGGGGAGCCTGGAGGGAGGAGGCCCGACGCGCGGCCGGTCGCCCGGGGGGGGGGGGGGGGGGGGGCGACGCGGTCGCGAGAGAGAAAGGGGGGGATGGCTGGTAAATTTCAACTCAACTTCCTTTATGGTGGAGCATGAACAGAGACACCCCAGGTAGTATACAGGTAAGCCTGCAAAAGATATTCATCATCACTGACGTATGGAGTTGGGATTCTCATCATCACTGACAAAGGTAGAAAGGGGGCATATTGTGTCCTTGCCAACGAGTTGTGTCATGATTCTCCACTGAAATTCAGCTAGAAAAGCCCAAACAATTTCCACGGTCAAACTTTGCTAGAGTGGGTGGATGATATTCCTCGTGTGTAAAATGTAAAAGGAAGCCCCAAGAAAGACAAATGCACAAATAATTAAATATACATTTTGCTATCGAACCACGATTAACTTGGACCTATTGTGAGTATAAAAATAGTGGTCGATTTTTTCATGTGCCTTGGACAAGTTGGCTTGTCTTTGTCACGTGTTTGGTTTGGGCCGTTCAGAAAGTATCAGTGTCACCAACCCACTACTCCAGTCAAATATTTAGTCATCCCTGGAGACTTCTTTATGTTTGCCAAGAGTGTTTGCAAGACTTGGAAGAGAGCAGTCTAGTTGATTTCTCCAGAGAGATCGACCATAAGCCATGGAGATTGTCAAATCTGCAGTTGTTGGCGAACTTGTGAGCCGGTTCATCTCCTTCCTGATGAACAAGTACCACTCCAACAGCCATGCACAATCAGAGAAGGTGGTGGAGAGGTTGCAGCGCCTCCTGATGAGACTCAGCACAGTCGTTGAGGAGGCAGATGCGCGGTACATAACCAACTCTGTGATGCAGTTGCAGCTCAAGATGCTCTCGGAGGCCATGTATGGAGGATACAGTGTGCTGGACACCTTGCGGTACCGAACCATCCAAGACAGTGCAGGCTTCCATGAGGTTAGCATTTACGACTCATCTTGCAGCAACTTGTATTTAGACATTCCCCTCAAGCGTTCTCGAACAACTGAGAAGAATGACAAGACCATGCGCCTTGAGTCTCATGGTTCCTTGGAAAGCTTAGAAGTCGTAGTTGCTAACATGACAGAATTTGTTATGCTTCTGGATGGATGTGAACGCATGTCTCGTAGACCATACGATGTGTATCTTTACACTGAAAATTTCATGTTCGGCCGGCACGCTGAGAAGCAAAAACTCTTGAGCTTCTTGTTGCAGCACAACAACCCTCCTGGTGATCATGCACCGGCCGTTCTTCCAATCATAGGAGGTGCTGCAATTGGAAAGAAGACATTGGTTGCTCATGTGTGCAGCGACGAAAGGGTTCGCTCGCGCTTCTCCTCTATTTTGCACTTGAATGGAGACAGCCTTTTGAAGATACTTGACCATGACAGGACCATGGAAGGGATGATCTTGGTAGTTATTGAGTTTGCTTCTGATGTGGGTGACGATGATTGGAAAAAGTTACACTCACTTCTCATAACAATGGGCAGAGGAATCAAGATCATCATTGTAAGTAAACTTAAACGATTAGCCCGGTTTAGATCGGTGAAACCGATTTTCCTAAGTATTCTATCTTACGATGAGTTGAGGTATCTTTTCAAGACACTTGCATTTGGAAGCGTAGACCCGGCGGAACACCCGCGACTAGTACAAATAGCAGATCAATTTGCCAAGGTATTGCACAATGCGCAAGCTTCACTTGTCACAATAAATAAGGTCGCAGATGTATTGAGAAGGAACCTCGATGCTCAGTTTTGGCGTTGCATATTGGACAAGGGGATAAAAATGGCTAAAAGAAACCTCTCCATACATGGTGTGCACCCGAGAATTCTTATAGAACAAGGTCATCCAGTGGACATTAGTCACATGACAGACCTTGCTTCACATCCACTTAGCATGACACCTTATACAATTAATGCTTCAATCGAGAAACAACCAAGTGTGACATTTGGGGAACTTCTAACAGATCCTAGTGTTAGACCAAAAGGAGACTTCATTCTAATTTCATGGGAATCAAGGATACCCCCTCATAAATCATTTGTTCATTTTGTTACAAGTCATGCTCAGGATACACATGAAGCTAGTGCCGTGCCAGGGAGGAAGCGACGAGGAGTGCCAGTCTAATTTTGTTTCAGACTCGTGTAATGTAATTCCTATTGAATTTTATATTTTTATTTATTTAGAACAAACAGATGTTTTCAGGTATACCACTGAAGTAAATGTACTCATGATTTCAGTTAATGTGCCATAAATTTGTACTCTCTCCACGGCCCTTATTTTGGATCGGACGGGGTACATTTTATCAATCCAACAATCCACCACCTGTAGATAACGTACAAATCCACCACTCCTTACTATCACTAGCTAGTGAAGTCTTGAGTAAGGTGGCTTACTAATTATGTGTTGTGCTGCTGCGTGGAGGTGGATGCCACAAAAACTTAGATCATATGAGATTACAGTTGCAACTATAAGATAAGACTGGATTAAGAAGTCTGGTAGGCTCCAGCATCCTTCCCAGTCCCCCCCCCCCCCCCCCTCTTCCCACACACACACACACAAAAGCAGTGATATATTGATAAAAATTCGAAACAAGAGGCCTGCTTTGGTACACCCCCTCCACAAACTGTATAAGGGCAGTATGTGCATTTCATGAAACCGTATAGCCATCTGCATATGTGATACATACGAGGCATTGTACACTTTGCCACGTTTTTTATCAAACTTCAAAATATTTGCGCTAGCAACGTGAATCAAACTCAAGACCTCTTGGTACAAGAAGAACATGTGCCAATTTACTTTTTTTTTCTTCTACTTCAGTTCGCGGTTGGACCGGGCCATTGTTGAACCGGTCCTTTTATCACTATTTCTATTTCGTTTTTCTTTTTTGTTTCTTTCTTCTTTTTCAAAAAATTCTCACACTTATAAAATTATGTTCAAAACTTAAAAAATGTTCTCTTTTTAAAATTTTGTTTATAAAGTACAAATATTCACATTAAAAAAATTTGTACAGATATGTCAATTGATCTTTTGAATAAAAAATGCTCACATCAATATAATGAAATTTTTGAACATCTATTACATAGAAAAATTGTTTATTTATTGTTCGTTAAACAAAAATATTTGTTTATTTTTCGGTTAAATAGAAACATGCTCACATAAAAAACTTGAACACCTTTAAACTTTGTGAACATCTATTAAATATAAAAATTAAAATGAAAATATATCAATCAGCGATTGGTTTATCGTTCATTTTTTGTTTCCTTTTCATTCTTGTTGTTTTTTGTTTTCCCCTTTTTATTTTTCAAAAAATGCTCACATCAATATAATGGACACAAATTTTTAACATATACTAGCATGACCATGCCAAACATCCATGATAAATTTCATTGAGTTCTGATATTATATGCATATTCTAAGGTTTTCTTGATGAAAAAACCCAAAACACTTGCCGAATGTGACGCGGCATGCACTCGGTGTCCGAATTCCTACAAATTTTGCATGGAGGCCTGCCATGAGCATGCCCACAAGCTGGCAAAACTTGGTCTCATTTCATTCATATCATTTCTATCATTATCAATCAAGATGAACATTTTCTTACATCCGAATTATTTCTTGAAATTAGTTAACAATTTTGGAATTTCAAATTGCGTATGAAAATTTTATAAACATGACCACTATTTTCCAGAATTGCAAATAAATTCCTAAATATTGATGTTCTACACAAATTTCAAAACAAATACTTTTTATATTTATAAAAAAATTAAAACAAAAACATATTTTCAAATTTATGAACAAAAGTTTCAAAAATGGGAACATTTTTCTAATTCCTAGAATATTTTTTGAAAGTAACATTTTTTGGTATTGCAAAAATATTTCAAATGATAAAACAGGTTTTAAGATGAATAATAAAGTTCATAGAGCAAAACAAATGAAATCATCGAAAAAATCGTAAAAATAGAGTAGAAACAAATACACTCAGGCGTTGCCCAACCGGGAGCCAGGATCGTTTCCGGTGGCTGCGTACTGGGCCAGCCCAAACTTTCAAATTTGAAGAAATGTCATCAATTTTGAAAAAGAACGTTTATGAATTTGAAAACAAAGTTTATGAATTTAAATAATTTTCAGAAATTTAAATGGAAAAAATGTATTGAATTTGAAAGCAAAGATTTCGAATTTTAAAAATTGTTCTTGAATTAAATGGGAAAAAAGTTCGGATAGGGTGTTCGGGTTGGGCGGAAGCTCCTGTCTCAGAGTACCTTTTTTCGACACCATTGTAATAGACCAAAAAAATTTCTAGGACCTTGTATCACCATTCCAAGGCACCATGCGAAGTTTTTGTGATTTCGGGAGTTCTGTATTTTCAAATGATGTTCGTGCTTTCAAAATTTATTTGGAATTTAGAAAATAATCCCATATTCCAATTTTTCATGCACAAATACAAAAAATGTTTGCGGAAATTCAAAATAATTTGGTTTCATACTTTTGTTCATATTTTCCCTTTTTTTAAATGTCTATGTTCAAAATTTTGTTCGCTCTTTGTAAAATATGTTTGTGTTATGATATTTGAGCAATTTTGGAAGAAACAAACTGTTTTCTAACATATATAAATTCTTTTAAATCCATGGATTTGTACTTCATTAATAAAACTAAAAAATATGAACATTTTTTGAAAAGAAAAATAAACTAAAAAACGAATAGAGAAAATAAAAAAGAAATAGTGATAAAAGGGCCGATTCAACAGTGCGCCGGCCCAGCCGCGATCTCAAGTAGAAGAAAACGAAAAAAAAAGAAATAAGTATGCAAAAGCATTGGATGTCCTAGTTGGTTAGTGTGGTCCTCCTTAGATCAAGATGTCATGAGCTTAATTCACATTAAGTGGGCCGGCCCAGCCGCGATCTCAAGTAGAAGAAAACGAAAAAAAAAAGAAATAAGTACGCAAAAGCATTGGATGTCCTAGTTGGTTAGTGTGGTCCTCCTTAGATCAAGATGTCATGAGCTTAATTCACATTACCTGCACTATTTTTTTTAAAGAAAGTGAAAAACAGCTAAGGGCGCCACTTATCGGCACGGGTGGAAAGATTATCGTACCATTTATTATTAAGGGGTATAAAGAGATCTCAGCGGTGGATGCGTTTAGGGGTTGTACCGAAGAAAAAGTGAACAAACATTAATTACCAGGAACCGATTCCCGCAATCAACCTAGATAGGCACCTCCCCTCCCTCCCTCCTTGAACTTGACATTGGCGACCACCATTGGTCCACATGAGGTGCGGCTGGGAGGCCACGTGATGGGCGTCAGCACGGCATGCCTACGGCCCTAGGCAAGCACGAGGAGCCTCATGGTTTCCGTCATGGTGGTTTGGGGAAGAAGGGAGGTTCAGAAAGGATTCACTGCTGGTAGGCATTGACGACAGGGTCCCAGACATTAGTGACACATGAAGTTGGTTCACTATTCTCTCTGGGATGACAGGACGGCTTGTGATGTGCCACCGTGGATTCAGTTTTTGTCGATCGATCTAGATAAACTAAATTTCCTCCAGAATGTTAATGATTTAAATTTGAGGTATAGATGGTGTCGTTACTCGGAGTAACATCAACAACCACCTGACCTGTGGGAACAAGAATCCTAGCACTCGTCCTGAAACCAAGAAAAGCTTTCACAAATATATAGGCGGACAAAATCAATTTCATGTAGGCAGATTTGTTGTCACTCAAACTATTTTTGAATCACCACATGAGAATGGGTCCCTGGTGTGACAGGCGCGGAAACAAAATAATGGCTGTTGTTAAAGTTAACAGAGTTGATAGGTACTACTCCCTCCGTTCCTAAATATAAGCCTAAACGTTTTAGAGATACCAATACGGACTACATATGGACGTATATATACACATTTTAGAGTGTAGATTCACTTATTGCTCGGTATGTAGTCCATATTTAAATTGCTAAAAAAGCTTATACCACTCCCTCCTAAAATAAGTGTGTTAGCTTTAGTACAACTTTGGCGTGTTAACTTCAGTATAACTTTGCAGTAAAGTTAGTACAAAGTCAAGACATTAATTTTGGAACGGATGAAGTATTTAAGAATGGAGGGAGTACTATTCTCCAGCTGTGTGGCTGGAAAACCCACAGGTCTCTAAGCTTATCTTACTTGTCGAAAATGTAATCATTATGCAATTATGTCCTTCCTGTTAAGAAGCAAGCCGCGTCTACTCAGCTCCCCGTGCATAGGCACTAACCCCTCTTGGCCCTCCCACCACTCCCTACCGCTGCAACGGGACTTCTCCATGTTAGTCCATGCGCAGACGTTTCTTCTGTTTTATTTGAATTGCTTTTGTTCATTGGTTCTTTAAAAAAACAGGTGGTCCTCGCAGTTTTGTTGTTGTTGTTGTTGTTGTTTTGTTGTTGTATATCAACTTTCTATAGCAGGTTCTATAGGATGGCAATTTGACTCGCAATGTTGTATGACACAGTGTCACTAGTACAAAACAGGGCTTTCGTCACAGGGCAATTTTCACATTAGTCCCGGTTCAGTCACGAACCGGGACTAATGTGAGCATTGGTCCCGGTTCGTGCGGCTAAGACATTAGTCCCGGTTCACCTGGGCCCTTTAGTCCCGGTTGGTGCCACGAACCGGGACTAAAGGGTGCGATGCCCATTACTACCGGTTGGTGGCACCAACCGGGACTAAAGGTCTAACCTTTAGTCCCGGTTGGTGCCACCAACTGGTACTAATGGGCTTTGAGGCATTAGTACCGGTTCATGGCACGAACCGGTACTAAAGGGCCCATTTTCAACCTCTACCCCCATGTGGACCGCCTTTTCAGTTTTAAAAAAAACATAAGAAAATGATGGAAATGTCAAAAAAATAAAATAAAATAAGTTTCCCATGTGATATGTGGTCTAGTTGTTGGGAAAATTAACAAATATGAATTTCGACTTTATTTGCCATGTGAATTTACTCGAAAATAAGTTTCCCATGTGAATTTCGACCGTTCTTGTGGTCTAGTTTCCCATGTGATACGAACTCGGATGAAAATGTTTTTTATATGAAAAATCATCTACTCGAAAAGTTACATCCGAATTTAACCGGGAGAACCCCGTTAAACATTTTCAAAATCCTCAAAAACCTAACAGAAAAAAAGATACGGGGCTTTTAAGATCTGGAGAGGCAAAATAATTCAAAAAATTTCAAATTGTGGTCAAACTGTGGTCAAACAATGGTCAAACTAATTATTCTAGAATATTAGTGTTACTAAATAATTATTTCCGTTATTTTGAATTTTGGTCAAATCTGGTCAAACTCTGGTCAAACAGTGGTCAAACAGTGGTCAAACTAATTATTCCAGAAATATTAGTGTTACTAAATAATTATTGTTTTTTAAAACAATAGTTTCAAACTCAAACAGCGAAATGTGTCACTTCATGCTCAAACTAAATTCCTGAGGGTTAATAGAATTGACATCTTACTATTGTTAGGAAAACAACAAGTGCAGGCTTGGAAACGAGGGAGAATAGAACCCGAAAGTTAAGCGTGCTCAGGCTGGAGTAGTGAGAGGATGGGTGACCGTTCGGGAAGTTAGATGAGTGATGAGGGGTGGTGATTAGAGATTAGAGGTTAAAATAATTCAGAAATTTGAAAATAAAAAAAATTCGCAAAAAAAATTTCCAAAAAAAATATCATAAAATTGAGCAGTGATGAGGGGTGTTACCAACCGGGACTAAAGGTGGAGCTCCAGGCTGCGTCCACGTGGGCGGCCTTTAGTCCCGGTTCGTGTAAGAACCGGGACTAAAGGGGGGAGGCATTAGTAACGACCCTTTAGTCCCTGTTCAAAAACCGGGACTAAAGGCTCTTACCAACCGGGACAAAAGCCCCCTTTTCTACTAGTGTGTGTTGACCGACTGCAAAGCGACATGTTCAACAGTTAGGTGTAACGTAGATGATCTTTGTTGAGATGGATGTGTAGCCACACAAGACATATCGGATCTGGAATGATGATATATATGATAGAGTTGGGGTACCATCAATTCAAGAAAAACTTGTCCAACAACGTCTGAGGTGGTTTGGGCATATACAACGCAAGCCTCAAGAAGGTCCAATGCTTAGGGGATGGCTACAGGGTGTTGATAATGTCAAAAGGGGTCGGGGTAGACCAAACTTGACCTGGAAGAAGTTCGTAAAGGGACATCTGATGGACTGGAATATCACCAAAAACTAGCCATTAATAGGGGTGCGTAGAAGTTAGCTATCTGCGTGCTAGAACCATGAGTTATTTTCGAGATATTATGGGTTTCAGAGTTTCAGATGCAGGAGCTCTCTGACCTCTTAGAACAAGAAGCCTATCCCCTCTTGCCGCCTCTCCGGGGTGCGCCAGGGGCTAACCCTAGCGCCACCAAGAGCCGCAATCCATCACTTACTCCCCCTTCGTCGCTGTGGCTGGCATAGGCCACACTGGCGGTAGGCACCACATCATAGGGGCCTGGGCATTGGACGCGGCGGCGACCACTGGATCTACTGGGGCGGGGCCAGGGGAGGGCGCGCGCATCGGCCAGGGTGGCGTTCCTAGCCGTGCAGCGGCAACACTCGCCTCTATCTTCCACGGGAGCTCGCTTGCTTCCCTGGAGATGGTAGGTAGCCGTGTGCAGTGGATCTGGTCCAGACACCGAGATCCGCCATCGCTGTGGCCCATTGCTGACCGACGGCGTGTACAGGGGTTGGCGAGGAATGTTGGTTCCCTGTCGGTGTTCCGGCGGCTACGCGTGGTATCACGGTGTGGCTCAGCATGGATCCGGTCAATTATTGATTCGGAGTGGCGCAATTGCCGGTGAAAACCTCTTCGACTTTGGTCATGACCGACGATGGCAGTGTCTTGGGCGTCGTCTCCTTATCGAAGGCATCATCAGTTGCATTCGTCGCCACTTTGTTTCGCCTGCTCCGTGGGAAACCATAGATCCGGGTCACCGAGGTCGGATGATGGATTGATGGCGGTGCCTTCGGGGCCATTATCCCTCTTGGGGGCATCGTTATGGAGCAGGTGCTTGCTGGCGAGGACTTAAGTAGGAGAGATGTTCCATCTACCACATCGGCGGCGGCAGGTCTCGGCGACGTGGCGCATCCGAGGCTCAGCGGTGGACGCATGTTGATGGGTGTGCGTAGGAGGATGGGGCTGCCTGGCTTCGATGGCAGAAAGGCCCGGCAAGGTGAATACATTGATCCGACGGCAAAATGGTAATCAATACTAGAATTTGATAGGAGATGATTGTTAAAAATATCACCGAGCTACTAGTAATAGTATCTGTGGGAAATCAAGAATAATATGGTAGCCGGCAAACAAGAAGAAGATAACCGAGGAGCACGCACAAGAATGGAAAACTGAAGCGACTACGGTACTTGTTCATGGAAAGCAAAGACAGAACAACTTGCAGTTGATACAATACAACGCTGAGACGTCGCTGAAAACTTATCTCGGAGCAAGGGTGTGCATCTGTCATTATTGATGGGACAGAGAATAGGGTCTGTATGGCTTGGTTGTGAACGCTCATTAGCCATTCTGAGAAAAACACAAATGTAGGGAGCTTCTTCCCCAAAGGCCCAGTAGCCTAGCCGCCGCCTCCCGTACCTTCCTCAACCTCTCCTGCCCCACCGCTGTCGGAGGAAGCCGACGGGCAAAGCTCGCCTCGGCGGACGGCAGCGGCTAGGCGTGCTCCTCTCGTGGCGAGTGCGATGTCCCTGAACAGCACGCTTTCTCAGGGAGTGTGCGCAGACTCCGAGGTGGCAGCCTTCGACTGTTCCGGTGGCAGCTTTGCTCGCCGGGACGGTGAGATGGTCGGGTGCGATGGGCTATGGGGCGGCCCGACATGTTTGGGATTTGGGTTGCTGCGTCCAGATGGGCCGGCGGCGGCAGCCATTAGCCTGTTGCTTGGCGCACATACTTTTCAAATGTAGCGCCCCAACGCCCACCCACAGCCACCAAGTGACAAGAAAACTGGATAGGCACGGGTAAAAGAAACAGAGGCAAGTGTTCATTTTCAGAAAGCTTGAACATACAAGTAATTGGCAGACTTAAGAAGCAAAGTACCAAGTTCTTGAATCCCAAGGTCAGACCACATACCCAACTTGTCACTTAAAATGTTAGATACAAATACGCGTAGGTTAGACTTATACGGATATACTACATTAATTAACACAAGGAACATACAATCATCACACGGATGAAAAGCGACACATCCTAAGTTGTGTTTGGCATTTAGGTGGATTAACCTAATAATGCTTTAATTTTCCAACCAACTCTTGCTTATTTTTTTTCTTTGGCTAACACCGTATATTTTTTGCTTTTAGTACCATTTCCTGATAGCAGGTTGCGGAATACATTGAGCAGTGTAACAACCGCAAAGCATGGACGGGCAAACTTACTAATTGTAAACAAATGAACACAAAACAAATGACACATACAACAAAACATGAAGAAGTGACCAGTGATATTTCCAACCATTTGGTTTTATCACTGATATGCAGTGTACCTTGTCGGCACCAATATCAGTGGCGTCTTCTTTCGAATGGTCAGAGCGCCTTCCTCCTCCATGCTTAAATCCTCAATATTCATTCCAGGTGGAAGCTCCCAGTTGAAGCAGTAAAGCATGTTGGCCAGGATGAATTCTACATTGGCCACACCCACGTCCATTCCTGGGCAGATGCGGGCAAAAGCTCGAAATGTGCCCCATTGAAGTCTATATCTGTGTCCTCAAAACGTTCAGGGTAAAACTCCTCCGGGTCCTTCCAAACATTGGGATCCCTAGCAATAGCCCATGCATTTACGATAACCCTTGTCTTGGCTGGGATTTCGTATCCTGCAATCTGAATCTTCCATAAGGTCTCCCTTGGAACCAGCAAAGCCGCCGGGATACGCAGCCGTAGGGTCTCCTTGACAACCATTCTCAAGTAGTTTAGCTTGGACATGTCTTCGTATTGCACCCTCTCTTTCTTCCCTACCTCAGTTCTGATTTCTTCTTGTACCTTCTTGAGCACCCTTGGGTGCCTAATTAGCTCCGCCATTGCCCAGTTTATTGTTCTTGCACTAGTATCATTGCCAGCGACAAAAGTGTCCTGAAACATATGTATTCACGAGAGAAAAATATATTTGAGTACTAGTTGCACAAGAAGATGAACCAAATAATAATTCTTTTCTTTCCAAAAAGGATTCGTATGATGAATCTTCTACAACGAATGATATAATTATTATTACCATGAGGATAGCCTTGACATGATCCTTAATTAGTGATCTTATTGCGCTTCTTCCATAAGTCGATAAGTTCTTCCACTAGTGCCGATCCGCAATTGTCATCAAGTTTTTTTTCTGGTGGGGACTTCATTCACGTAATGCTCGATGACCTGTTCAAAGAATCCATCGAGCTTCTTAAAGATCCTTTGTCGGCGGGCCTTGATGCCCGTAACATGGTTAAAGAGGCATCCAGCGGCGTTGGCGAAGAAGTCCTCGGCAGAGAAGCTGCTCAGCATGTCCACGGCCTCGTTCATCACAGGGACCAATTGCCCCTTGAATTTCTCCGCAGCACGGTTTCCCCCAAAAACAAAAGAGCCAAAGATCCCATCCAACGTGGCAGAGATGTAGTCAGGAACCAGCACCGGTTTTGTCCCGATACTGGTGAGGTTCTTCACCAGCTTTTCTGCCTAATCATTGACATGTAGAAATTAATAGGAGTACCACAGTTATTCCCTATTAATTCTCAATAATTTCTTACCCATTGACTAATAATTTATGTTTAGTTCTCTACATGGCAAAAGCTCTAACTCTATGTACAGTACTGGCTAGTATTAATTCTGAAGAAAGCAACCGTACTTAACCATCAGATGTGAAAATCTGCAGCTTGGTTGAACATGAGATTAGTTTATTTTCCGCATTTAGTTGTCATAGTTTAAAACTATCTACCAAGGATGCATGTCTCACACACGAACTCTGTCAAATGGGCTCAAGGAACAAATGTAATCCATCGCACAACTATTAGGTAATTTTACTTAGGGACATGATACAAATGTAACTAACATGTGTCCCCTAGAAAAAATATAACACGTCACATCTTCAAAATTTTCTTTTATTTTGTATTAACAAAAGATTATAACAAAAGTTATAAACCATGAGTGGTTTGATTAAACTTTACGATCGAAATGTTGGAAGACTATAATTTTACTAACATATGTTTATAGTTGTCCTAAAAATAGACATATCCTTGAAAATTCTACGTTGGCAGTAGAGAAAAATTATCTAGTGCTGATAATTATGCCTAAAATAATCACACTCATAAATCTCCATAACTTTCCAGAGAGAAAAATAAGTTATCTTCAAAATTACACCAACATGTACCAGAGAAGATAGGTAATTAATTATATCGTTAACTAGTATATATCTATATTTGGGGATGGAAACAACCTCTAAAATTCGGCAGTACATGAAAATATATAATCATGGTCTTCATTTAAATTAATCACACATGATAGATCTTAATAATTTTCCTGCAAGAAAACCTTGATATAGCCATATACCATAAAGTATCAGTGACACTAAATCACTATAGAGACACCTGCACAAATCAAAACTCCTAGATCATCACGAATGCATGCCTCAGGTTAGAAGCAAATCTGTATCTCTCCTATTTAATTTCTCTCTATTATCTAGAGTATCATGTCATTTCATATTTTTTACTTTCATTTTTAACTCTAGAATATGAACAAGCAGAAGCAATCAATGAAATAAATTTCCACTTTAGATTTTCTTGGACATACTTTCATACAAGTAGAATCATATTTCTTCTGTGTCTCTTCAAGTACATATGTAAACAAATATCTACTATCAATGAGCATCTGTTTCTTAGCGGACTAAGAACTTGTATTGCTAAGTTTTTTCACATTTAGTATTTATCTAATAACTAATTGAGTACACATGCACAAGTCTGGGAGTAGCATATTTGTAGACCTAATGTTGCACAAAAGTATGTATTGTAAATAAATAAAAGCATATGGTCCATCTAAATAAACCACAAACACTTGCAGATTTAATGGACCCTTTTGATACCACATACGAACAATCGGATGGCTCACCATCTGAGTTATGTGTACTGAGTTAATATCATGTACTATGAATATGCTAACTTGGTATAAATAATCTAGTAGCAGACACATCATCACAATTTTGAAGGCACAAACTGATCTAACATCAATTACAATTGGTCCATCAATTAGTTTCAATCCAAACTTCTAGTATGCATTATCAATATACCAATGTACAAGGTTATTCTCAGCCGACAAAGTTTCTTATTAGCTGCTGTTGGTGTACATCCAAGACAGTTTTTATTGTAATAAACCGAAATTCTTGAATAATTATTTAGTAACACTAATACTTCTTGAATAAGTAGTTTGACCATATTTAACAAAAATTCCAAAAAAACCAAAATTTGAGCATAACTTTTTTTTCTTTTAGAATTTGAGGATTCTAAAAATTTGCAGACAGGCCGTAGGCTGTCAAAATCGGATGCGGATTTTCGTGCTGAACATTTTTTTCCTTGATATATTATAAGTTTTTTTCTGACATCGTATGCAAAAGTTATAGCCGTTTTACATTTTCCCTACACTTTTTGCAAAACATGTCCAAATTTAAGTTTTTAAATTTTCCTAACTTGTAGATGTAGTAACATAACTACATCTCGAAGGATTTTAATTTTTGAAGTTTTTATCATTTTCTTTTGCTTTTTACAAAACTGAAAAGGCGAGGGGGGGGAGGGGGGTAGAGTTTGAAAATGGGACCTTTAGTACCGGTTCGTGCCATGAACCGGTACTAATTCGAACCGGGACTAAAGGTCTAACGTTTAGTACCGGTTGGTGCCACGAACCGGTACTAATGGGCAGCGCACCCTTTAGTCCCGGTTCGTGGCACCAACCGGGACTAAAGGTCCCATTTAAACCGGGACCAATGCCTTAGTCACACGAACCGGGACCAATGCTTACATTAGTCCCGGCTCGTGACTGAACCGGGACTAATGTGAATATTGCCCTGTGACCAAAACCCTGTTTTCTACTAGTGAGCTCAAGGAGAAAAGCTTGCGCATCTCCTGGACGTACTCGCCATATGGGGAGAAGATGACGTCCTTGTAGCCATATGACAGCAACCGTGGCCCTGCCGAGGGGGACCGGCCGGAGCAGTCGACGTTGTGGGTCTTGAGAGCCTCGCGTGCGGCCTCCGGCGAGGACAGCACCACCGTCTGGACCATGCCCAACCACAGCATCATCACCGGCCCGTGCCGCTTTGAGAGCGCCAACAGGCTCCGGTGGGCCAGTGGGCCGATCTGGTGCAGGTTGCCCAGGACGGGCAGCTGCCAGGGCCCTGGTGGCAGCCTAATGCTACCGGACCTGTTCCGGCTCCTGTGTAGGAGGAAGAGCAGGGAAACGAGTGGGAGGATTACTAGCAGAAGCTGCCATTGTTGGGGTAGGAGCTCTAGAAGCTGAGAAGCCAGCATTGTTCTAAGCTTGCGTGATGTGTGGCTTTGGCTGAGGTCTCGGGTGGTTTAAATAGAAGGTTCCTAAGCCCATTCTTAGTTGGCGTTTTGAAGGACCTTTGTATCAGTTGGTCAAGTCATTTTAACCCCAATCTTTGAAAGAAAAGAAAAAACAATGGGTTGGAGAAGTAGAAGATGGCTTTACACACCCGTTAATGGAACCTGCCACAGTTCTGTTAAACAAAGAAACAAAAAAAGACAGTAGCTAGCAAAGTAGTTAGAGGGGAGCGTAGTACTAATAAAATGTTCAAGGACTTGTCACTTGTGCCGTCTTGATGTGATGATGCCCACATGCACAAGAAAACAAACAAACAACTAGTGTCGACTAAAACTGGCATTTTTAATTTGCACAATGCTTAAATCAAAGGTGCACATCTCAAAGAGGAAAAAAAACGAATGTAACAAATTCTTGCAAAGATGTTCAATGCTTAAAAGTTAACTCTTTAGGTACTATAAATTTTTCCTTACGAACACATATTTATTCAGCAAAATGGTTTTTAACTTTAGTTGATCCTGCTGGCATATAAAAAACTCAAATATTTGTGTGTATGTTTTTTTTGAAAAGGGGAATATATTCCGAAGATACCAATTACACCCAGCCTCTGCACCAACAAGATGTTACGAAGACATCTAGGATTCACACAGCCAAAGAAGAAAATAAAAAGAAAGGTCCCACCACAGCGATCGCCTTCTTAGCAGCAGCACACGTACCACCACGTAATACAACACACGAAAAACATAAAGGTCTCCAAAAGCAACGCCTCCAATAAGGGAACAGTGCACAAGCACTGTCGTTGCCCGATCCAACATCTTAGATTTTCACCCTGCAGAAAGTCTGCGCTCTCAAAACAATTCCTTCAGTAAGACAATCGTCAAGCACACCCAATGACCAATGAAGGCCAGACCTTAAGTTTTCACCTAGAAAGCCCTAACTTGGTACCCGAATAGTACCACCAAAAATGAAATCCTCTAGTGTTGCCGCCCCACTACTTATCACTGTTGCTCCTGAGAGTTATCTGACACCTGGCAGACTCCGTCGCTACCAAGGCTTCGTCTGTATAACTGATCCTCCGACCTCTGCCACCATGACCTTCTACACCGTTGTCTCCACCAAGGAAATCAAGAAGCCAACATTTCTGAAGGTTTCATCAACCAACAGAGCTTCGGGCCACACCGTCAAGACCTCATCGGCTGATATGGATGTGCAAGACCGGACTCTAACCGATCCAGATATCCCGAGCAAGATCTTCTTAGGGCATTCTGGAACACGTCGATAGCCAGATCGAGGCAGACCGATCATGCAGGACGTTGACGTGATGCGGAAAGAGCACGGGGACCACCACCTTAATCATCACGGCTACATGCCCCAATGCCGCCCCGATCTAGCCTGCCACAGCCAGGCCGGGTGACAGCACCACCACAGTGCCTAGCAGCCGGCGCCATCAGGGAACAGCGCGCCAGCCTATAGCACGTCCTAGACTCGTCGATCCGCCCAAGCCCAAATGGGTTGCGCGAGATCGGCGATCACCTCCGTAGCCACAAGGGCGACCCTGCCGCGGAGCAGTCATGCATCCATTATTAATGTAATCCCGCGCTCGCCTCAAGAACCTGCCGCTCCACTCAGCCCGCGGATCACTGCCAGATCACGATCCACCATCTTAGAGAAAGATAGCGCGGCCACGCGCAGGAAGAGGCCTCTGTCTCGCCCCACCTGGCCCGCAATCGCCGTGTGCCAGATCCGATCCGGTGGCTAGATCGTTTGGCACCCAAGACCGGTGGCCATCCTCCTGCCACTATGCAAAGGGCCACGAGGCAACATATCCCCACCACCCCCTTCACTGGCTATGCCCGGCAGTGGCCTCGGGGGGGGGGGGGGTGAGGGAGTCCTGGATTAGGGGGTCCTCGGACAGCCGGACTATGTACTTTGGCCGGACTATTGGACTATGAAGATACAAGATTGAAGACTTCGTCCCGTGTCCGGGTGGGACTCTCCTTTGGGTGGAAGGCAAGCTTGGCAGTTCGGATATGTAGATCTCCTCCCTTGTAACCGACTCTGTGTAACCCTAGCCCCTTCCGGTGTCTATATAAACCGGAGGGTTTAGTCCGTAGGACAAGAACAATCATAATCATAGGCTACCTTCTAGGGTTTAGCCTCTACGATCTCGTGGTAGATCAACTCTTGTAATACTCATATCATCAAGATCAATCAAGCAGGAAGTAGGGTATTACCTCCATCGAGAGGGCCCGAACCTGGGTAAACATTGTGTCCACCGCCTCCTGTTACCATCCGCCTTAGACGCACAGTTCGGGACCCCCTACCCGAGATCCGCCGGTTTTGACACCGACATTGGTGCTTTCATTGAGAGTTCCACTATGCCGTCACGATAAGGTTTGATGGCTCCTTCGATCATCGGCAACGATGCGATCCAGGGTGAGGTTTTCCTTCCCAGACAGATCTTCGTATTCGGCGGCTTCGTACTGCGGGCCAACTCGCTTGGCCACCTGGAGCAGATCGAGAGCTACGCCCCTGGCCGTCAGGTCAGGTTTGGAAACTTAAACTATATTGCCGACACTACAAGAATCTTGTTAATACATGACGGATTCAATCTGTCATGAAACTGTGCAAAACCGTCAACGAGGGAGGTCCATGAGGGATTTAGAATCCGTCATGTATATCGCGTCATAATTTGCCAATTGTGCCACCATGACGGATCATGTCTGTCACCGATCGGTCCCTAGGCCCGCCTAGGCCCGGTCCTCCATCTAATCCGTCATGGATTGACCTGACATTGTACTAACATGGGCCTGACATGGAATCTATGTGGCACCAGCGTGGATCTGACATGGCATCCTGCATAGCCAAGCCGATTCCCTATTTTTTTTAGTGGCAGCTTAGCCGAATTTTTTCAATCCAGCCCATAATATTCATCCAACCAGCTATGGCACAAGACATTACACATAATAAAAAAGCTTTCACAGCACAATTAATTTTCATTCAACGAATCCATAGTTTTGCCATTTCACAAATTTCTATTCAATAATTTCAGAAAGTTAAGGCCTTCTATAATGTGCCAAAAACACATACAACATTACTTCACATGCCCTCAATAACAATTACGCTAGATTACATCAACATTGTACAGACCCTCTTAATCATCAAGTTCACCTCGGCAGCTCAACCTTCCTATGCGCCTCTCACAACCAAAGGAAACCTGTAAAAAAATAATATGCTTGTGTTACAATATGCTCTCACCACAAAGTATCAAGAACAACAAGTGGACTCCATATTACGAAGATATATTTTATGATAAATCTAATGAAATTAATTCCGTGCTGAAGATGTTGATGGCTTCCTATAAACTTGGTCAAATTCAATTAATTTGCAATGGTAGAGAAAACAGGAATAAAATGAAATTTTCAAGGTGGAGATACTTCCACACTTCACTTAACATAATTTAATAAACTATAACCACTACCACTGGCTTTTCATAACAGATACTGCATGAAATAAATCAAACCTAGAACTTATATGATGGTCTATGGAAATCTGATCTCTACCAGAACTGCAAGAAATAACAACCAGGCTGGAAGTAATGATGAACAGAAGAGCTATACAGCCAACGATGGTTCGCAGAATATTTCAGGGAACTATATCTAAACTATTATAAAATAGTTATGACTGAATACGTACTGTAGTGTGAGCATGCAGTAGTGACTGCCATTGTTGATGACTGTCTGGAAGAATTGACACACCAAGTACTTTTGTCTCCAGCACAATTCTTCGGGTCTCTTTAATTCTGTCAGTGGACGGATTCAGTCGTTCAATTGTCATCATCAACCGTCCTCACTGATCAGTGGAAACCTGAGCCAGGAAATAATCCCCAAATACAACATGAATACTGGAAATAGCAAACATCGAGAACTTTGAGGCAGCACTTAAGAAATCAGAACAAACATAGTAATACTGCATTAGTATATATAATGCACATAAGTAGAGAAATATGACAGACAAGGAACATTGTTTCAACAATACAGAAAGACAAAAATGCTAGAACTTTAAGCGACATCCAGTAATACATAAGCTGGATAACTCCCTTTTCCCAGTATATCATGCAACGTTCTGGAAGTGATAGAACCAGTACAACATTCCTTTTATTAGGCAGTAAGAAGCGGTACAGTTCTACTTTTCAATTTTGGCTGTGGAAAGACACAAAAATGCACAGCACATACAATTTTTTTCCTAAGTTCTGAAATTTACAGAGCCTACAAACAAGAATAAAAAAGTATATACGCCAAAAAAATGGCATCACTAACAAACATTATACGTGATGCAGAGAACTACAAATTTAATTTATTGCATGGCTTAAGTAATTACTTAATAGTCATTAAGGTACAAGCCGAATCAAAATACATGAACACCAGGAGATGGTCGAATCAAAACACATCGGAAAATACGTATATTATATTCTAAATAGCAAATGTTATGCAAAGACTTCAAAAAAAAAATTCAGGTTAATATAACAACCTATCACCCAGAAGTGTTAGACCTTCGCCAAACATTTTCCCATCCATCGGCTGCAGTACTAAAACCTGAGTGAGAAATGACAGTGTTAAGCAACAAGGCATGAAGATTAATTTTTCCAGTTTGAAGATTAACTTTTCCAGTGTACAGAATGAATAATAAAGGTCGGAGATGTTGCGAATATGAGACATGCTAAGATAAGTATGATACTTTTCCAGTTTGAAGATTAACTTTTCGCAACGATTACTGTTGAACATAATAGATGGAGATAATTGTTCGGTGGTTATGAGAATCAATTAATAATACAAGAAAATAGAAACACACATAACATGCAGCATAAAGGGATTATGCATCGATCATCCATTAGGGGTCCAAGATCATGTTATAGGTTCTCAAAATAACTCAATAGTTGCCACTTGAGCATCAATACCAACAGCAGTCAACTAAAACTTCGGCTACCTGATTCTCATTGTAATTTTAATCAAACCAAGAAGGCATCAGACAGTTTCCTGACTATAGAGAGCCTAATTTGCTACTCTTGAACGTAAACAGCCTCAAATATTTTTTTCTCAACTTTCACTACCTGAACAAAATCAGTCACACCCAACTCCTCAAAAAATTTCCTTCAACTTCGCAATTCAGATGGCGATGAGCAGAACTACGATGGGTCAAATAACAAGTATGAAGATCAATCCATGTCGCGACAGGAAGCACGGCCGTGCCGGCGACGCGGCGAGGGGGTCGGGGTTATCGCCATCCAGCCCAACGCACGCGAGCGCGCCGAGCTAGGGGACGCCATCCAGGAGGAGTAGAGGGTGGGAGGGGGCACGGTGTACGACGAAGACGAGTCGCTGGAGACCCGTCGGTGGTGGAAGCGACGCCGCAGCCGAAACCCTAGCCATGGGCTAGGGTTGCGGACAAGCGCCGGAGGCCGGGAGCGGCGGATCCAGCCGTGCTGGAGGACAAATAGGTCGAAGACGAGCTCGTGAGCGTGCTGCGCGGTGGTGGACGCCGCCGGAATCTGGAGGCGTTGGTGGCGGCACGAGGGTTCGTAGGGGAGAGAGATGGGTCGTGAGAGGGATGGATGGGTGGGGGTTGTGGCGGATCTAGCAGCCGCCGGTGCTGCGAGGTGAGAGGAGGGAGAGGGTCGGCGGCAAGCTGTAGGAGGAGGGAGGCGACGAGGTGGCGCCGATGTGTGGGAGACGATGGGGAATGGGAGGGGGCAGCGGAGGAGGGAGAGGGGCCGATGGAGAATGTGTTAGGGTTAGGTATTTATATGGGGAGCAGTTAGCCAGGCTTTAGCGGGCTTGACAGGGCTTCAGCGGGCTTGCGGAGCTGTACCAGCCCATCCATGACAATTTCTGAAATTGTCATCCGAAATCCGTCATGAATTAATAGGTTTCTTGTAGTGCGACATCCGCAGAGACTTGATCTTTGATGGATTCGAGCCCATGTCAGGTGCGCCGCACAGTCACGACGAGCATGACTTAGCTCTGCCGTCGGACGGTGTTCAAAAGATCACACCTGTGGCTACTTCGGCCCTCAATCCGGAGCAGATTGTGCCGTCCTATGACGGGTGGATGGACCCCGCCACGGAGGCCGCACACTCAGTGGCGATAGAGCTGAATACTGATTTCACCTCCTATGACACCTGTGTTGCCGGACACTTGGATTCGTCCCCGGCCACGGGCTCCGAACCGCTTGCGTCCGTACCTATCGAATCTGATTGGGCGCCGATCATGGAGTTTTCCTCCGCGGATATCTTTCAGCACCCGCCCCTGGGCGACGTGCTAAATTCATTAAGGTCTCTCTCCTTGTCAGGAGACCCTTGGCCGAACTATGTCCGGCTTGAGTGGGAAGCGGACGACGAAGAAATTCGTTCCCCACCCACCACCCACTTGATAGCCACTGTCGACGACTTAACCGACATGCTCGATTTTGGCTCCGAAGACATCGATGGTATGGACGATGATGCAGGAGACGAACAAGAACCACCGCCCACAGGACGGTGGACTGCCACCTCATCATATGATATATACATGGTGGACACCCCCATAGAGAGCGATGGCAATAAGGCAACAGAGGATAATCCCCTCGAGAATCAATCTAAGCACCGGCGTCAACGGCGCCGCTCCAAGCCCCGCCATAGCAAAAGCGGTGATACCGGCACAAGAAACAATAACGCTACGGATAGTGCCGAAGACGAAGACAATCCCCTCCAGCCAGACCTCGGGCGGGAGGATGGGCAAGCTAGCCCTAAGGAATAGGCAGCAGACGGAGAATCAGAGGATGACAATTACATGCCTTTCTCCGAAGACGAGGTGAGCCTCGGCGACGAAGAATTTATCATGCCTGAGGATCCCGTCGAACAGGAGCGCTTCCAGCACTGGCTTATAGCCGCAGCAAATAGCCTGAAGAAAAAGCAACAGCAGCTTCAAGCTGACCAAGATCTGCTAACGGATAGATGGATTGAGGTCCTAGCGGCCGAGGAATACGAACTCGAGCGCCCAACCAAAAGTTACCCAAAGCGCAGGTTGCTACCCCAACTCGAGGAGGAAGCATTAAAGCCTACGCTTCCAGCGTATGATGCGGCTGACCGGCCACCTTGTGAACGAGACAAAGCGGCGTATCAGGCCGAAGTCCAGCCCGCACCCCGCCGCCAGTCAAACAAAAATACTAAGGCCCGGGGTAATACGAAGGACCTGCGAGACGTATTGGAAAACAAAGCAGGACATGCAAGATCGATCTACGGATCACGGGGGCGCGCCTCAACGCGTGACGACAACCGTCACGCCGGATATACTAAAAGCAAATCCGGCCGGGCCGAACACAGCAGACAAGACTCGTATGAACTGCGTCGTGATATAGCCCGGCAAAGAGGCGCCACACACACCCCCTATGCTTCACTGATGAAGTAATGGATCATGAATTCCCAGAAGGGTTTGAACCCGTAAACATTGAATCATATGATGGTGCTACAGACCCTGCGGTATGGATAGAGGATTTCTTCCTCCTCATTCACATGGCCCGCAGGGATGATCTACACGCCATCAAGTATCTCCCGCTAAAACTCAAAGGACCGGCTCGGCATTGGCTGAATAGCTTGCCGGCAAACTCCATCGGAAGTTGGGAGAACCTGGCAGACGCATTCATGGACAACTTCCAAGGCACTTATGTGCGGCCACCGGATGCTGACGATTTAAGTCACATAACACAACAGCCCGGAGAGTCAGCCAGGAAATTCTGGACGCGGTTCCTAACTAAAAAGAACCAAATTGTCGACTATCCGAATGCTGAAGCCCTAGCAGCCTTTAAACATAACATCTGCGACGAGTCGCTCGCTTGACATCTCGACCAAGAGAAGCCAAAATCCATGGCAGCCCTCACGACAATCATGACCCGCTTTTGCGCGGGCGAAGATAGCTGGTTGGCCCGTAACAACAACACAACAAGCAACCCTGGCGCATCAGAGGCCAGAGATAGCAACGGCAAACCCCGACGCAACAAACACAAGCGCCGCAAACACGGTGAAAACGCCAAAGATACGACAGTCAACGCCGGGTTTAGTGGCTCTAAGTCCAGCCAGCGGAAGGGGCCACTCCAAAATAACAATTCCAGTCCGTCCAGTCTGGACCGCATACTCGACCGCCCATGCCAAATTCACGGCACCCTGGGAACGCCAGCCAATCATACCAACAGAGAATGCTGGGTCTTCAAACAAGCCGGCAAGTCAGGCGCCAAAAACAAAGATAAGGGGTCTCAAAGCGATGATGGCGACGAGGAGCCCAGACCACCGAGTACAGGAGGGCAAAAGAAATTCCCCCCGCAAATCCAAACGGTGAACGTGGTAAACGGCATCCACACTCCCAACCCGGACCGGATGCGTACCCTTAGGGATATCGACTTAACGGAACCAGTCGTCCCACAATATAAACTCAGGTCGATCACCTTCAACCGCACGGATCGTCCGGTTAACACCAATCAGGGCAATCCAGCCGCACTAGTCCTCGACCCAATAATTGACGGGTTCCACCTCACACGAGTCCTTATGGACGGAGGCAGCAGTCTAAACCTGCTTTACCAGGACACAGTGCGCAAGATGGGCATCGATCATTCGATGATCAAACCCACTAAAACCACCTTCAGAGGTATTATACCAGGTGTGGAGGCCAGTTGTACAGGCTCCATCGCCCTTAAGGTAGTCTTCGGATCACCCGACAATTACCGTGCCAAAGAGTTAATCTTCGACATCGTCCCCTTTCGCAGTGATTATCAGGCACTGCTTGGACGAACCGCGTTCGCTCGATTCAACGCGGTGCCACATTATGCCTACCATAAGCTCAAGATGCCTGGTCCGCGCGGCGTCATCACGGTTAACGGCAAGGCCGAACTTTCCCTTGGTACCAAAGAGTATACCGCTTCTTTAACAACGGAAGCAACGAGTGGCACCTTTCAATCGAACCTCGAGTCGACGGCCATGCTCCCGGACACCGCCAAAGGACTCCGAACTGCTTCGCGGCAGAATAAAAAGGCTCGTCCAGAGCTCAATTAAAAACACCCTGGCGAAGGCCAGGACAGGCCACACACCACGGCTCAACCGCTCTGCGGCACGCAAGCATTTCTTACATTTTCCTTGCAGGTTCAACTTTGCGCGGAACAGGACTGGCGACATGGAGGCAGCTTGAATGCGCAAGGGAATCCTTAGATATTCCCCGCGATGATCATCCGACTATACTCCGGATCCGCATACAGCTTCTTCCCCCTGGTCTCAGCAGGTTCCACAGTCATATTTCTTTTTTATCACATTACCTGTACTTATACGCATCGACGTACTATTCAAATACAATATGTGTACTTATACTACGCTTATCTGCTGATATTTCTTATTGAAATTCTTTTGTCAAGTGGCATCCGTACACCGCGATATGCCCTAAATATGCCAGGGGCTTCGTTTTACCCATAATATGGCAATAAAGTCCGAACACCTTCATGGAAGTTCGGCACCCTGAACTTATAGCATTATATGCATCAGCTCCGAATCATGTCTTGGGTCAAATGTTGGGTTTGCCCGGCTCCCATGTTTTGCTGCCTTACGTTCCGCTATATCGGCTAAGGTGGCACACGGAGAACTACTGCGATTGTGTCCCGGTTCTTTCGGACGAGCACGAAAACTGACTGTCATGATACGGCGAGAGCTGGTCAGCTGTTCGAGAGGTTCTAAAATCTTTAAGGATTTCTCCCACATAATGCCATAACCAATGCAGCGTGCGATGGATCGGCTTTTCTTCCGATCAGGTGCTTATAGAGCCCCTCGTGCGGTCTTCCGAACACCAGGGGCTGCGCCTACCTTCCTAAAGCTCCTATGGCTAAGTGAGAGTCATAAAGCCCTATAGTCCGATTGCCTGGTTCGTTGTGCTGAACACATCCTTCGGAGGACCCAAAACTGGGATAAAGAGTGATCAGGTTTATCCCGAACACCCCCGTACTTCCTACGTGGGGGCAGAAGCCGACGACTGGCCAACTCTCAGGATTAATACATAAAACGGCCGCGCATGAGGATAAAGTTTTATACAACAGGCAATAAATAATGACCTTGTTCAAAAATTACAACATGATTTGCATTCATGGAAATATAACGTCCTTGGTGCATTGCTCCGCCGCAAGGCAGGATCCTTTCAGGACACCTTCATAATATAATTCGGGCTTGCGGTGCTCCTTCCCCTCGTGCGGTCCCTCGGTCATCAGCTTTTCAGCATCCATCTTCCCCTAGTGCACCTTTGCGCGGGCAAAGGCCATTCGCGCACCCTCTATACAGACCGACCGCTTGATGACGTCAAGTCAAGGGCAGGCACCCACAAGTCGCTTCACGAGCCCGAAGTAGCTGCTTGGAATCGGCTTGGCGGGCCATACCCAGATAATCAAATCCTTCATGGCTAGTTCGGCCGCCCTATGCAGTTCGATCAGTTGTTTCAGTTGGTCAACGAAAGGCACCAGATAATTCGGTGCCAGATACTGCGACCAGAAGAGCTTATCCGCAGTGTTCCTTTCTTCGGCTCGGTAGAGTTGGGCGGCATCCGATATGCTGCGGTGCAGATCCGTAAACACCCCTGGAGAAATCCGAACTCAAAATTAGAAACAAGATTTTCTCCTCAAATACTTGATTTACATGGAAAAGAGCCTTACCCGTGGCGATCTTCCTCGCCTCTTGGATCTCCTGCAGGGCGCCTTGGGTTTCCCCCTGGGCATCGCGTGCGGCCTGATGAGCCCTGGTGAGTTCGGATTCTTTCTCCGTTAAACTCTGCTCCAAGGTCTCGCATTTCTTAACGGCCTCTTGAAGCTTCTGCTCAGCTTCAATAACCCTGGCCTCGTGCTTCTCACGAAGAGCCTGCTCTGCGGCTGCCTTTTCCTCGGCCACGGCGACAGCCTTCTTAAGAGCCTCGACTTCGGTCATCGTCCCTAGAGAAAATCATGGAACATATTTTATCATACTGGAAATTCGTTCGCGCCAAACGCGAACAAGGCTTGCGCATACCTTGCTTCTCTTCCAACTGCCTTTTCAACTGGCCAAGTTCTTCTTTGGCCCGCTCCAGACTTTGATTCAGTCCGGAGACCTCCGCAGTATGAGAGGCAGCAGCCGCTACAGACGCCTGCTTATAAAAGAGAGATAGATGTCACCAAATGAGTATTCCTGCGAGCATAAATTTTGATCCTCTGTCCGGTTCTTTCTTTCACCGAACAGTGTATCAGGGGCTACTATCCATACTATGACATTCTTCGAAACCTCATAAAACATACCTCAAAACCTCTTATAAGGCTGATGCAGGCTTCATTCAGTCCACTCTCAGCGGACTGAATCTTCTCAATCACTGCACCCATAAGGGCACGATGTTCATCGACGATGGAGGCGCTCTTCAACGCCGCCAACAAAGTATCTGGCACCTCTGGTTGGACAGAGATTGCCAGTGGAACAGGCACGCCCCCTCCATCCGAGGGAGGCCGCCTGTTTGATTGTGGAGCCGTATTGATCTCCGGAATTGCGTCCGGCTGGGAGCCGAATTCAAGATGGCTCCCGCCGACGACCCCCATGGGAATCTTCTTCCCCATGTCTCCGGCCGCTGAAGTTTGACCTCCAGGCGCCGCTTTCACGATCTCTTCCTCCCCTCCTTGGCCGGGGTCCTTCTGGGACAAAGCCTCGGTGTTATCCACATGTTTCGGGGAAGGGGCCTTCGGGGGCGTCCCGCTCTCCATAGCATTCGAGCTCAGCAAATCCTTGGATGAGGATTGTTCGGTGCGGGACCTCGCCGGACTACAAAAATGTGGCTCAGGTCAAAATATTACGCCATGATGAGACTGGACGCATAAATGTATTCGGATTTCATACTCACGAGTCCACCAGGGGCTGGGCCCTGGAATCCCACGCCGGGCTGTTGTCGGCGGCGGCAGTGGACTCTTCGGGAAGAGGAGCTTTCCCCCTTTTAGGCGATTCGGTCTCCAAGTGTATGGAGGCCGCCCTCTTCTTTCTTCCCCCTGCGGGGGATTCGTCTTCCTCCTCCTTGTCCTCTTCGGAGGCGGAACGGGCATTTGAACCTTCGGACATTGTTTCTGAAGTACCGCGGCGACGAAGGCCACCCCGGGTCTTTTTGGCCTCTTTCTCGGCCTTCTTCTTCGGCGCCTTATACGGCGCCGGGACCAGCATCTTCGTCAGAAGTGGGTTGGCCGGTCCTTCGGGCAGCGGGGCCGGACAGTGGATCCGCTCCGCCTTCTTCGTCCAGCCCTAGGTGAGTTGAGGAAAATACACTAAGCATTTCCTTTGGGTTATGTGGATAAAACGTAAAATAACTTACCGAGCTTGCAGGGCGGGACAGTTGGTACCCGCAGTGCTCGGCCGAGTCTGGCCATGATTTGCCGGACTTGAAAAGCACCTTCCAGATGTCTTTGAGCGAGGAGCCAAAGAGCTCTCGCAGGGCCTGATGCTTGGCCGGATCGAATTCCCATAAATTGCAAGTCCGGTGTTGACATGGCAGGATTTGGCGAACTAACTTCACCTGGACTACATTGACGAGTTCGATGTTCTTGTCTTCCATATCCTTAACGCGCGTCTGGAGCACCGACAGTTCGTCGGACGAAGACCAGTTCAGGCCCTTTTTAGGCCAGGACGTAAGCCGCAGAGGGGCTCCGTATCGGAAATCGGGAGCAGCGGCCCATCCCGTGCCGCGCGGCTCAGTGATGTAAAACCACTGCTGCTGCCACTCTTTGACGGAATCATTAAAAGTACCTGTCGGCCATGTGACGTTGGGCATCCGGCTCACCATAGCGCCCCCGCACTCGGCGTGCTCGCCGCCCACCACCTTGGGCTTCACATTAAAGATCTTCAGCCATAAGCCGAAGTGTGGCGAGATGCGGAGAAAAGCCTCACACACGACGATGAATGTCGAGATCTTGAGGAAGGAATTGGGGGATAGATCATGAAAATCGATCCCATAATGATACATGATGCCGCGAATGAATGGGTGGAGGAGAAACCCTAGCCCACGGACAAAATGAGGGAGGAATACAACCCTCTCGTGGGGTTCCGGAGTAGGGACGATCTGTCCTGCCGTCGGGAGACGGTGGCTGATTTTCTTGGCCAAGTACCCGGCCTCCCGAAGCTTTTTGATATCCTTCTCCCGGACGGTAGAGGCCATCCACTTGCCTCCTGCTCCGGATCCGGACATTTTCGGAAGACCTTTATGGGCGGAGAAGATGAATGCTCGGGCGTTGGAGCTTGAGAGAAGGGGAATGGATCAGGAAGAAGAAAGCGTGGGTGCGAAAGGGAGTCCGTATCCCCTTATAAAGGCAGTAGCGCCTCCCCACTTACCTGGTAAAACTCGCTTATTCCCCAAGCGCCGTGATTAATGGCGCGGTTGGGTTACCCACACCCGTATTGATGATAATCCCGTGATAAGGGGACACGATCTCTGCTTCGACAAGACGTGCCAAGAAAACCGCCTCGCAATATGTGCAGTAGCTGGTTGAGAAACACGGTTAGAATAATGACCGGTCCGTGTCGTGATGTCACGTTGTCAGCAGATTATATTTGTGGAAATATTATACTCTCTACGATGGTATAAGAAATTTGTTTTGTAGAGCCGGACACGATCCTCGTGTTCAAAATCTTCTATGGAGTATTCGGAGGAAGAACCCGCCTTGCAATGCCGAAGACAATCTGCGCGCCGGACTCATCGTCATTGAAGCCTGGTTCAAGGGCTACTGAGGGAGTCCTGGATTAGGGGGTCCTCGGACAGCCGGACTGTTGGACTATGAAGATACAAGATTGAAGACTTTGTCCCGTGTCCGGGTGGGACTCTCCTTTGCGTGGAAGGCAAGCTTGGCAGTTCGGATATGTAGATCTCCTCCCTTGTAACCGACTCTGTGTAACCCTAGCCCCCTCCGGTGTCTATATAAACCGGAGGGTTTAGTCCGTAGGACAGGAACAATCATAATCATAGGCTAGCTTCTAGGGTTTAGCCTCTACGATCTCGTGGTAGATCAACTCTTGTAATACTCATATCATCAAGATCAATCAAGCAGGAAGTAGGGTATTACCTCCATCGAGAGGGCCCGAACCTGGGTAAACATTGTGTCCCCCGCCTCCTGTTACCATCCTCCTTAGACGCACAGTTCGGGACCCCCTACCCGAGATCCGCCGGTTTTGACACTGACCCGCGGGGGGGGGGGGGGGGGGGGCAACGAGAGGTAGTATCAGGGGAAGGCGACAAGGAGCGTTTTGGGTCTATCCTTCAGCCTCGCGTGGGCAGCTGTGGCTCCTGCGTGTGTATGTTTTCGATCATGTTACAAATGTATTCGCTATTTTAACTTCTCACTCTATTAGCTTGTCAGAACCTCACATTTTGCTCCTCATGTATATATATGTTGTCACAATCATGGGGCTTAATTAAAATGTTTAGCATTTTGGCACTGGTCGTAGCATTGAACTGGATTCGTATTGCTCCTATTCTAGATACAACTAGTGTTCATAGTGTTATATGATTTATATGTTTGTAATGTGTCATGACTTGTTGTTTACACCAAGTAGCCATCAGATGGTTTGAGCATCTCGCGCGACGTCACCGCCAATCTTAGCACCTCCCCCTCACTGGATGCAGCTCCAGCCGTGCCGGTTGCAGCTTCCGCCGAGGCTAGTTCTGCCATGCCTCCGAAGCCAGTTGCAGCTCTCTCTGAAGACCATTCTTACGTTTGGTGCTAGGTCACCACCCATCATAGCATCGCCCCCTCACCGGATCCAACTCCCGTCATGCCAGTTGCAGCTCCCACCGAGGCTGTTTCCAGCATGTCGTGCCATGTCGCTGCCCATAGTAGTACCACCCCCTGCCGGATGCAGCTCCCAGCGAAGCCAGTTCTAGCACCTCGTCCGCCCATCGTAGCATGACGTAGCCGTCCTTCCAACACAACAGCATGGGCTTGCAGCAGCCATGCCTTCCGATTCTAGCTTTAGGTGAGGGCAGTTGCAGCACCACGCGTTGTCGATTCTAGCATGACCCTCCTTTGCTCGGAGCTTGCAGCACGGCATGGCGGCCGTCACGGCGCCAGCCAAGCATCCAACGAGGCAACACCTCGCTTCGACAGCTCTCGCATCAGTGCAGCGTGCAGGCAACGATGACCGACTCCTAGCGCCATCATATATCTCCACTTCGTCGGATCCATGGTAGACTTGCTGTGCGAACATGAAGGAGGGGAGAAAAGCTGTGACAGAGGTAGGGACGAGAAACAAGAAGCGAGAACTGGGCGGAGAATAACAAGTGGATGCATGTCTCACAGTCTCCTTTTGCAGATTAGGTAAGCGGTGGTAGAAGCGGTGGATGGACCTACCACGCATGTGCGACGGGGCACGAGGCGACAGGTACTAGCGTTCCGCCAGCCGACCCAATTTAATCATATCCCTTGTTGAAAAGAAATCAGTGTATTCTTTTTTAAAGAGAAAATTAGTGTATTCGGTACTATATAAAAGAAAGTAGGTCTATATTTCTGTCCTTAATTCTGACCTACATCAGCTCCATTCACCCTATGACACTTGGCGCTGAAGTGAGGCCACATGTGGGCCCTCGGAGTTATTATCCTAAATTTGGGAAGCAAGCACAATGCTTGTTGAAATGGCCTTTAAGTATTTTCCATTGGCCTCACATGGTTATTGAAGATGTCATATTCCTTAGGTAAAACTTCTAGGAGATAATGGTGTTGCTTATTTATTTCCTAAATTTTTCATGCCAATAAGAACTTTACATGATTTAAAATGACATTTTTAAGCACAATATTTTTTGAAGGCGTGTTATTGTTTAAATGCTCGCCGTTTATGTCTCTTAGATTGTGAGCTATAGATGATTTCTTCTTTGATTCATGGGATTCTCTAAACACATGAATAGAAAAAATATAGGTTTGCAATGTCATAGTCATTTGAATCCAGAAGAAAATATTTATTTGATTGCATCACATGAAAAACAAATGATTCATTGCAAGAGATTTGAGTGGATACACAATTCCACGTGAAATGTACTGTAATAGAATCGATATTGCTTTTGATTAACATGCTACTCGTGTTCGAGTGCTATTTATGCATGCCTAGGAGTATTTCATGTCGGTGTTATGTTACCACTGACGACGTGTTAACACTTAGGTGGATTCTTTTGGAGATGACGTGACTCACTTCATGTTTTTTCAAGCACCAACAAATTTTCCTTCAGTGCATAGTTATCTTCCACCGCGTAACTCTTCACAGAAAACTAACATATGCAAAGTTTCGTCGTGGTTTTCCATGGTGTTTCCCAAGCATCTTGGTAGCTGTTAATGTGAAGTTGTCCTTTGTATTTCCTATATGCCCTTTAAACAACCTTGTCAGCTACCGGGTTGTATAGTTATTAGAGTTTGACCAGTCTTGCTGTATCAAGCCTAGTCTTTCGCAAAAGTAGTCTCAGCGGGGTTGGGATGGGTGGGCAGCACTACAAGCCAGCTCAAGAGACAAACCACTTTTACAACCTGCCACACTTGTGTCACTTGTATTGCCCCATATGTTAAGATACCCACGGGCCAACATCTACCTTGATGTGTCAAGTAAGCAATACAATAAATAATCAGAGTATCACTTCTCAAAAATGAAAATTCGTGAATGTAGCTAACTCTGACAAGAATGACTGCGCATCACTTTGTGCAGAGGTCAGGAGTCTACCATCTTTTTCAGCGAAAAATCTAATTCTCGCAAAGACGTTTAATGCTTCAAAAGTTTCTTTCATGCACATAATTTTTTCCTTAAAGAAGACAGAGGTATTTATTTGTAAAGTTGGCAGTTTAAATCGCCAGGGCATGTAAATAACTCGAATATTTAGTGTTGGTCGGTTTCCTATCAGAAGATTTTAACTAGGTACTTACGAATGTATTTGTTCTGTCAGTATTTATTATGCAAGCTCACCAGACATTTTTCTACGTGCGTAGATATGTTGCCACACTTTAATATTATGGGACCGAGGGAGTAGTTAGGATTTGTGCTGCTCCTGTTCTTGATGAAACTGGTGTTCATGGTGAATCTACATCTAGTCCCCCGCAGCTCGCCTGAGTCATTATCTTAAATTTAGCTAGCAGCTTAAAGCTTGCTGAAAAGACAGGATTAGGAGTTTACGATGGCCTTACGTGGTTAAAGATGACGTGGTACTGGTTCTTTGAGATGACGTACCTCCTCTATGCATTATCTAGCTGACAAAGCAAAACTCACATGCATGCATGTCTTTCTGCCGCCACACTTTAATATTCTTGGGCATAATGGACAGTAGAACTAGCAAGTTTGTCATTATTTTCTAGTATTTTCTAGCTGGACCTTCCATTCATGGTTGTCTTCTTAATCCTTGAATGTCGTCAAGTACCCACTTTGCGGCCTATGGTGCCGAGTTTGTAATATGAAACAAAATTGTAGCTATATGTCCCACCGGTCACCAAGGAACTATATTCTGCCGGTCAAATCATACGCAAGTTGCCGTGATCAATCATCCCCGCAAGGTATAGGAGAAACAAACAAGCCAGCAAGTTTGCACCAAATTTTGTGGCCCATATTTCTACTTAACTGTAGCTGCCCGTGAGGACGTTGGGCATCAAATTTTAATCCATATGGTCTGAGCTGCCAGCCCTAGAAGCAAAATATATTTCTGGTGTCATGTGCTTCTCTTGTCTCTGTGTTGCTAGCCGTATGACCCTTGGGTGTCTCCGGTTCCTCACCTCTAGCGTATGGGGGTAAGAGCATCTCTAGCCGCGTCCCCAACAGCCCCCCTCCCCTCGCGCCCGGTCGCGTCCCAGAAGCCCGTTTTTCACCGGTTTGTGCCGAAATTGGTGCCCGCGGACCCAGGCGAACCTGGCGCGCTGGGGCGCTGGTGAAAGCGATTTTGGCACGAACGGGAATGGGCCCGCCGAGTCAGCGACACGCCGCTTCGTCGTCCTCATCGCCTCGGTTCCCGCGAGAATCAATGCCAAGGCTGCCGCGCTGCCGCGCCGGCCATTCTCCATTGATGCCTCACGGGCGGCGCAGTGAAGGCGCCCGACGTGTGTCCCGTCCGCTCCAGACATGCGTCGCCCGGCATGCCGGTTCTCACCACCCCGCTTCGGCTATAAAAGCCGATCTCCCCGCCGGTGAACGCCACAGCCACCACTACTCTCACCTCATCTCGCCCACAGAAGCCACTTCTCCCCCCTCTTCCCGGCCGACGAGCAATGGTTGCGCGGTACCCCGGCGACTCCGCGGCGGCGAACGGCTTCGGCCGACGCCATCTACACGAGGATGAGGCGCACCTCCTCTACGAGGCCGACTATCCGGCGCCCATAGACATGCGGGTGCCGGGCACATGGAAGCTGAGTGGCGGCAGCATCCCGGTACCACCGATTCCCACCAGGGCTGAACGGCGGGCCGAGATCACCCGCATCCGCTCGTCGCTGACGGGGGTGCAGCGGAACAAGCCGAGGTACTCCGCCGATAGCCACACGCCGTGGACGATGTACTTCGAGCGCCGCCACGAGGACCAGATCGCCTCCTCCAGCGGCATCATCCCCCGTGGCCGCTACAACACCGACGGGCGGCGCGAGTGGTGGGGCGTGCCCGGCCGCACCCTCGAGGCCATCCTTGACCACATCGAGACCGGCAACACACCGCGCCTCGAGTACCAGCCGCGCCCGTCATTGTCTCGCCGCCGTGGGAGCTCCGCGACGCCGCGTCGAATGGAGGCGGGGACCTCCTCGTCGTCGGGCTCCGGCTCCCTCTCCTCCGGCTTGCCGGCGCTCCACCCCGTCAAGCCGGAGCCGAAGGAGACGCCGGTTCGGCGCCGCACCCGCATCAGTGCCCTCATCATCAACTAGGGCGGCCGCCCCTCCCCGCGTTCCCTCCGCCTTGTCTGGCCGAAGACTGAGCCGGGGCTGCTCCCCATGAAGCCAGAGCATGCGGAGATGGCCGCCGCCGACGAGACCGCCCTCAAGTGGGCTAAGGAGGACTACGTCCGCGAGCAGGTGGCGCGCCAGCACCGGGCGTACGAGGAGATCAAGGCCCGGCGCCGCTGATGCAAGGAGGGTGGCGTCGTCGTCCTCGACAGCGACGAGGAGGACGAGCCCGGGACGTCCAACCCCCCGCGGGTCGGCGACCCTGGTCAGGGATGCAGTAGGGATGGTAGCGGCTCCAGCGGGGCGCAGGGCGACGAAGACGATGACGACGACAACGGCGACTACGCCCGCTTCTACAGGCTCCTTGGCATGTGGAATGCGGGCGGCGGCCGCGGCGTAGCAGGGTTAGGCGTAGTTCTAGGTGTAGTTTGTTTCTTTTTTTTATACAAATTTGAATGAAAACTCGCCGAGTTTGTGCCATATTTGTATCTGATCACCGAGTTTGAGCAAACGCCGGTTCGGCCCCAGACGGCGCTTTTTCGGTGGGGGGCCGAATGGTTGGAGATGCTCTAATTTTGCCCATGCAAGGACCTTGCCACTACGAACACATCTAAAAGGCAGGTGAGTCAGTTCACTGAGTCATAAAAGCCACTTACCATTATATCGATTAGGGATATAGTGTTAATCTCTTTCCACAGCATATTAAAATACAGATATACATAAACCATAAGCGCTGTCCTTGCTCTAACAAAATTAGATAGCCCCTCCATTCTTTGTATTAGGTGTAATGACGAAGACACTTATCCGACGATAATTTTGGACCAAAATTACGCTGCTTACAATGTTAATTAGAGAAGTAATTACCAGTGGCAAATTAACGATATTTCCAATTCAGGGGGAGTACAATTGGCATCTACTGAACATACCTATAACAATTCAATATTTATAACCAGAGTGCCCTTACATACGTATAACAATGCAATTTTTACTTACAAAATACATCTAATGAAAAGAAATGGAGTGAATATATTGTTAGCCAGTTACATTCTAAAAAATAATGAAAATCAAAGGTCAAACTTAAGTAAAATGTAGACCAGAAAAAAGGTACAAAATGTTGGGAATCACAAGGCTGCCTCAGGAATGGTTCACACACTGTGCTCAGAACACCTCTCTCCACATGCCCCCCCCCCCCCCCCCAAAGGACCCATATCTCCTAGTGCCCACACAAAAATATTACATGACTTCCTTTGACAATTTAGGCTCAAATAGTAATAGCTCTGCTTCAAAATACATGCCATACGTTGCTTTGCTAGGATCAGTCTTTGACCAAACATAGTATTAAAATATTTTACATGTGACTTAAAATTGATGTCATTAGGTTATTCAACCAAACTTACCAGTGCGTTTCATTTGTGTCACATAAATGTACATACTAATTTGTACCAATCTATCAGACGCTTGTCCTAATGAAATGAAGTAGGTAGTGTATTTTGAAACAGATTGTGTATGCTCACTAGGTTGCACCAAGTTTGTAGATCCACAATATTTGCACACACTTATACGAAAATTTGTACTATGGTTTTAATAGTTTTTCTGTAGCTATGTATTCCACCTTCACCAAGAAATCATGTTCTACAGTTCATTGTAGACTTGTCGGCATGATGGATCATCTCTGTAGAATCTACTAGAAACAAAAAGTTAGCAAGTAACATAAATCTGACATTGAATATGCAGCTGGTGTTCAAGTTTAAGTCTACTCTGGCCCAGTTGTCTTAAGCCATATCATACACTATGAACAAACTAAGGAAGCTACTCACTGCTTGCCGACTAGAAGCGTGTCTATTATGGAATCTCCTATAAATCTTGTTGATAAAATGTCCTCGTCATCAACCAACAAGATATCATACAACTACTCCAATTTGTTGTATCTAAGTTATCCAATAGGAGTGGGAAATAAATGTGTCTGCTCTCAGTTTCACCTTGAAGCTTGTGCAAGGGCTGTTGGTGAAATAACATACAACTTTGCTCTCTCCTTCTCATCTATTACGTGCCACATAATCACTATGTCCTGGTGACAAATTTACCAACACCTATCTTACAACTGTTGGAGAACGCTCATAGTGTTCCATGTTGGCTTGGTACCATTGATGACATGATGCTGATTAGGTGGACTTTTTTGAAACGACGTAGCTCACTTCACGCATTGCCTAGTCTTTCACAAAAATAAATAAATCGATGGATTTAAGATGGGTGGGCGGCACTACATGATACTAGCTCAAAGGAGAACCCACTGACCTGACAGCAACCGTGATGCGTTAATTGGTATTACTCAAAGGTGCACTTGTCAAAAGGGATTTTTAATATAACTAATATCATAAGAATGTTTAATGCTTCAAATTTATGTTTGAAGCATATATTTTTCCATAGCGAACAATATATTTGTTTTCAAATTTCTATTTTAAATGTTCAGGCATATGTAGAACTTATTTTTTTTATGTATGTCTTTTAACTATTGACTATGCCGGCACATTACGACATTTTGCTGCAAGTGTTGATACATTGCCTGCTCCCATGGCGTGCAGCTAGCAAAGGGCAACTCCAGCGAGGATCACCATATCGCCTGCAAATGTGTGAACCGGGCGGTCCAGACACTTTAAGCCATACAGCGAAACATCAAATTTGTCCGGACCGGTCCGGACATCCGAAATCCCCCAAACCAGCACTAACCTGGGGTAGGTTCGGGAGAGTCTGTACGTCCACCTCGCCTATTGTTAGTTCGACCACATGTCCCCATAATCCATGTGTCTCACTCTCACCTCTCCTTCCTCTCAGTCCGCCTAGCCCACTGTCAGTCATAGCCCACATTCTAAATTTGATGACTACTGTTGGATAGCCGACGCCCCGCTCATTATCCACGGAAACATCCGGTCATTTCCATGGACATTTGTTGTCGTCTGTTTTGTGGTCCCGTTGTAGTTGCCCTAACAAGTACAGGATTTGTGTTGCTCCTATTTGAGATGCAGCTCCCCTGAGTCATTAGCATAAATTTACCTAGCTGCTCAACAGCTCAAGGCAGGCTGAAAAGGCAGGTTTGGTATTTCCGTTGGCCCTAGGTGGTCATTGATGATGTCCTATTGCTTCTCGGCGATGACGTAGCTCCCATATGCATTTGCTAGCTGCCAAAGAAAAACTCACATGCATGCATGCCGTTCAGCTGCCCTTAAATATCGATTTATGCTGGAGTTCCGTTCATGCATATCTTCTTAATCAATGCAAGTTGACAAGTTGTTACGAGCATCATTTTTGTAAAACAAAATACTACTACTACGGACTATGGACTACGAAGACACGGATGTGAATAAACTATATTCTGCAGTTCAATCATAGACAAGTTGGCACGATTGATCATCTCCACAAAATCTAGGAGAAACAAACAAATTAGCGAGTTTGTACTGAATTTTGTGGGCCATATTACTACTTATGTAAATGGTATATGAAGACGTCCGGGGTCAATACTTAATCCATGTGGTTTGAGATACCAGCTCCCTAGACTCAGAATATCTACTGGGTATCTTGTGCTTCTCTTCTCTCCATGCTGCTTACCCTCCATGTCTTCTATCATTGGTGTGTGTGTGTGTGTGGGGGGGGGGGGGGGGGGGGAGTTGTTCTCAAGCATGTCATTTCCAACCCTGGCCCTCTCCTCGGCGCTCCCGTGGGCGCCCCCGGGAGGAAACCCTAGCGCCGCCCCGTCGTCCCCTTCGCCTACCCCCCCCCCCCCGGCCTGGGGCGTCGCCGGCCGAAGGTCGTGTGGTTGCCGGCGAGGCGTTCCCATCTGCCTGGTTGTGCCGGGCGTCGGGCCAGCCCTGCCTCGGCTCCTTCTCCCCCTCCCGGGGTCCTTCGCTGGTGCCGCATCCTCCCCTCCGTGGTGGTGGGTTGTGGGGGATGGATCTGGGATCCCTGCACAGATCCGGTGGATGGTAGGGTTGTTGTTGGCAGTGGTGGCCGACGGCCCAGGTATGGTGGCAGCGAGTCTCGTGGCCTCTGGGCATCGTGGAGGTGCCTGCGACTGCGAGTGCTTAGCCTGGTGGTGGCGGCGGCCGTGCATGGGAGTTGGATTCCTCCGAACAGATCTGGGGAAAACTTGCTTTCGGCTATTTGCCAAGGCCGGCGGTGGCGGCGCTATCTACACCGTTCCCTTCTTAAGGCATCGCCGTGGAGAAGTTCAAGGCCACTCTCTGCTACCTCTGGGGGAAACCCTAGATCGGATGAGGTGCACACGCGATCGAGGGACCAGAGGACGGATTCTTTGGTGGAGCGGTGCTTCATCTCACTCATTGATGGCGGCGGATCCCGGCGGCATGGCACTGTGGTGACTCGGCGTCCGATGCACGGAGATGGACTCGCGCAGGAGGGTGACGCGGTCTGGCGTCGTGGTGGCGTCGACGGCAGCTAGACCGGGCAAGGTAGATGCAGCAGTACAGTTCTGACGATGGATTGGTGGCAGGTGGCTGTGGCGGCCTCATACCCGGCAGGCGTCCTGGTTGAGGAGTGCGCCGGACCGGTGGGTGCCCCATACCCGGCAGGCGTCCTGGATGGGACCTCAGGTTTTAGATGGTAGGTTTGGCTGTGAGGTCTGTTTGGTATTAGGCCCAGACTATCAACATCGCTTCATCAATTGGATCGGAGTAGCAACATATGTTGCCTAGACGGTGGCTTTAGTCTTACTGTTGTATTACTTTGTAAGGTGAACAATTAATAAAATGGCTGCATACACTAGGAGAAAACAGGGCTTTGGTTGGGGCCTGGCCAGCCCATTAGTCCCGGTTCTGCACGAACCGGGACCCATGGGAGGCATACGTCCCGGTTCGTGCGCCCAGGGGGCCGGCCGGGCCTCGGGAGGCATTTGTCCCAGTTCGTGTGGGCCCATTTGTCCCGGTTCTAGGCATGAACCGGGACCAATGGTCCTCGCTCCTGGCCCACAGCCATGGGTCCCAGTTCGTGCCTAGAACCGGGACAGAAGGGTGTACTTTAGTGTCGGTTCCAGGCACGAACCGGGACCAATGAGGTGGCTATATATACCCCCTCGCCGGCGAGCAGAGCACTCCACACTGCTCTATTTTTTCTGGCTGGCGAGGGGAGAGCTTTGTGGTGCTCTAGCTCACCTCCTATGCACATGAGGTGTTCGATGAAATGCCCGAGCCACACTAGTTAAGCTTTCTCCTCTCGAAACTCGACCTCCGAGCTCCATTTTTCCCGAGATTTGTCTAGGTTTAGCGGTCCGTCACGTCCCGTCCCCGTCTTCACCGCCGTCGATCGCCCGCGCCGATCTTGTCGCCGGCACCACCGTGGTGAGCCTCTTGTTCTTATCTTCTTTCTGAAAGAAAAAATTCTTACTTTAGATAGATACTTGTCTAATTTTCTTACTTTTGACACACATAAGTATAATGCACGCAGATGAACCGGCAATGGATGTACGGTGACATACACACCTCCAAGTACATTAAGGGCTGCATAATTTTCTCGAAGTGGCTGAGGAAAATAAGAAAATTGGTTTTATGTGTTGTCCATGCCCTAATTGTGGGAATACGAAGTCTTACTCTGACCGGAAAATCCTTCACACCCACCTACTTTATAAGGGTTTCATGCCACACTATAATATTTGGACGAAGCACGGAGAAATAGGGGTTATGATGGAAGACAACGAAGAAGAAGAGGACGATGACAACTATGTGCCCCCTAAATACGGTGATGCTGCAACGGGGGAAGCTGCTGAAGCTCAAGAGGAACCAGACGATGTGCCCGATGATGATGATCTCCGCCTGGTCATTGTCGATGCAAGGACACAATGCGAAAGTCAAAAGGAGAAGCTGAAGTTCGATCGCATGTTAGAGGATCACAAAAAAGGGTTGTACCCCAATTGCGAAGATGGCAACACAAAGCTCGGTACCGTACTGGAATTGCTGCAGTGGAAGGCAGAGAATGCTGTGCGTGACAAAGGATATGAGAAGCTACTAAAAATATTGAAGAAGAAGCTTCCAAAGGATAACGAATTGCCCGACAGTACGTACGCAGCAAAGAAGGTCATATGCCCTCTAGGATTGGAGGTGCAGAAGATACATGCATGCCCTAATGACTGCATCCTCTACCGTGGTGCGTATGAGGATTTGAATGCATGCCCGGTATGTGGTGCATTGCGGTATGAGATCAGACGAGATGACCCTGGTAATGTTGACGGCGAGCCCCCCAGGAAGAGGGTTCCTGCGAATGTGATGTGGTATGCTCCTATAATACCACGGGTGAAACGTTTGTTCAGAAACGAAGAGCATGCCAAGTTGATGCGATGGCACAGAGAGGACCGTAAGAAAGACGGGAAGTTGAGAGCACCTGCTGACGGGTCGCAGTGGAGAAAAATCGAGAGAAAG
The DNA here is from genome assembly GCF_018294505.1 of Triticum aestivum. Classification (NCBI taxonomy): domain Eukaryota; kingdom Viridiplantae; phylum Streptophyta; class Magnoliopsida; order Poales; family Poaceae; genus Triticum; species Triticum aestivum. Next base: position 9,877,188 of record NC_057799.1, on the reverse strand, counting down.
TACTGGGCTGAGTTTGTAGGTGACCCAAGGAACGTATGGTTTGGTTTAAGCGCGGATGTCATTAATCCTTTCGGGGAGCAGAGCAGCAATCACAGCACCTGGCCCATGACTCTATGTATGTATAACCTTCCTCCTTGGATGTGCATGAAGCGGAAGTTCATTATGATGCGAGTTCTCATCCAAGGCCCTAAGCAACCCGGCAACGACATTGATGTGTACCTAAGGCCATTAGTTGAAGAACTTTTACAACTGTGGAATGGAAACGGTGTACATGTGTTGGATGAGCACAAACAGGAGGATTTTAACCTGCACGCATTGTTGTTTGTAACCATCAACGATTGGCCCGCTCTCAGTAACCTTTGAGGACAGACAAACAAGGGATACCACGCATGCACGCACTGTTTAGCTGACACCGAAAGTATATACCTGGACAAATGCAGGAAGAATGTGTACCTGGGCCATCGTAGATTTCTTCCGACCAACCATCAATGTCGAAAGAAAGACAAGTATTTCAAAGGCGGGGCAGATCACCGGAAGAAGCCCGCCATGCGTACCGGTGATCACGTACTTGCTATGGTCAATGATTTACACGTAATCTTTGGAAAGGGTCCCGGCGGACTAGCTGTTCCGAATGACGCTGAAGGACGTGCACCCATGTGTAAGAAGAAATCTACATTTTAGGACCTACCCTACTGGAAAGACCTAAAGGTCCGCTCTTCAATCGACGTGATGCACGTGACGAAGAACCTTTGCGTGAACCTACTAGGCTTCTTGGGCGTGTATGGGAAGACAAAATATACACCGGAGGCAGGGGAGGACCTGCAACGTTTGCACGAAAAAGACGGCATGCCTCCAAAGCAGTATGAAGGTCCTGCCAGCTACGCTCTTACCAAAGAAGAGAAAGGAAATCTTCTTTGAATGCCTGCTCAGTATGAAGGTCCGGTCTGGCTTCTCGTCGAATATAAAGGGAATAATAAATATGCCAGAGAAAAAGTTTCAGAACCTAAAGTCTCATGACTGCCACGTGATTATGACGCAACTGCTTCCGGTTGCATTGAGGGGGCTTCTACCGGAAAACGTCTGATTAGCGATTGTGAAGCTATGTGCATTCCTTAATGGAATCTCTCAGAAGGTGATCGATCCAGAAATCATACCAAGGCTAAGGAGTGATGTGGCGCAATGTCTTGTCAGTTTCGAGCTGGTGTTCCCACCATCCTTCTTCAATATCATGACGCACGTCCTAGTTCATCTAGTCGACGAGATTGTCATTCTGGGCCCCGTATTTCTACACAATATGTTCCCCTTTGAGAGGTTCATGGGAGTCCTAAAGAAATATGTCCTTAACCTCGCTAGGCCAGAAGGAAGCATCTCCATGGGCCATCAAACAGAGGATGTCATTGGGTTTTGTGTTGACTTCATTCCTGGCCTTAAGAAGATATGATGCTTGTAAGGGACTCAATAATATGCAGGGACGGGCATTCTTGGTCTCAAGCACACTACACAGTTCTACAGAACTCTACCTTGGTGACCCCATATGTCGATGAACACAAGAACGGTCTGCACTCCAAACACCCGGAGCAGTGTGACGACTGGATTACATGTGAACACATCAGGACTTTCAGTAGTTGGATGGAAGCACGTCTCAGAGGTGACAACACTGTTTGTGATGAGCTATACTCGTTGTCCAGGGAACCATCTTCGGCTATATTGACTCACAAAGGATACGAGATAAATGGGAATACATTTTACACGATCGCCCAAGATCAAAAGAGCACCAACCAAAACAGCGCTGTCCGCTTTGATGCAGCAACCAAGAGGGGAAAGGACACATATTATGGTTCCCGCACCGAAACAGTGCTTTACCCCTAGATGTCCAGTCAACTGCTGCGCCGAGATATGGGAACTTGACTACGGACATGATTTTAAGGTCCCTTTGTTTAAGTGCAAATGGGTCAATCCGTCAGGAGGCGGGGTACAGGTAGACCCACAGTACGGAATGACAACAGTGGATCTAAAAAATCTCTGGTACACTGACGAACCGTTCGTCCTAGCCAATGATGTGGCGCAGGTTATCTATGTGAAGGACATGTCTACCAAACCGAGAAAAATAAAAGATAAGGAAGCGAATACATCATACGATGAGCCAAAGCGCCACATAGTTCTTTAAGAAAAAAGGGACATCGTGGGAGTGGAGGGCAAGACAGACATGTGTGAAGATTATGAAAAGTTTCATGAAATTCCTCCCTTGAAAGTCAAGGCTGACCCAAGCACCCTGTTAAACGATGTAGATTATCCATGGTTACGGCGCAGTAAGCAAAGGACACAAGCGAAGAAAAAGTGGAGACTTTTTCTCCACAACTATTATGATGATACCAAGCCAACTTTCAACTTTTTCGTAGTTCATTTGAAATGCATGTTGTAACAGACGAGTTTTCGTATGAAACCCTGATATCTCGAAACAGATTGTCCGTTTTGTACACAAAGTGCATCCAGTTTTTGCCGTAACTCTCTCAACTTTTCAGCACATGCTATGTGGGTGAAATGATGATACCATGCCAACTTTCAACCTTTTCATAGTTCATTTGAAATGCTTTTCAATTTCAGGGTCTTATAGCTTAAAAAAATAGTAAATGCATGAAAAATAACAAATGAAGTCAGAAAGGGTTGAAAATTGATGATGTGGCTTTGAATAGTGCATTTTGAACACAGAAGAAGTCTGGTGTTGTAATAAGTTATTAAAAATAAAAGAGAGGCGCAATGCTCACTTGCACGTTGCTTAGCTTCAGGCCTTAAGGAAATAGTGTAGACTGCATGGAGCTATGTGTAGTTTTCGTCCGAAACCCTGATAGCTCCGTGCAGTCTACACCACTTCCTCAAGGCGTGAAGCTAAGCAACGTGCAGGTGAGCATTGCGCCTCTCCTTCATCGTCCCTGCACTCAGGGCTTATAAACCGCTGCGAGTGCCTCTCGCTTGGCGAGGTGGGACTAAAAAACAGCTGCAGAAAGAATCAACTAAAAAACTCTATTACCGGTTCATGCCACGAACCGGTACTAAAGGTGCTCGTGGGGCCCCAACCTTAGAACCGGTACTAAATGAAATGCCTTTGTAACAGCCTTAGAACCGGTAGTAAAGGAATCAACTAAAAGCTTTTATAAACCTCTAGTATTATTGAAACTAAAATTATATAGAATTTATGCAATTAAAATTATCAAAGTATTTTCTGTTCAAAACATTAAAAGCAAAAAGAATTTTCATAAAATAAATACAAAAAGCAAAAAAGAAAATAAAATAAATAAGTAGAAACAAAATAAACTTTTATAAATAAGTAGAAACAAAATAAAATAAAATAAATACGTAGAAACAAAATAAAATAAATAAGTAGAAACAAAATAAAATAAAATATAATAAAATAAAATAAATAAACCTTAATAAAATAAATAAAAATAGCAACAGTAAGTATTTTGTTGTAAGTAGAAACAAAATGAAAAAATAAAGCAACAAAGAAAACAAAAAAACAGGAAAAAAAGGGCACCTACTGGGCCACGACGGCGTGAATACGACTAGAAACCCAGCTAGTTGGGCCAGGATTCAGGCCCACAGAAGGCCCAACAGGCCCACAGGCAAAGCAGTGTCAGATTAGGCCCATAGGCCTGCAGTTCAGAGGAGTTCGAGAGGGAGGAGGCAACGGAGCTTATAAACAGGTGTTGGGCGCTCTCAACTAGCGAGGTGGGACTAAACTCGCACCACCACGCCGCTGGGCAAGGCCATTGGTCCCGGTTGGTGGCACGAACCGGGACCAATGCCCACCTTTGGTACCGGTTGGTGCCACCAACCGGGACCGATGCCCACCTTTAGTCCCGGTTGGTGCCACCGACCGGGACCAAAGGCCTCTGCTTCCCGCCCTTTGGGCTGCTGAAAAGAGACCTTTGGTCCCGGTTGGTGGCACGAACCGGGACCAAAGCGGGGCATTGGTCCCGGTTTGTGCCACGAACCGGGACCAAAGCCTTTGCTATATAAGCCACACTTGTTTCGATTCAGTTCTTCTTCCCACTGCCCGACACCATCGCCGCACCGCCGCTCCTTGCCCCGACGCCGTTGCCGCGCGCCGCCCCTGCCCTGACGTCGTCGCCGCGCGGCGCCCCTGCCCTGACGTCGTCGCCGCACGCCGCCCCTGCCCCGACGCCGTCGCCGCGCGTGCCCCTCTGCCCCGACGACGTTGTCGTGCCGCCCCTGCCCCGACGCCGTCGCCGGCGCCACCCCCAATGAGCCCCCGCGCCCCTGCCCTGTCCCCACCGTGGCCACCGCCGTGGCCGCCGCCGTATGCATATATGTTGATGTATGCATATATGTTGATGTATATGTAATGTTGATGTTTTTTTCTGCATATATATATATATATATATATATATAGGATCATATGATTTTTTTTCATAGATATGATTTTTTTGTTCATATATCATATGATGTTTTTATATTGTTCAGAGATGATCAATCATATTTGTTCATATGTATGCAAGCGTAGTCGTTGTCGTTAGTTGTACTGTTTAGGGTTAGGGTCGTCGAGGAAGGAAAATAAGGAAAGACTAAAAGAGGAAGAAAAAAGGAAGAAAAGAGGAAGAAGGAAGAAGGAAGAAGAAGGAAAATAAGAAGAGGAAGAAGAAGAAAAAAAAGAGAGGAGAGGGAGAAGGAATAGAACTAGTTAAACTAGTTTATTTTTACGAAGTACTACTTTATTTTATTTATAGTTAGTGCTTAGTAGTTGAACTAGTTGATTTAATATAAAAAACTACTTTATTTTACTATGGAAGTAGTTTAGTTTTAGTAAGGACTACTTTATTTTATTTATAGTAAGTGCTTAGTAGTTGAATTAGCTAGTTGATTTAATAAAACTACTTTATTTTACTATAGAAGTAGTTTATTTTTAGTAAGTACTGTTTTATTTTATTTATAGTAAGTGCTTAGTAGTTGAACTAGTTGATTTAATAAAACTACTTTATTTTACTATAGAAGTAGTTTATTTTTATTAAGTAGTACTTTATTTTATTTGTAGTAAGTGCTTAGTAGTTGAACTAGTTGATTTAATAAAACTACTTTATTTTACTATAGAAGTAGTTTATTTTTATTAAGTACTACTTTATTTTATTTATAGTAAGTGCTTAGTAGTTGAACTAGTTGATTTAATAAAACTACTTTATTTTACTATAGAAGTAGTTTATTTTTTGCAAAAAAATAAATAGAACTAGTTTATTTTTTTAGTAAAGAAATTATCCCGCATCGACATCGAAGATGCCTATCCCGCATCCTCGTCGTCGACTCGGCGGAGGAGGCCTGCTCGATCGGAGGGGCCATGTCCGGGACTGGGCTCCGCCGGGCTGGTATTGGGAGGTGCTACCTTCCGGCCGGGGGCGTAGGTTGGTGAGGAGCCAGCCCGTCATTGAGTCGAACCTTGTTTGGTGCCGGTCGCGTGGGCCAGTGAGGGTGTCGAGGCTTCCGGACACAGCGGAGGTGGTATGTCACCATGTCAGTGAGGAGGACGAGCACGTCCGTCGCTACATGGTTGCGTTGGAGGGCAGGTTCGATAATACCTGGCAGGTTCTTCAGGGATCTCACTGGAGCTATGATCCTGTGATGGTTCCTTCTGTTTGGGTGTCCACCGCCCGCGCCGATACCCGTCGGGCGCTATGGTTGTAGCTGTATTAGCGATGCTATATGTATGATACTATTCGAGGTGTATTAGTGATAATATTTGACGATGTGCGGACGCAAGAGATGATGTAGTTTTGCTTATAATTGAATGCATGCTAATTTGAATACTAATTTATTTTACGATTTGGTTTTGCTTATTGAATGCTCAAATTGGAAAACTATTCCTACTTTGAATGCTAAAATTGGAGAGCACTATGCAAGGCGTATGCATTTGATTAGTTGATAGCTTATAGGGTTTTTTTTTTGCAGAAATCTAGGAGCCCCCTCCATCATCCCCATCGTCGTCCCCGTCACCGACCCCCCTCCGACCTCGAGGTGAGACCAGCCAAATATCCATGTCAATATGAGTCCTATAAGATATTTTGAAATGTTTGTGCTCGTATTTTCAACCATTGAAATGTAATGGCCGTCAAGTTTGAATGCTCATATGATGTAGATAAAAACATGTATATTTCCGTTCCGGCAAATTTAAGGCGCTCGATATGTCCTTTCTTAGAAAGATAATTAAACGATATTTCGGGTTGACTTTAAGTCTGTCGAGTCTCCACCATATATGAGAGGACGAAGAATCCCAACTATTGTCGTGGGGGTAGCTTCTCCTTCGTTCCCGTGTGCTATACAATTTGTGTAATGCACTCGGGAACGAAAGGAGGAGCTACCATCACCGACGGTCGCAAATGTCAGAGAGGAATCAGTGAGGGAGAGTCTCCACCATATATGAGAGGACGAAGAATCCCGACTGTTGTCGTGGGGGTAGCTCCTCCTTCGTTCCCGTGTGCTGGAAAATTTGGTGTAATGCACTCGGGAACGAAAGGAGGAGCTACCATCACCGCCGGTCGAATATATACACCACGTGAGCTGAGAGTTTTCAAGAAAAGACTCGACAGACCGATAGTCAACCCATGATGAATAATAATGTTCTAATTTACTTTTTGTAGTACATATATTTAATTGTACAAGTTTAATCTTTGAATTATGAACATAGGAAATGTCGTACTCGGACGACGATAGTCTCCCGGGGGAGTGCTCCTGGTGCAACGACGACCGAGGTCTGTGCGACAAGTGCCCTCTCCTGGACGAAGATCGGCGCTTCAGCATTAAGCTCTAGGAGACCTTCGATGTTGAAATGGTACGCAACGACGACAAGTGTTTTTTTGTAATTAAGCACGACTTCAACTATTTCAACGTGTAATTTTCATCTTTTATAATTCGACTAGCTTATCCCATTCCATGCAAGACGCTATGTCTTGAAGAGGATGGGTTTTGAAGACCATGAAAGTTTCGAAACAAAGAAAATTCACCTAAGGAATCATCATGGTATGGATTTTGAAGTAAATCTGTACAATCCTCAGAGTGTAACCCATTTTGGTTGCCCAAATTGGGAAGCACTTTGCAAGATGTATGGTTTTTATGAGGATATGCTTGTCACCATGGATCTTGGTGATCCTGACATCGAGCAAGACAATATGGACATTTGGGTCCTTATTGATACGCTTCCAATTCTCCCGCTATGTGAGTTTCTCAAACATAATTATTAGCTAATTTATATTGTTTGTTTCAAAATAGTTGACAACTTATTTTCATTCTTCAAACAATGTGCGGAAGATGGTAGACAGAACCCACTACACCGATGGCTCCGAATTAACTTATCAGGAGAAAAATCATCTGATTGCATTTTGTACTGACCTTGAGAATTACAATACCTATTATGATACTCCTCCAAATTATGGTCAATACGTGCCACTAGTGCACGTGTTGAACTACGGTAACTTCTATGGAGATACCCTGGTAAGAATTTTTACTATTACGACATCCGTACATCTTTTGCATACTTCTAAAACTAGTACATCATTGCTAACAACAAAGTTATTACTATGTTTTTCAATAGAAAATCCCGATGGATTGTGTGCCTTATTTGATGTATCAGAATGGTCGCCTTGATGTTTTGAACATACAGCCAGGTCATCCTACGAATCTCACCTGTCCATACCGGATTTCTAAAACCGGTGAACACATGCTAATCAAAGAATGGAAAAAATGTATGGACAGTCGTAAGGAGGTTCTTGGATGCAAAACGAAGCGAAGTGCAAGAATTGGAGATAGGATGGTCTCCATTCTCCATAATGGAGAGTCAGGGCCTATATTGTTTTATGCTATTTTACCTTAAAGAGGGTATTTAGGTCCTACCTAATACTGATGATCATGTGCTAAGAACAATTAAGTTAGGTTGGTTCAATGACTATGAGGATGATGATCGTATGACTTGTTATTAATAACGAGTAGAAGTTGTATGATGATGATTAGTAGGACTTGTTATTATGATGATGCATGATGCGAGCATGAAGAGTTATTATATATCAGTGGGTGAAATAAACATGGATTGGATTGAAGTGAAGGCAACATATGGTGCATGTCGAAAGTAGTACTAATCCAAACTTGGTCAAGATAGAATTAGTATTACTTTCGACATGCACCACATGTTGCCTTCACTTCAATCTAAGCTACGTTTAGGCATAGCAGTAGCATCCGTAAACCAAGCACGGAGATAAGAGAGGACACTTCTCTCTATTAGCTAGCTAACACCCTAAATTAACCCCCCAAAACCCCCTAAACCCACCCCCTTTCAAAAAAAACAAAAACCTCAGCTCCTGCCAGCTGCTGACGCGTGGATGCCTTTTGGTCACGGTTGGTGCTACTAACTGGGACCAAAGGCCCTCTTGCCTGGGCTCGCCGCAGCGGCCACGTGGAGGCCCATATGTCCCGGTTGGTGTAAGAACCGGGACTAAAGGTGTAGGGCTTTAGTACCGACCCTTTAGTCCCGCTTCCCCAACCGGGACAAATGGGCCTTACGAACCGGGACAAATGACCATTTTTCTACTAGTGATACATCGTCCAGATGTAGAGGCCGGGGGTCTTCCTCCATTTCTAAAAAAACATTGCGGTGTACTTGCACTTTATCAAATAGGGGTATGACGTTGAGTACGGTGATTCAGTGCCAAGGTGCAGTAAATTCAATTAAAATATTTTTTGTGAATTAAATCTGAATCTTTTTGCATCGAAGATGAAACAATGCGCTAGGAGCTAAAAACAAATCTTGGTAAAATGACATTCGAGGACCTCTCCACAAAAAACAAATTTCTGGTCTCAGAGAAACTTTGAAAAAGAACACTATTTGAAGAAGATTTTTTTTTAGGTGTAGAGCCCCTCGAATGTCATTTCCCCTAAAAAATGTGCACGCACCTTGCGTATTGGAGCATCTTCAATGCAAAAAAAAATCAATTTTTATGAATTTTTTTATTTATTGTTCATCGGTTGCAGATGAGACTAGACCCAGACGGGAATTACTATATGACGCCAATCTTTCCACATCAAATGAAAATGGCAGCTCTACCTAAAATATAGGAACTATAAATCCTCAAACTGAATCCATGTGCTCCCTCCACCCCTTTTATCAGGTGTATTTGTGCATGGTAACCAAGACATTTATTTTAGGGTAATTTGGCACGAAAATACCCATGCCTGCAACATTGTTAAATGGGTTGCACACAAAATGTAGCGATATGTTCCACCAGTAGCCAAGAAACTATATCATACACTCATCATGAATATGGTAAACAATAGGGCACTATGCAAAGTTGCATTTTCCAGTAGTGGTGGTCAATATTTGTGAATTTGGTTGACTCTCATAATTACATACATATATAGATTTTCCTGCGATATGATCTTCACCAATCTGTATTGATACGGTGTATCACTCACAATCAACATGTTGGCTAAAGCTACCTAGCGTCCATTTGTACGGCTCCAAATTTGTATGCCATCAAGTAATATATGATGTCTTGAATTAACTTCCCATCAAGACTTGACATCCATTCTTCTAATCTGCTTATGTATAATTTGTAGAACAAACATAGGAGAGGTGCACTTTTTTTTACTCGTAAAGACCAAAACGATATATACTAATATTTGCCCAAAAAGTAAATAAATATAATCAATGGTAATTTATGCACAATTGCGGCCGGGCACATGTCTAGTTTGTAGAGATAATACTAGTATGCATTACAAGCAGGCACATGGTGAAACTGTTGCTATGTTTACCACCGGCCACCAAGGAACTATATTCAACAGCTCATCATACACAAGTTGGCACGGTTGATCATCTCCACAAAAACTAGGAGAAACAAACAAGTTATCAAGTGTATGTACTAAATTTAGTAGGCTATATTCTATTTAATTTTTGTAGTATATGTGTGCCCCCGGTCAGCGTCAAAATTTAATCCCTGTGGTCTGAGCTATCTGGTCGCTAGCTGTTCATAGAAAGTGATTAATCATTCAAGCCACCGATTAGCGACTTGCCGGCAAGAAAGATCTAGTAGACCTGTACTATAGTGAATTGCTTTTCTTGACAGCTATCCCTACTATTCTTTATTTGACTACCTTCGCTGCCTCATTTGTTAGAGAGACTCTTTGTAGGAAGGTGCCATAGCTAACTGCCAAATAAAGCGTCCGTATTGATGCATGTCGTGATGTCCCAATTAATCAACCATGATAAACTAGTCCAGAAATGTAGATGGGAAATCAAACGAATCACTAACTACCAAATGAAGGAATGTACCTCATTTGCAATTTCTCTGGGCGATACTTACCTGTAGTTGGTTCATGCCCCCTGATACTTATCAGTACAGTCTTCTCATAGGTCATAACTGTTGTTTCCTCAACTAGAGCCTGCACACTTTACTCTATAATAGATCACATGCAGTTGTTGTGCATGGTTTAGAAGAGTATTATATAGCTGCAACATTTTTAGCATTCTCTTCAATCTAGTAAGCTAAAATATTTGTAAGCGTTAATGTGTGGTTGTATTGATTTCTTATATCCCTATTTGTATATTTTGTATTTAGAATTCCAAATATATATTAATTTAATTGATCCATGGTTAAACTTAGTTGGCATCGTGCATGTTATTTCTCTCTACACAGAATTGCGCGTGCATGCATGTTCTTACAAAATATCAATTCTGCAAAATATTGTACTGAAAATGCAACTCGAATAAAGGAGCTTGAAGAGCACCATGCATGATAGTAAAAGTTAAGTGGTGCGGAAAGAACCATGACGAGATTTAAAACACTAAGGGATATAAGGGGCGATCTAGTTCCCAGCCACGTCCCCATGTTTCGGCCCCAAGACGCATATAAATTCAAATTTGACATTTCCCGCTACCCAAAAAAATGCCACAAGTTTGGTTATCAACGGCTGCCACATAGTTCGGCGATCACCATGCTCCAGTTCGGCGATCATTCATACTCGAAAGTTCGGCGTTCAAAAGGAAGGACAATGCATCAAACGGCGGCGTTGTCCTCCGGCGTCGGACTGGCGGGAGTCGGCGTGCGCGGGCTAGTCGTCGTCGGCACGGCTTCTATGCTAGCCGTCATGGAGGCATCATCGCTCGAGCTTGGCGGCGGCGTTCGGGTCGGCGTGGGGGTTGGCGCGGTGGTCGATGGCATCTGGTTCAAGATGAGGTCGCGCTCCCCCAGGCACACGCCTTGACCTCCACGTCCATCGTCGACTTGTCCGCCCCCATAAAAAAGCCAGGTCAGTGTTCCTCTTCTTCGCGGCGACGTTGGTCCGGAGCAGGGCGACATTGGTCCAGAGCAGGTCGAGCTTGACGACGCTGCTCGTCATCAACGCCGACCACCGCGCCTCGGATTTCTCTTCCCTCTGGGCGGCGTGGTTCTTGGCGTCGGCGATGCACTGCTCGATGGATGCGTGCAGCTGCTTGGTAGCCGGTGCGACATCCTTGGCCGTCTTGGCTCGTTTGGTGCCGTCAGGGCGCCCCTCCGCCGCCCCCGTTGTGGGCGCGTCCAGCTTGTACGTCCCCTTGGCCTTGGCGAGGGTGCGCCAGACATCCGCCCACTTCCCGCACTTCTCGATCTGGGAGAACATGTGGAGGTACTTGAACTCTTGGTCGGTGTTGCTGTCCTGGCGGTACATGGCGAATATTCGAACCATCTGCGCCGAAGAACAAGTGTCGGTGACGCACACGACGAAAAGGAGCGAGAGCCAGCGTTTGTGCATACCTGTGACTCGACGTTGGCGCCGCTTTCCGGGCGAGCCGCGACCTCCTCGACGATCACATGCCATTTGTTGCAGGCCGTTTGAATGAGTGCCCAATGGTTCGCCATCGCCTTTGAGCCGGGCTGCATGTGGATGGTGGCGAAGTAGGGGTCGACCAACTTGCGCTCATCGAACTCCGACTTTATGTGCTCCCAGTACGTGTCAGCGTTCTAGTTCGTGCCGGTGATCGGGTCGAGGCAGAAGGTCTTCCATGCTTCGGCGAGGCACTCGTCTTCTTTCGACGTCCACTTGACGCGCGGTTCGCCAGTCCTGGCCCCCCGCTTCTTCTTTTTCCCTTTCCTCGCCGAAGCAGGCGCCGGCTCCTCCTCCTCTTCCTCCTCCTCCTCCTCCTCGCCATAGTCGAGCTCGTTGTCCATGTCGCCGGCGAGGTCCATTGTATCGTATTGCACCTGGAACCCGGGGGAGGCGGTGGCGGCCGAACCGCTCATGATGATCTTGTTGTTGGGGATCGTAGCAGAATTTTAAAATTTCCTACGCATCACCAAGATCCATCTATGGAGTATACTAGCAACGAGGGGAAAGGAGTGCATCTACATACCCTTGTAGATCGCGAGCGGAAGCGTTCTAGTGAAGGGGTTGATGGAGTCGTACTCGTCGTGATCCAAATCACCGATGACCGAGCGCCGAACGGACGGCACCTCCGCGTTCAACACACGTACGGAGCAGCAACGTCTCCTCCTTCTTGATCCAGCAAGGGGGAAGGAGAGGTTGATGGAGATCCAGCAGCACGACGGCGTGGTGGTGGAAGTAGCGGGGATCTCGGCAGGGCTTCGCCAAGCTTCTGCGAGAGGGATAGGTGTTGCAGGGGGAGAGGGAGGCGCCAGGGGCTGTGGTGCTGCTGCCCTCCCTCCCCCCACTATTTATAGGCCCCCTGGGAGGGGGCGCCAGCCCTGGATCCCATCTACAAGGGGGGCGGTGGCCAAGGGGGAAACTTACCCCCCAAGTCAGGTGGGGCGCCCCCCACCCCCAGGGTTTCCAACCCTAGGCGCAGGGGGAGGCCCATGGGGGGCGCCGCAGCCCACTAAGGGCTGGTTCCCTTCCCACTTCAGCCCATGGGGCCCTCCGGGATAGGTGGCCCCACCCGGTGGACCCCCGGGACCCTTCCGGTAGTCCCGGTACAATACCGGTGACCCCCGAAACTTTCCCGGTGGCCGAAACTTGACTTCCTATATATAATTCTTCACCTCCGTACCATTCCGGAACTCCTCGTGACGTCCAGGATCTCATCCGGGACTCCGAACAACTTTCGGGTTTCCGCATACTAATATCTCTACAACCCTAGCGTCACCGAACCTTAAGTGTGTAGACCCTACGGGTTCCGGAACTCCTCTCCGGTCAATAACCAACAGCGGGATCTGGATACCCATGTTGGCTCCCACATGTTCCACGATGATCTCATTGGATGAACCACGATGTCGAGGATTCAATCAATCCCGTATACAATTCCCTTTGTCAATCGGTATGTTACTTGCCCGAGATTCGATCGTCGGTATCCCAATACCTTGTTCAATCTCGTTACCGGCAAGTCTCTTTACTCGTACCGCAATGCATGATCCCGTGGCTAACTCCTTAGTCACATTGAGCTCATTATGATGATGCATTACCGAGTGGGCCCAGAGATACCTCTCCGTCATACGGAGTGACAAATCCCAGTCTCGATCCGTGTCAACCCAACAGACACTTTCAGAGATACCCGTAGTGTACCTTTATAGTCACCCAGTTACGTTGTGACGTTTGGCACACCCAAAGCACTCCTACGGCATCCGGGAGTTACACGATCTCATGGTCTAAGGAAAAGATACTTGACATTGAAAAAGCGCTAGCAAACGAACTACACGATCTTTGCGCTATGCTTAGGATTGGGTCTTGTCCATCACATCATTCTCCTAATGATGTGATCCCGTTATCAATGACATCCAATGTCCATAGTCAGGAAACCATGACTATCTGCTGATCAACGAGCTAGTCAACTAGAGGCTTACTAGGGACACGTTGTGGTCTATGTATTCACACATGTATTACGATTTCCGGATAACACAATTATAGCATGAACAATAGACAATTATCATGAACAAGGAAATATAATAATAACCATTTATTATTGCCTCTAGGGCATATTTCCAACAGTCTCCCACTTGCACTAGAGTCAATAATCTAGTTACATTGTGATGAATCGAACACCCATAGAGTTCTGGTGTTGATCATGTTTTGCTCTAGGGAGAGGTTTAGTCAACGGATCTGCTACATTCAGGTCCGTATGTACTTTACAAATATCTATGTCTCCATTCTGAACACTTTCACGAATGGAGTTGAAGCGACGCTTGATATGCCTGGTCTTCCTGTGAAACCTGGGCTCCTTGGCAAGGGCAATAGCTCCAGTGTTGTCACAGAAGAGAGTCATCGGGCCCGACGCATTGGGAATCACCCCTAGGTCGGTAATGAACTCCTTCATCCAGATTGCTTCTTGCGCTGCCTCTGAGGCTGCCATGTACTCCGCTTCACATGTAGATCCCGCCATGACGCTTTGCTTGCAACTGCACCAGCTTACTGCCCCTCCATTCAAAATATACACGTATCCGGTTTGTGACTTCGAGTCATCCAGATCTGTGTCGAAGCTAGCGTCGACGTAACCGTTTACGACGAGCTCTTCGTCACCTCCATAAACGAGAAACATATCCTTAGTCCTCTTCAGGTACTTCAGGATATTCTTGACCGTTGTCCAGTGTTCCATGCTGGGATTACTTTGGTACCTTCCTACCAAACTTACGGCAAGGTTTACATCAGGTCTGGTACATAGCATGGCATACATAATAGACCCTATGGCCGAGGCATAGGGGATGACACTCATCTTTTCTCTATCTTCTGCCGTGGTCGGGCATTGAGCCATGCTCAATTGCACACCTTGCAATACAGGCAAGAACCCCTTCTTGGACTGATCCATATTGAACTTCTTCAATATCTTGTCAAGGTACGTACTCTGTGAAAGACCAATGAGGCGTCTTGATCTAGCTCTATAGATCTTGATGCCTAATATATAAGTAACTTCTCCAAGGTCCTTCATTGAAAAACACTTATTCAAGTAGGCCTTTATACTTTGCAAGAATTATATATCATTTCCCATCAATAGTATGTCATCCACATATAATATGAGAAATGCTACAGAGCTCCCACTCACTTTCTTGTAAACACAGGCTTCTCCATAAGTTTGTGTAAACCCAAACGCTTTGATCATCTCATCAAAGCGAATGTTCCAACTCCGAGATGCTTGCACCAGCCCATAGATTGAGCGCTGGAGCTTGCATACTTTGTTAGCATTCTTAGGATCGACAAAACCTTCCGGCTGCATCATATACAATTCTTCCTTAAGGAAGCCGTTAAGGAATGCCGTTTTGACGTCCATTTGCCATATCTCATAATCATAGAATGCGGCAATTGCTAACATGATTCGGACGGACTTCAGCTTCGCTACGGGTGAGAAAGTCTCATCGTAGTCAACCCCTTGAACTTGTCGATAACCCTTAGCGACAAGTCGAGCCTTATAGATGGTCACATTACCATCCGCGTCTGTCTTCTTCTTAAAGATCCATTTATTTTCTATGGCTCGCCGATCATCGGGCAAGTCAGTCAAAGTCCATACTTCGTTTTCATACATGGATCCTATCTCGGATTTCATGGCTTCTAGCCATTTGTCGGAATCCGGGCCCGCCATCGCTTCTTCATAGTTCGAAGGTTCGCCGTTGTCTAACAACATGATTTCCAGGACAGGGTTGCTGTACCACTCTGGTGCGGAACGTGTCCTTGTGGACCTTCGAAGTTCAGCAGTAACTTGATCCGAAGCTTCATGATCATCATCATTAACTTCCTCCCCAGTCGGTGTAGGCACCACAGGAATATCTTCCCGCGCTGCGCTACTTTCCGGTTCGGAAGGGGTGACTATCACCTCATCAAGTTCCACTTTCCTCCCACTTAATTCTTTCGAGAGAAACTCTTTCTCCAGAAAGGACCCGTTTTTTGGCAACAAAGATTTTGCCTTCGGATCTGAGGTAGAAGGTATACCCAATGGTTTCCTTAGGGTATCCTATGAAGACGCATTTTTCCGACTTGGGTTCGAGCTTTTCAGGTTGAAGTTTCTTGACATAAGCATCGCATCCCCAAACTTTTAGAAACGACAGCTTAGGTTTCTTCCCAAACCATAATTCATATGGTGTCGTCTCAACGGATTTCGACGGAGCCCTATTTAAAGTGAATGCGGCAGTCTCTAAAGCATAGCCCCAAAATGAGAGCGGTAGATCGGTAAGAGACATCATAGATCGCACCATATCCAATAGAGTACGATTACGACGTTCGGACACACCATTTCGCTGAGGTGTTCCAGGCGGCGTGAGTTGTGAAACGATTCCACATTTCCTTAAGTGCGTACCAAATTCGTGACTTAAATATTCTCCACCACGATCTGGTCGTAAGAACTTTATTTTCCTGTCACGTTGATTCTCAACCTCACTCTGAAATTCCTTGAACTTTTCAAAGGTTTCAGACTTGTGTTTCATTAGGTAGACATACCCATATCTACTTAAGTCATCAATGAGAGTGAGAACATAACGATATCCTCCGCGAGCCTCAACACTCATTGGACCGCACACATCGGTATGTATGATTTCCAATAAATTGGTTGCTCGCTCCATTGTTCCGGAGAACGGAGTCTTGGTCATCTTACCCATGAGGCATGGTTCGCACGTGTCAAATGATTCGTAATCAAGAGACTCCAAAAACCCATTAGCATGGAGCTTCTTCATGCGCTTGACACCAATGTGACCAAGGCGGCAGTGCCACAAGTATGTGGGACTATCGTTATCAACTTTACATCTTTTGGTATTCACACTATGAATATGTGTAACATCACGTTCGAGATTCATCAAGAATAAACCATTGACCAGCGGGGCATGACCATAAAACATATCTCTCATATAAATAGAACAACCATTATTCTCGGATTTAAATGAGTAGCCATCTCGAATTAAACGAGATCCAGATACAATGTTCATGCTCAAAGCTGGCACTAAATAATAATTATTGAGGTTTAAAACTAATCCCGTAGGTAAATGCAGAGGCAGCGTGCCGACGACGATCACATCGACCTTGGAACCATTCCCGACGCGCATCGTCACCTCGTCCTTCGCCAGTCTCCGCTTATTCCGCAGCTCCTGTTTTGAGTTACAAATATGAGCACCGCACCGGTATCAAATACCCAGGAGCTACTACGAGTACTGGTAAGGTACACATCAATTACATGTATATCACATATACCTTTGGTGTTGCCGGCCTTCTTGTCCGCTAAGTATTTGGGGCAGTTCCGCTTCCAGTGACCACTTCCCTTGCAATAAAAGCACTCAGTCTCAGGCTTGGGTCCATTCTTTGACTTCTTCCCGGCAACTGGCTTACCGGGCGCGGCAACTCCCTTGCCGTCCTTCTTGAAGTTCTTCTTACCCTTGCCCTTCTTGAACTTAGTGGTTTTATTCACCATCAACACTTGATGTTCCTTTCTGATCTCCACCTCCGCTGATTTCAGCATTGAATATACCTGAGGAATGGTCTTTTCCATCCCTTGCATATTGAAGTTCATCACAAAGCTCTTGTAGCTCGGTGGAAGCGACTGAAGGATTCTGTCAATGACCGCGTCATCCGGGAGATTAACTCCCAGCTAAGACAAGCGGTTGTGTAACCCAGACATTCTGAGAATGTGATCACTAACAGAACTATTTTCCTCCATTTTATAGCTGAAGAACTTGTGCGAGACTTCATATCTCTCGACCCGGGCATGAGCTTGGAAAACCATTTTCAGCTCTTCGAACATCTCATATGCTCCATGTTTCTCAAAACGCTTTTGGAGCCCCGGTTCTAAGCTGTAAAGCATGCCGCACTGAACGAGGGAGTAATCATCAGCACGTGACTGCCAAGCGTTCATAACGTCTTGGTTCTCTGGGATGGGTGCTTCACCTAGCGGTGCTTCTAGGACATAATCTTTCTTGGCAGCTATGAGGATGATCCTCAGGTTCCGGACCCAGTCCGTATAGTTGCTGCCATCATCTTTCAGCTTGGTTTTCTCTAGGAACGCGTTGAAGTTGAGGACAACGTGGGCCATTTGATCTACAAGACATATTGTAAAGATTTTAGACTAAGTTCATTAAGTTCATCTAATCAAATTATTCAATGAACTCCCACTCAGATAGACATCCCTCTAGTCATCTAAGTGAAACATGATCCGAGTTAACTAGGCCGTGTCCGATCATCACGTGAGACGGACTAGTCAAGATCGGTGAACATCTCCATGTTGATCGTATCTTCTATACGACTCATGCTCGACCTTTCGGTCTTCCGTGTTCCGAGGCCATGTCTGTACATGCTAGGCTCGTCAAGTCAACCTAAGTGTATTGCGTGTGTTCCGAGGCCATGTCTGTACATGCTAGGCTCGTCAACACCCGTTGTATGCGAACGTTAGAATCTATCACACCCGATCATCACGTGGTGCTTCGAAACAACGAACCTTCGCAACGGTGCACAGTTAGGGGGAACACTTTCTTGAAATTATTATAAGGGATCATCTTACTTACTACCGTCGTTCTAAGCAAATAAGATGCAAAACATGATAAACATCACATGCAATCAAATAGTGACATGATATGGCCAATATCATTTTGCTCCTTTGATCTCCATCTTCGGGGCGCCATGATCATCTTCTTCACCGGCATGACACCATGATCTCCATCATCGTGTCTTCATGAAGTTGTCACGCCAACGATTACTTCTACTTCTATGGCTAACGCGTTTAGCAATAAAGTAAAGTAATTTACATGGCGTTATTCAATGACACGCAAGTCATACAAAATAATAAAAACAACTCCTATGGCTCCTGCCGGTTGTCATACTCATCGACATGCAAGTCGTGATTCCTATTACAAGAATATGATCAATCTCATACATCACATATATCATTCATCACATCTTCTGGCCATATCACATCACAAGGCACATGCTACAAAAACAAGTTAGACGTCCTCTAATTGTTGTTGCAAGTTTTTACGTGGCTTCTATAGGTTTCTAGCAAGAACGTTTCTTACCTACGTAAAACCACAACGTGATATTCCAATTTCTATTTACCCTTCAAAAGGACCCTTTTCATCGAATCCGTTCCGACTAAAGTGGGAGAGACAGACACCCGCTAGCCACCTTATGCATCTAGTGCATGTCAGTCGGTGGAACCTGTCTCACGTAAGCGTATGTGTAAGGTTGGTCCGGGCCACTTCATCCCACAATACCGCCGAAACAAGATAAGACTAGTAGTGGCAAGAAAAATTGACAACATCTACGCCCACAACTGCTTTGTGTTCTACTCGTGCATAGTAACTACGCATAAACCTGGCTCGGATACCACTGTTGGGGATCGTAGCAGAATTTTAAAATTTCCTACGCATCACCAAGATCCATCTATGGAGTATACTAGCAACGAGGGGAAAGGAGTGCATCTACATACCCTTGTAGATCGCGAGCGGAAGCGTTCTAGTGAACGGGGTTGATGGAGTTGTACTCGTCGTGATCCAAATCACCGATGACCGAGCGCCGAACGGACGACACCTCCGCGTTCAACACACGTATGGAGCAGCGACGTCTCCTCCTTCTTGATCCAGCAAGGGGGAAGGAGAGGTTGATGGAGATCCAGCAGCACGACGGCGTGGTGGTGGAAGTAGCGGGGATCTCGGCAGGGCTTCGCCAAGCTTCTGCGAGAGGGAGGAGTGTTGCAGGGGGAGAGGGAGGCGCCAGGGGCTGTGGTGCTGCTGCCCTCCCTCCCCCCCCCCCACTATTTATAGGCCCCCTGGGAGGGGGGCGCCGGCCCTGGATCCCATCTACAAGGGGGGGCGGCGGTCAGGGGGGAAACTTACCCCCCAAGTCAGGTGGGGCGCCCCCCACCCCCAGGGTTTCCAACCCTAGGCGCAGGGGGAGGCCCATGGGAGGGCGCCCCAGCCCACTAGGGGCTGGTTCCCTTCCCACTTCAGCCCATGGGGCCCTCCGGGATAGGTGGCCCCACCCGGTGGACCCCCGGGACCCTTCCGGTGGTCCCGGTACAATACCGGTGACCCCCGAAACTTTCCCGGTGTAAGAAACTTGACTTCCTATATATAATTCTTCACCTCCGGACCATTCCGGAACTCCTCGTGACGTCCGGGATCTCATCCAGGACTCCGAACAACTTTTGGGTTTCCGCATACTAATATCTCTACAACCCTAGCGTCACCGAACCTTAAGTGTGTAGACCCTACGGGTTCCGGAACTCCTCTCCGGTCAATAACCAACAGCGGGATCTGGATACCCATGTTGGCTCCCACATGTTCCACGATGATCTCATCGGATGAACCACGATGTCGAGGATTCAATCAATCCCGTATACAATTCCCTTTGTCAATCGGTATGTTACTTGACCGAGATTCGATCGTCGGTATCCCAATACCTTGTTCAATCTCGTTACCGGCAAGTCTCTTTACTCGTACCGCAATGCATGATCCCGTGGCTAACTCCTTAGTCACATTGACCTCATTATGATGATTCATTACCGAGTGGGCCCAGAGATACCTCTCCATCATACGGAGTGACAAATCCCAGTCTCGATCCGTGTCAACCCAACAGACACTTTCAGAGATACCCGTAGTGTACCTTTGTAGTCACCCAGTTACGTTGTGACGTTTGGCACACCCAAAGCACTCCTACGGCATCCGGGAGTTACACGATCTCATGGTCTAAGGAAAAGATACTTGACATTGAAAAAGCGCTAGCAAACGAACTACACGATCTTTGCGCTATGCTTAGGATTGGGTCTTGTCCATCACATCATTCTCCTAATGATGTGATCCCGTTATCAATGACATCCAATGTCCATAGTCAGGAAACCATGACTATCTGCTGATCAACGAGCTAGTCAACTAGAGGCTTACTAGGGACACGTTGTGGTCTATGTATTCACACATGTATTACGTTTTCCGGATAACACAATTATAGCATGAACAATAGACAATTATCATGAAGAAGGAAATATAATAATAACCATTTATTATTGCCTCTAGGGCATATTTCCAACACTCGTCCATGTCGGCTTCTGTCGCGTTGGGGTTGCCGATATGCGACGATGGGGCTTGCGAGAAGTGCAGGGCGCCACGGCGCAGAGGCGGCATCGGGGAGGCAGCGTAAGCCGGCGGTGAGTAGGTGTACGGTGGGGGGGGGGGGTACCGGACGCCGGCGAACACCGGCGAGGGCGTGCGCTGGTCGGGGTTCAGACCGGAGGGCGAGGCGCACTGGTCATGCGGAAAGGTGATGTTGGGGTTGAATCCGCCGTGCGCGTCACCGTCGACGTAGCAAGGCGAGGGTGTACACCCCCAGGGCAGTGGAGACGGCGAGAAGCTGGCCGGCGACCCAACGCTTTGCTGGCTCCAGGCAGCTTGCGAGCCGTGGCCGCCGGGTGGATTCATCATCCCCGTGCGAGACGCCTCTGCCTGCTCTGCGGCAGCCGCCGCTGACGCGGCCGCATCTCGGGCCTCTTGGCGTTGAGCCTGTTCCACCGGTCGGTGGTGACAGCCTCCCAGCGCTGAACCTCCGCCTCCCTGCAACGGCGCAAGGGACCGTATACTTCTTCGGCGGCATGGCGTCCGGATGGCAGGGAGAGGGAGGAGATTGGCGGGAGAAGAGGGGCAAAAGGGGGGAATGGAGGGAAATGTAGGGGGCAAAGCGGGGGATCGGCGGTAAAAAGGGCCGTCACTCGCCAACAGAGCGGACCCAGGCGCCTTTTCGCTTCGGCCGGTGCCCCCAGGCGGCCCCTGGGGGCTTGGGTTCGGCTCGGGTTCGCCAGCTGTTATTTTGGCCCAAACCGGTGATAAACAAGGTCCTGGGGGCGCGACTGGGCCGATTTTTCGGCGCCGGCGCTAAAAAAGAGCCCTCGGGGGCATGTTGGGGGGCGCGAGTGGAGATGCTCTTATGATCTTATGTTTTAATGCAAATTGGAAATTTCATGTATTAATAGCTGCAGTTCTCCTATCTTATTTTCTGTTAGTTAATTGTATTTCGATATAAAAACTACTAAATCATTGTAAGATTTATCTATTATTAAACCAAAAGAGCAAATATGCTGCGATGCAAACTGGAATTTTGAAAGTTCCACATGCATATATTCTCTATGAAAAAAATGCAATAGGATAGTTTCATGTTGAGCAGCTGTGGTCAATGTGGCCTATTTCCTTTTAAAGCTTATTCCACTGGTTCACGGATTAATAAACACTGGCTTTGCCCATTTATGAAGTAGTTATGTTAGCCTTATGTGTTTACGTCTGATGACGTCGTACAGATGAGGCAGCTCGCTGATGCATTTGCTATCTGCCAAAGCAAGACTCACATGCATGCATGCCTCTCGGCTGCAACACATCCATATTCTAGGGCAGGAAGAGAACAGAACGACTAGCAAATTGTCATTCTTTTTAAGCTGGTTCTTTCCATTCATACATGTCTTCTTAGTACATGCAACTTGTTAGGTGCTAGCTCAATAAAGTTTCCATGATACCGCGATGGAACTGATTCGCAAGTTTGTACTTGGTTAGGTAAGGGGATCCAGATTATCAAACCAGGGGCGGGGGTGGTATTGAAGAATTAGGTGCATCTGAACCCAGTGAAATTCATCTAACCCTCGATTAAATTAGTCTATGGCAATGGAACATTAGGCAAACTTACATCAAAACCCTTACAGCAACCAACAATTTAACCAATCACTCTTCGGCTTTGTTCCGACACATCTTTTCCCATTCATAGACAAACTAATCCTAAGTCATCGTTTGTTTGGGCTTCAGCTTCATAGAATCAGCTGTGGATTCACTGTGACGGCAAAGCTGATACGTTGAAGTAATCCGTGACGTGCTTCAGAGAAATACACTGGAAATTTCCCGAATCAGATTTTGGCTATTTTTCAAAGCTGATTTGAAATAGCGGTTTGTTTCTGCTAAATCCTGTCATTAAAGCTGTAAAAAACGCCGACTATAACGGACCGACACTATAACTCTGAAAGAAGTTTTGCTTGCTCAAAAATTGGAAGACGCTTGTCCTAAGTACAGGATTGAGATTAACTTAGGAAAGATACCGATGCATGGTTAAAGTTCGAAACATCGAACCTTGTTCTGTGGAATACTAGATGCACCACAACGTGTGTAAACCTAGCTCAAACACACGTTCAGAACTTGATTTACCACGGTGCAGCTCTTTGGATAGCTCGAGCTGGATTTGCTCACTTCGATGTGTATTTCAAGGTACCCAACATTGATGTGTTTGGAACAAGTGTAAGAAATCTGCCAGCTTGATGTGTGGGTGAGTGGGTGGGGGGGGGCGTGTGCATCTATGTCTAAAACATTTCAACAGTTATAATGTAGATGATGGAAGTAATTTACCTATGTCAACAAATATGGTGGCTTGTTTTGTTTGCTTGTTATTTTAATAATACAATATTCATATGGCGCACTTACTGAAAAAATTGAAGTGTACCAATTTTTCTCTGTTTCTATTTCTGAATTGTGTTACATACATCATATCTCTAAACTAAAGTTTTGTTATATACGAAGTCTCAAATTTACAAGAAAATTTGTGTATTCGGTTCGTAAAAGTGCATACATATATCAATGTTAATATTTCATGTGTCGTCGTCATAAATTTTGTATGGAAATTATATATTACAACACATATGTTTATAAACAACTAATTTGGACCTGTATACCTTAGCTCCTCCCTCGCCGCCACCCAAGGGCGCGGCCTAGCAAAGCCCATTCGTCGCCGACAGTGGTGGGGCCTATGTGTCCTCCCGCTCGGTAGGCGCCGACGCGGGCCGGCTCCCCGAGCTGGAGCATCGTGCTGGGGTCGGGCGTCACGGCGGCGCGGTGCGTAGAGGCGGTGCATGGGTACCTCTGCCTCCTCGCGGCGGGCCGTGAGGTGGTGTGGCGCAGCTGGGTCATTGGGACGGCGGCGGTGCGGGCAGCGGGCAGCCACCTCTGCGATCGCCTTCCTGGCTGGTGGAGGTGGCTGGGGGTGGGTTCTGGAGGTCGGGGATGGTGGCTGCATCGGCGAGATCCAGCTTCGTAGTGGCGTGGGCGATTAGCGACTTGGGCTGCGGTCAGCCGCGTTGACAGGGGCCTCCTTGGTTGGTCGGGGTGGTGGCACAATGGCGGAGGTTCGGCCACCCCTTGTTCAGAGTTGTGGTTGGAGGTGCTTCCAGCGGGTGGAGCACGGCGGTTCAGCGCTTCTCGCCTTTGCCTGGCCTCGGTGGCAGGGCGCTCCGGGAAGTCAGCAGGGGTCTCTTCGGTCCTTCTGTTGCCAAGGGTGGCAACGGCGACCTGCCTCCGCTCGGGAAATGACACGGTAGTTGCGGCGTGGCTGGCAGCTGCTGATGGTCTCCCCCTGCCCTGCTTCGTCCTGCGGGCCCCTTGTGCATACCAAAAGGGCCCCCTTTTCCAGCGACAACGTCAATGGACCATGTTGAGGGGGTTGGGGTGGTCTCAGATACCTGGGCGCCGGCTCTGGTAGTGGGAGCCCAGCTCTTGTAAGCGGAGCTCGTTGCTCAGCTGCTGCCCGGTGGCCATGGCCGTGTAGGCGGCGTGGCGGCCGGGTTGTGACGTTTGGTGGCGGTGGTGCGGCGTTCATACCTACGCCGGAGGTGATGTGTGTGGGGCCGATGTTCGTTCCCTTCTTGAAGGCGACGCTGCGACCCTTATTGCCCATCGTGTGGCAGCACACTGGTGTCATACCCTTCCTGAAGGCGCCGCCTTGGAGCTCACGGTCTATCCTATGCAGTTTCATATCTTCACGGTGGCGTGTTCACGGTCAAGAACCCCGGTTGCTCTTGTAGTGGTAGGGATGGTGTTGTTGCGCACAGCGCCATTGTATCCGACTTGTGTGTGTCGGGGGGGGGGGGGGGGCGTGAGTTTGTATCGAGATGTTGTTGGTCGTTGCTTTATATATAAAAGCGAAGCGAAAGCCTTTTTTGGTACACAATTAATTTGAGATTATTCTTATGTTCGAAATCCTTAGACAAGTCACAGTTATATTACATATGCACTTAATAATCATTGTATATATGTACTTATATCAACTTACGTGTGATAGATTTGAGAGGTTATAATTCGGACCCACTATAGAATCACGGTGAAGATAGTTTAGCCTGTACCGACGATGAGATGAACATTGTTGCATGTTTGCCTCATGTTTTGGTAATTTAATAGTAGTTAAGTCACATCCTTATTTTATTTTAGCCATTTCGCTTACATCCAACTGTGGCGACAAGTTGAATGATGTGAGTTAATCTGGTGTACTGAAAGAGTCTCCAATCAATAAATAAATATTCATAACATATCTATAGATATGGACAGGAGATAGCTCCCTTACGATGTTTAGACATCTGACTTTTTTTTTAGTACTTGGGCCTGTTGGAGCCTAGCTAGCACTTCCTCCTATTAATACCCTCTGAAACGAGCTAGATGCACCAAGAGCAAGAGTGTCTTCGAACACAAATCTCAATACATCTATTCAGTACATCCAATTCCACAACTTTCCATCTATATATCCTACTACTTCATAGCATCCGTACAGCTAGCTCATGCAGAAAGAGTTCGCAAACAATGTACGGATTCTCAAGTCTTACGGCTTTTGCTACGCTGGTCATTACCATGGCCACCGTACTTTTTTTTTGCACTCAAAAATAGAAAAGTTCTACTGTCTGTCAAAAGTGAGCAACACCAGCTCCCGCCCGGGCCTCCCACGCTGCCCTTCATCGGCAACATTCACCAGATGATGTGGAACAAGCCGGCCGTATTCCGGTGGATCCATCGCCTGCTCCAGGACATGGACACGGACATCATGTGCCTCCGTCTCGGAGCCATTCATGTCGTCGCCGTGACATGCCCGCAGATAGCATGCGAGGTGCTGCGGAAGAAGGACGAGGTGCTGGCCTCCCGTCCGGCAACCTTCGCCTCGGGTTCGTTCAGCTTCGGGTACAAGGGCACCATCGTGACACCACATGGAGAGCAGTGGAAGAAGATGAGGCGCGTGCTCACTTCGGAGATCCTCACCCCGTCCATGGAGCAGAAACTCCATAATCTCCGGCAGGAGGAGTGTGACCACCTCGTGACGTACATCAACAACACCTGCATGGCATGTCCAAACAACCTCGTCGACGTGCGACATGTCGCCCAGCATTTCTGTGGTAACATGATAAGAAGGCTCGTGTTGGGTAAGAGATACTTTGGCAGCGAGCTGCCGGGTTCGTCGGCTAGCGGACCCGGACATGATGAGATGGCACATGTTGCCGCTCTCTTCACGCTCCTCAACTACCTCTATAACTTCTGCGTGTCCGACTACTTCCCAGCCCTCGTAGGGCTTGATTGGGATGGCCATGAGAAGGTTTCCAAGGATGTTATGGGAATACTCAACCGGTTGCATGACCCCATCATTGAGAAGAGGATCATCGAAAGGTCGAATCTTCGGAATGGTGGTGGAAGCAAAGAGGCCAGAGACTTTCTGGACGTCCTGGTTTATCTAGATGATGCAGATGGCCAACCATTGTTGTCCGTGGATGATATCCGGGCACAGATAGTGGTTAGTACGCATTTCAACCTCTATCAATATTCAGTAATCCAACAAACAACCATGCATGCATTCGTGAACTGCAAGAAGAATTTGATCCCCCAACTTTCTTTTGATAGAAAACTGACCATTTTTTTGCTATATCGATGTAGGAAATGATGTATGCAACAATCGATAACCCATCGAATGCTGTTGAGTGGGCGCTCACTGAGATGGTGAACAAGCCAGAGGTGATGAAAAAAGCAACTGATGAAATCGACGCCGTCGTCGGTAAAGATAAACTAGTCCAGGAGTCTGACATTCCACGACTAAACTATCTCAAGTCATGCATCCGAGAGGCTTTCCGCATACACCCATACCATGCTTTTAACCCACCCCATGTCGCCATGGTAGACACCACTATCGCTGGCTACACCATCCCTAAGGATAGCCATGTCATTTTAAGCCGGATGGGACTTGGTCGGAACCCCAAGATCTGGAACGGACCACTTGATTTTCAGCCCGAGAGGCATTTGAATACCGCAAATGTGCTCCTCAGTGAACCAGGACTACGTTTTATTTCATTTAGTAGTGGGAGGAGGGGCTGTCCAGGAATTTCACTTGGTACCTCAGTCACGGTGATGTTGTTTGCGAGGATGTTGCAGGGATTCACCTGGACGAAGCCCCCTGGAGTTGACAGAATCAGTCTCCAAGAAAGCAATACCGGCGCCCTTGCCTTAGCTGAACCCCTGGTTCTGCAAGCTAAACCACGGCTGGCCGCACATCTCTATGAGAAAATTTAATAGGGTTAATGCATGTTTTAACCGATTATCAGGAACATATATCCTAATAAGAATTTTGTAGATCCCATGTCCTCAGTGGTCGTGCATTCCTCGGTTCTTCAAAAACAAAAGGGAACAACGTGTGTCTGTACAAATAAAGCAATGACAATGCTAATGTAATGTGTGTTGCTGGGTTGTGTGCACTGTCTGTGTGGGCAAAAGCCGCAAAATTTGTTATTTTATTGTATTGTCGAACAAAATCTATTGTATGTACTTAGCATTATGATACTCTGCAAACAGTTCATGGAATTATAAAATTATATGTTGCCTACCACCTTCGCATCATAAATGTACAAAGCTAATGTTTATTACAATGTGACAAAGCTATAATTATTCACCTCTTAGTATCTAAATACAATTATCTAGGAGAAAATAAGATGAAGACTGGTGAAGAAATACGTATGGACGGAAGATAAATAGTTTTGTATTATTAAATGGTATAATATGAATACAAAATTATATTTCCACATTTTCTAATGTCGGGGAAAGCAAAGAAGGACACACATATACTGGTAAAACACAAAGTCATATGACATCTTGTATTCCTTCAATGTTTCAAATTCCTTCATATTCTTTTTCGACACTTCACTTTCAGTATTGTACATGGTGCTCTTCCGTCTCTCTTCTTTCGCTTGCACGTACTCTCTCTGTAAAGAATTATAAGTATGTTTAGATCACTAAATAGTGATCTAAGCTCCCTTAATATTTCTTTACAGAGGGAGTACCATATTTGCACCGTCAATATATATGGTGCAAGAATAACATTCACATACATAATTGCTTCTAGAGACAGATGGTAGGATTCCAATTCATTTTAACCATGGAGTCGTGTCCAATTAAGATACAAATATTGGAATGCTTATTTACAAATTCAGTAATCCAAATAGGCATATAAAAAATCAATCCAAGCATATGTTAATGCTTACAAATATTTTCTTGTCAAGCTCGAAAATAAGCTACAAATGCAAAAGTAGCAGGATTCCTATTAAGTTTAACCGTGTGTCAAAAGAAAAAATAAGTATAAGCATGGAATCATGTCCGATTAAAGATACAACTATCCAAATTATTGTAAAAAAGCCAATCTAAAAAGGGATATAAGATAGCAATACACCCATGCATTAATGCTCACAGATATCCACACAGACAAGCCGTAAAGTAGACAAAAAATTCTCCAGAATCTATATAATATAACAAAAGTGCACGCTCGTGTGGAGTAGGAAAAAATTATGAGACTGTAGGCCGTGGGGCATGAACCAACGACAGGTAGAACTAGAAGCACCCGTAAGTTAACCACGGCGACTATGAGGCGGACATGCACACGTTGTATATTCATTCATTTGGGAGTTAGTGATTCGTTAGATTTCCTATCTCCATTTCTCTGGACTAGTTTATCGTGACTTAGTAGTTGGGACTTCAAGACATGCATGCATACGGACTCTTACAGAGAGTCTCTCTAACAAATGAGGCAGCGAAGGCTGTCAAGAAAGACAAATGTACAGGACCTGATAGGTATTGACGGCATGTCGTCAAAGAGTCGCTTGCATAATTCCTCACTTCCTTTGAACATGCAGCGAGCAGGTAGCTCAGGCCACATGGAATAAATTTTGACCCCGACCATATGCATATACTACACAATTTCAATAGAATATAGCCTACAAAATTTATTACGTGCTTGCTTGTTTGTTTCTCCTAGATTCTGCGGAGATGATCGATCGTGTATGATGAGCTGTATAATATAGTTCAATAGCGACCGGTGGAAAAAAATAGCTACAGTTTTGTGTGCGTCCTTGTAATCCACAATAGTGTTTTATTTTTACCAACCAGCCATGTCCCCAGAAGCAGTTGCTGGTAAAAAAACATATCATGGAGTGCATATAAATTTCAGATACATATGAGTATATATTATTGTTGTGTAGCCCATCCATTCACATATATAAGATGTTTTGGATATTTCAATATAGACAACATACGGACATAAAAGAGTGGCAAACACACTAAAACGTGTCTATATACACCTGATTCAGAAGACTTAGAACATGTTATATTATTGAACGGAGAGAATAGTTTACGAAAAAGAAGATCCATTCCCGCTTGTGTTATTTATACATAATATTCGTCGATACAAACGTAGATGTCAAGTCTTGATGGGAAATTAATTAACCATATTATTACTCACTGACATAAAATACTTCGTAGCGAGCTTATTGCTATTATTTGATGGGACATTATTTTTTGCCTAAAGTAGAATATTTTTTGTAATTCTGAAAACAATAGTGCACCTTCATAAGGATGTATACTACATGTGTAAAGTCTGACGATGATGTACATTAAGGTGAGATCTACACACAAAGAAAAATATGTGATTTCAAAAATAGGGAACAATACACAGACTACTCATATAAAAAATGCACAATTTTTTGATTTTTATGTAGCTCACATGTTAATGTATTTCATTGTAATTCTTTATACCCTTCATATAAATATCCATATAAACATGTAGAAAATATTACCGGATTTTTTGAAGCTTTAAAGTATACATTTTGAGCTTTAAAAAAAACTTCATGGAGTCCAGGCTTCAAAATGCCTCACTCTTAACTAGCTACCGTTAGTTAGTAGTGCAAGCAACATGTAAGCAGGGGAAATAATCCTCAAATAAATGTATTGGTAACCATGCACAAAATAAGAGTCTTGATAAAAGAAACAGAGGGAGTATATGAATTCAACTCTAGCAATGACAGTTGTTAGGTTATAGGTAGATCAGAATTTCAATTTGTTGTCGAAAGAGTATGACTTCATATCCCTAATCTAAACTTGAAGAATCATTAATTAGCTACTGGTAATTACTGCTCTGATCAACATTATAGCCAGGGGAAATAATCCTCACAACAATGTCTTGGTCACCATGCACATAAAAGATACCTGGTAATAGAAATGGAGGAAGTACATAATTCAACTCAAGAAATGATGGTGCTTATTGTTATAGGTAGATCTGACTTCTAATGTGTTATGGAAATATATTAACGTTATATCCTCTAACAGATATAGTGGCGGGTACATAGCTTTTTATGACACAAGGAACTCACACACCTGCCATTTACCGCCAAACCTAGGGACATTGTTCTCGGCAAAATTACCCCCACCCCTCTGATGGAACTCATTTTCTTTCAAGGAGATCGAGAATCTGTGAATTTCTGATAAACAAAATTAAGTATTTATTTCAAGGGCTTTGAAAAGTGAAAGGATGAAGACTGATTTACATCCTCTGAAAGCACATGAAGTATGGCTTTTGAGCTTTTTCTCCACCCACCTCTGAGCATCTTGTTGGAATGGTCCTAGGAAAAACTACATACGAGCACAGCCAACTTTCCTCTTCTGAGCAAATAAATGTAGTATTTAGTGCAACCAATCATTGGTGAATATATGTCTTTCGTGAAAAGTGGAGTATTTGTGGCCAAGATCTTTCTATTAGTAGGTGCACACATCTTGAAGAAAGCTGATACACCCAAGGAACGGGAAGGCAAGCAACATGGAGACAAGAGAAGCACAAGGTAGGAAAAAAAAATCTGATTCTAGGCAACTGGCAGCTTGGACCATATGGATTAAATTTTTACGTTGGACGTATTCTTGTACTAGTATAATTAACTAGAAATATGGCCCACGATATGTAGCACAAACTTGTTGGCTTGTTTCTTTCTCCTAAATTTTGTGGAGATGATCTATCATGCCAACTTTTGTATATGATTGATCTGTAGAATATAGCTCCATGGTGAGCACTGGGACATATACTTACAGCTTTGTTGTGCGCGTCGTTGTACTCTATAGTAGTATTTCTTATTACAAACTTGGCACCATACCCAGCAAAGTAGGCACTGAACGACACTCGAGATTAAGGGGACATTCATGAATGGATGTTCAGCTAGAAAATACTATTAGGAAAATAATGACCAACTTGCTAGTCCTTATGATTTCACCTACTGCTCTTGAATGTTTAAATGTCTTGCTTTTAGCAGCCAACCAATGCACAGAGGAGCGACGTCATCTCAAAGAAGCAATATGATGTCATCTATAACCACATAAGGCCAATGTAAATTCTAAACATGTCGTTTCAGCAAGCCTTGAGCAGCTAGCTAAATTTAAAATAATAACTCAGACGAGCTGCTCGAGACTAGATGTGGATTAACCATGAACACCAGTTGTGCGTGCCTACAACAGGAGCAGCACAAATCCTGAACTTGTTAACTATAGAAAATTATTTCTAAGAAAATATTTGAATTCTTTATGTGCCGGGTGATTTAAACTACAAATTTTAAACATAAATACTTGTTTGTTCTTTATGGAATTTGTGCTTAAAGGTTAGATTTGAAGCATTAAACAACTTTGTCAGAATTAGTTACATTCAAAAAATCCTCAGTGGACCATTGACTAATTATTATAGTTATTCCACAAAAAAGACTAATTAATATAGTTACCAATTGACACATCACTCTAGTCGTGGGCTTCTGTTTTTATGGTTAGATGTTCTGTGTGTATCAGTTCATATGGGACAACACAAGTGACACGAGTGTGGCAGGTTCTAAAAGTGGATTATCTCTTGAGCTGGCTTGTAGTGCCGCCCATCCCATTGAACTTTTTTAATCAAAGACCGGGCTTAATACAAGACTGGACCAGCTCTAATCACAACACAGTTGCTGACACAAGCTGCATATACATTAAGAGTAACATGCTATTTCAGTGATATATCATGTGCCAAATACTAAATTTTCATTACAAAAAGAAACTAAGATCATACTATATGGGAGAATAAAAATGGCTCGCAATTCTGGTGTGCAATCACTAATGAGTGTTAAAACAAAATATACAATACATGCTGAAGTAAATGTACCGACCCCACCGAAACGGTCAAGTCTCTGTGTATCTGTACCGTCCTAAGATCAGGCTGTGGCACACAGAGTACATTAATGTATATATGAAAGTTCAATCGCACACACAATACATTAATGTATATATCCAAGTTCAGTCACACCTGGTTTATTACATCGAATCTCATATAGAGTCTTTATTACAATAGAATAAATTCGGCCGAAGGCCAACTCATGAGATAAACTACTGCAGAAGACATAGAAGATAGCGAGTCCATCCGACTCCAAGGGCATATCACTGAGCGTAGATCGTAGCCACACTCCTGGTCAGAACAAACCTCTGCAACATGACATGTCGCAACCGTGTAGGTCGGCATTTTGGATATGCCGGCAAGTCACAGAGAGGAAACAATAATAAAATGCTATCACTATAAGCAATTTTGGTTGTGGGGCTCTAAGTTTAAGTTTTTGCGAAAAGCAAAATTTTTAGTTTTCCACTCTGCAGAGTTTTCTACACTTCACCCACAAGAATCGTTCCCTCCTTTTATGTCCTCGCATTGCCAGATGTTTGAGGACGGGACAAACGAAACATGGTCTTCCATAGAGTTCATCTGGGCCACCGCTGT
Source organism: Triticum aestivum (assembly GCF_018294505.1). NCBI lineage: Eukaryota > Viridiplantae > Streptophyta > Magnoliopsida > Poales > Poaceae > Triticum > Triticum aestivum. The sequence continues at coordinate 9,844,392 of NC_057799.1, read as the reverse complement.
TGCCCATCCATTTCCTACTATTCCTCTACATCTGTTCGACAGTCCGTCCAGAGTCACAACTAGGGTCAACCAAGCCAGAGCCCATAGTGACTTGTGGCTACACAGGTAAGCTTCCGGTCAAGGTATATTCATCCGTGTCTTCGAGCCTCGGTGAAGCTTTCCGCAAGATGTCATGGCGCTTCTCCATGCATCCCTGTCTCAACCACCGGGTACTCCAGGGTGCCCTTCCATCTGTCCTCAACCCAGTAGTGAAATTTAAGTCCATCTGAGATCTTAAAGTCTTGGGGTTGTAGTCATCAACTTAACTCTTACAATTCCCATGTAATTCACTCAACCAACCCCGTCTACTAAGAATAGCAAAATAACTACAACGCTCTCGGGCATTGGTAACAAGGGGATTTGGGTTCAACCTACCACATGATACTACTCAAGAACAGAAAATAAAATTCACCTACTTGCATGCATGGTGGGCAAGATATCAACTAATGAAATAAAAATCATAGGCAATAAAATACACGATCAAATGACTTGCCTTGGTGACGATCTTCAAACTCTACAGACTCGTAATAAGAAGCCTCGCACTCCGGGTAATCTATCAAAACAAACAAGACATACATAAGCATACCACCATACAAAAAAAATACTATAACAGTAAGTAAAACTAATAATAAAACAATCAATGAAACACACAAAGAAACCTAAAAACAAAACCAAAGAAAACAATAAAACTCAATGCAAAGTCTTACTACAAGTAAAACAGGCTACAAATAAATTTTCTGCCACTAATAAATTTTAACAGAAAGGAAAACAAAGTTTTTACTACATAACAGAAAGAAAATCAACTCAAATATTCCATGCGAAAAGAATCATAGTAAAATCATTTATAAAACTCCCATAATGATCAAAACTAGTTTTCAAGAAAGATAAAAGAAACAAAGTAATACAAGTATTTTTTTACTACAGATAATTGGGCTACTGTTAACATAACAGAAACCAAATAGAACTTGTCAAAAGAAGACAAAAGAAAATAATTTAGAACAATTAAAACGAAAGAAAATAGCACTAATCCTATAAAATACTAAAACACTACCGTTTTGCTGAAAGATAAACTCTAAAATAAAGTAAAAACAAATCATGAGTGCTACTGAATACACTACTATTTTTGTGATAAACTTCAAAAAGAATCAACTTAAATGCTATTTTTAAACAAAAGATATTTGTAATCAAGTGTTTGAATGAAATTCATGCAAATTCAAATTTCTAACTTTTAAACATAGTCAAACTTGTCCTCCACAGAAACTTCATAAAATTTCTAACCTAATGCAAAAAAGAATCACTAAAAATACTAAAAACTCTAGAAGATATGGATTTTCTAAAAACAGAAACTATTCTAAAAACTATAAAGAAAACAGAAAGGAAAAAAAATCTACGGATCGCTTGATGGGCTACATGGCAAAGCACTATTGGCTGCGGCTAGCGACCGAACTTCAGATGCGGGCGGACGACCGAGCGCTAGAGAAAAATGGTTCACACCTAAATAAAAAATGCATTCTATTATGGCCGTGCGATTTAGATACTACGGTGGAGGGGACTCCCGGGGCTCGGTGGTCGACGGGGAGGCTGCTCCGGTGTTCTCTAGCTGAGGAGAGGGGAGAGAGAGAGACAGGTGTGGGCCGCGCCGGGGGGGGGGGGGGGTTCCTTTATTTATTAAACATTTCCATTTTGTAAATAATAGATAAATAAAAGAAACAAAAAGAGTAGAAAATAAAATTAATATATATGCATATTGTATATCGAAATGATCAGGAGAATAAATCCCAATACATGGACTATTTTTAAGAGGCAAAATAAAACCTAAATAAAAATTACTTTTTAGAAAAATCCAAATAAAACACTGTTTGACTTTCATTTCTTTTGACATTATTTTCTTATAATTTTCGGTGTCATGTTACCTCCTCTCATACTTTTTGACAAAAGTATTTTGTCAGGGATTCTTTTTGAAATATAATTAAATGCTATTTTGAAATGAAGTCAAAACTAATATGGAAACCCAATTGCCTCTAAAAATTCAACTGCCACCACACTTCAATCAAAATGCAATAGATGCTTAGCTATAATTTTAAAACATTCCAAATTGCAAATTTTGGGTGTTACATAAAAAGGACATGCAAAAGAAAACTTTGAACTATAAAGAGAAAAATAAACTGACACTTTCGATAATACATATTTTGTGCTTAAAAAGTTGCATGTAAAACGTTTATTCACTTTCTTATTGGCATGAAAGGGCTAGAGAAGTTTGCATCATTCTTCTGTCTTAGAATTAATCGGCATTAAAAGTTGATTGAAATCCATCATACATGAGTGATTTGTAAAACGGTGATAAGTTGCACTAGATTTTAAAAATCGTATTCCCCTTTACAACAGGTTTAGTTACTAGGGGAGGGCGGGGGTTATCCGGCTGTCAAAATTAAAGTGATACGATCTGGTTCATCCTCGGTGTTGGACCTTAGAACCCGTAGGAAATTGTAAGGTTAAAGCCCCACTTCGATTGCCTTCGAAATTTAAAACATGAATGGTTACTCATGTATCTTATTGTACCAGTAAAATACAACTGAATATATTTTCCCCTATAATCCACCGCCATCGCCCAAAGAACGAGGAGACAATGCCCATCACGTCCAAGACTGATGTTGCACTATCGCAGATCGATCTCAAGACAACATCTTATTGGGCGCGACCCAAAGCATTGCCTCTGCAGCACATGGCCGTAGAAAAGTCCCGTAGTGGTCGTCGAACTCTAGATCGGCCTCCTCAGCACGACAAAGTTGGAGGGGAGCTCCAAATGTTCCACCATCCAAGGCGCCGGTGGCCTCCACACTACAGAGGCGAGTCTATGGTGTAGGGGAGGACAGTCGACTCAGGTTTCCGCCGGCAAGCTCATCCTGAAGTCTTGGTCGCCTTCGTTATCTTTCTTTTTGTCCTCGCTCGACTTATAAAATTTACCAGGTCAAAGCCGATGGAGGAGGAAAATAATCCGACAATCCAATTGGCTCGTTTCAGGAAAAAAAAATAGGCTCCATATTATATGGAGGTATGGGATATCAAAATAACGATCCAAGCGTGCCCTAAAGGTTGTGCACCTCCTAGTAGAGTAAACGGGTAACCTTTAGATTCGTAAGGTCCAACCCTACCACCTCATGTTGGCGCTGGGAGCAGTACGCCAGTACAACAGCTTGTGCTTCTTCTACACAGCTTGCTGTAATAAAATGGCAGTGCAACAACTATAGTCATGAAGTAGAATAAGAAGCTACAAATTATAGTAAACCGTTTTTATGGCCTATTCAATTCACGTGATTCTCAAACACAAGGATAGATAAACAATACTAGCGCATATGCCCGTGCGTTGCAACGGGAGAGAATTTTCATGAGAAGCATCGGGAGAGATAATTGATGTGTGCATCAAAATAGTCTCCACAACAGTGGGGCAACAGAGCGGAGAGCTGCACTGTTCTCAAGGGTCATGTTTGGCCTGCGAGATCTTTATAGTAGTGGAGTTGGTCGGAGTGGCGGCCACTATCCAACTCGTGCCTTTTTTTCCTTCAGATCTGCCTCCTTGTCGAGGTTGCGCTGACCTTTTGATTTATTAATCAAATATGCGAGCATTATTTCAGAAAAATCGTTAATTTTTGGAAAAATGCAAACAAAATTTGAAATAGGAAGATTTTTTGAAATTCACAATTATTTTGAAAACAGGAACCATTTTTAAGGCAGAGAAACGGACATTTTTTGAATTTGTGAACAATTTTTGAAAATGGAAACTTGTTTTGAACACTAAAAACCATTTTCAAAAATGTGTTTTTAGTCACGAATATTATTTTGAATTAGTGAACATTTCAATAAAAAGGAGTATTTTCATATTTCTGTTTTAATGTAACTTATTTTAGAATTGTAGAAGAATTTTGGAACTTTCTTTTGAACAAATGTGAACATTTTTTGAAATTTGAAAAAATTTGGAACGAGAATAAAAATTTAAAGTTACAAATATTTTCGAGAATGTGAACAAATTTTAAAATTCTGAAGATTTAATGAAATTTTTTAATAAAAAAAGAAATTCTGAAAAAATAAAAATAATAAATTTATGAGAAAAAAAACAACTTGGAAGTGGAAAAAGAAAACGAAAAGTAGAAAAAGAATACAGAAAAATAGTCGTTGGGCGACCGATGCGAAGCTCCAACTATATGCCGACAAGTGCGATCAATAAGGTTTTCCTAGCTACGTGGGCAGGATATAAATGGGTGGCTTCTCTGGGCCTTAGCGCGTGCGGGCCCATGTACGAAATTGTGGCCAAAACTCTCTTTTTTTCTTTATCTTTATCATTACCTAATATTAAAGGGAGGATTGTTTCTCCACTTTTTTTGGTCATACGGTCGGACCCAGATAAATTTTCGTACGTCAGGCGTTTCCACGTTAGTCCCGATTTGTTTTCTGCAAAAAAATAAAATTAAGACGCACATAGCCGCGATGGGCCGGCCCATTAGTACAGCTCTCGCACCAGCGACAAAAGTCAAAGGAAAATGAAAACCGCACCTTGAGGACTCGGACACGGGCCCTCAAAGCTAGAGGCTCGAAAAGCTAGCCACTGGACTGCATTAGCTACTATGATTACATGGCAGCGCGACGTATTAAATTAGACTAGCAGCCGCGCCAGATACTGAGAGCAAAAGGAAAACATTTTTTTTCAAAAACCGAATATATTTTAGAACGCAAACATTTTTTAACCTGAATATTTTGTAAAACATGAACAATTTTCAAAAACTAGGAGGTATTATAATGATTTTTTTGAATTGGCGAACATTTTTTTAAAACACAAAAAAATTGAACTTTGAATTTGAAATGGTAAAGATTTGTTCAAAACATAAATATTCTTGAAAATGGGAGGTACTACAGCTAATTTTTTTAAAAATCTATACCTACTAATAAAACGGGGTGATTTTTTCAAATACACCCACGGATGCATTGTTTTAGTTTCATTTATTAAACTAGGGGCATGGAAGGAGTCCTTTTCTTTGTCGCCTCCTCACTTACGACTAGCCTAGCTCGGCCCAGTGACACCCGTCACAATGCATGAGGAGTCCAATTACGACTTCATGGTCTATCCGACACAAACTACTCAATTTATATGATAGCACGGGCATATATTACATGCACTACTTTTTTCTAATATATTACTCGGATGGTAAAAAAATCTTTGTTCAAGCTCATCATCTCGCGGACATGTTTGTTCAGTGGGTAAGGACGTATGGGGGTTGTTTCCTCCCGTTGCAATGCACGGGCATGTTTGCTAGTCTTTTCTAACAGATGGACCAGAATAATTTAGTACCACCTCGGATATAAAAAATAATACTTTCGGTGGTAAACGGATGAAAAAATTGGAGAAACGCACCTTGCTTTATTAATAGGTATAGATATAGATACAGATACAGGGTTAGAGCAACATGTCCTCCAAAATCCGATACATTTTCTTGGGCAAGTCTATTTCTCGCCTTATGCGAGATAGAAGGCAGCGTCGCCTACAGAGAACAAGTGGTGGGTTGGCCCAGTAACCAAGTGGTCTTGTCATGCTAACGTCATGCTGATATCAGAGTGTTCTTTCTTCACTTTTGTTTATATTTTTAAAATTAAATACTAAATGCATATATTGCGAAAAAATAAATCAGTAATTCTTTAAAAGGTGTTCATTGCACATTTTGAAATGTAAACACAGTGTAAAAATATGTTCATTCAACTTAGAGGAAATATTTTTACCATACAACAAATCTACGTGAGATCAGAAACTCTCCCATTTAAAAAAACTTTACTGGACACTTTAAGAAAATTATAAAATATAAAAAAATTCCGTGTACTAAAACAAAGTTTTCACCGTAAAAAAATGATGATTCATTTGAAACAAAAGTTTTGTGATATTGGGAAAAAAATATTTATTACATTTAAAATAATGTTTACATAATTTGATAAAAAATGATTAGTATCATACAAAAAAGTTTCAACATGTATTCGAAACTTTTCAACACCTATTTCAAAAAAGGTCAAAACTATTATTTCAAAAAATTTAATCATATATTTAAAAAATGATTTAGTGTATACAAAAAATTTACAATGTGTATGAAAAGGCAGAAATCAAAACATATATTGGAAGAAATGTTAATAATGTTTGAAATAAATGTTAAACATGTATAAAATTATGAATTATATTCCTGATGTATACAAAAAATATGCAATGTGTATGGAAAAACTAGAGATGAATAGGAAAAAATACCTGAAGAAAACATGTGAAATCCAAAACAGAAACGAATAGAGCAAAGAAAAAAGGGAAAAAATAAAAAGGATAAATGAAAGACCCCAAATAAACCCCGAAAAATGATGCAAAGCATTGAACAAACTAAAGAAAAAAACGCGCTCAACTGCGTTATTAGGCTGGCCGAAATACTGCCATGTTTTAGGCGAGCTTTTTTTTTTATTTTCGAGTCGCGCTGGAGCTGGGTAATAGGAATAAGAACATGCGACAATAAGCTCCCGTGCAATTTGTTCGAATCAAAGGTGGGTTTAGTAAATTTAAAACTTTTACTTTTCTCAGCATTATTGTGGTTGGGCCACTGAGGTCGATGTGGCTTACTGATGGGCTACCCATTTGAGGTATCACAGTGCAGCGGAAAAGTAGTTAGTTTGGTGCTTTCCTTCTTGAGCCACTGACGCCCACAGTTTGCTCAGCAAGCTAGACCACCCATGGCATGGTCCGCACCTTTCCCCAAGGTCATCCTCTCCCCAGATCTCCGACATTATTCCTTTGACCTTGGGTGGTTCCTATACTGTGAAATCATTAATTAAGGAGTACTCGTTGCAAAGATCACTCCAGTTTCTCTGGTTGCGGCAAGTGACGCATATGCAGCGCGTCACTTGTCGCAATCTGGGAGTTTTCCCTTTTTTCGTAGATCCGTTTATTCAAAACGTTTTATCTCTCAAGCCGTGTGTCCAAATCTCAAACCGCTTTCACCGTTGGATTCCTCGCGTCAAGATCTTCAAAATTAGATCCCATGTTGATAGGTTTTGACAAACTTTTTTTTAACGAAAAAAACCGGACGAAAAAACCAAACCGGGAGCACGGGTTTTTTCCCTTTCCGAAAGAGGCACGCCCGTTCCTCTCACGAAATCACAACCGTGCCTCTCGCGGAAGCAAAACCGTGAGTCTCGCGGAAGGAAGGAAAAAAAGAGAAAGCCCATTTTTTTTTCGTTTCCGAGGAGGCACGGCCGTGACTATCATGAAAGCACAACCGTCCCTCTTGCGGAAGCAAAATCGTGACTCTCGCGAAAGGAAAAAAAAACAGAAAACGTGTTTTTCCCTTTCCGAGAGGCACGGCCGTGACTCTCGCGAAAGCACAACCGTGCCCCTGCCGGAAGCAAAAACCGTGACTCTCGCGAAAGAAAAAAACAGAAAACGTGTTTTTTTTCGTTTCCGAGAGGCACGGCCATGACTCTCGCGAAAGCACACCCGTGCCTCTCGCGGAAGCAAAACCGTGACTCTCGCGAAAGCAAAAAACAACAACAGAAAAACGCGTTTTTTTTCATTTTCGAGAGGCACGGCCGTGCCTCTCGCGAAAGCAAAACCGTGCCTCTCGCAGAAGCAAAACCGTGACTCTCACGAAAAAAAAAGAAAAAAAAGCGTTTTTTCGTGCAAAAAGTTTATATTTTCCAAAAAAAATTGATTGAAAAGCTAAGGAAGACCGCGGAAAACCAAAACATTGAAAAAACCCGGGAAAAAACCGTTTAAAAAGCCGAAACGCGTGCGGAAAAGTAAATAAAAAACAAAATCTTGAGGGAGCGCCCAAAGCGTGACACGTGGCGAATGGCAGAGAGCGCGCCAAGTGGCGCTAATCATTGCGAGGCTCCCGAAGAAGTGCTCGTTAACTAGTTACGTACCCTCGAGCGCTCGAATTTCTATGGGCCGGCCCATTAAATTTGGGATTTAACCCCAACTGGTTTTGGGAAGGTTCTAGGACTTTCCTTGAACCAATTTTTTCTGGTTTTCTCCTTTTGATTTTTTCTTTCATTTTTTTCCTTTTCCTTTTTCTGTTTTCCATCCTTTTTATTTTATTTTTTCATTCTTCCTTTTGATTTTTTCTTCTTTATTTTTCACCTTTTTGTGAATTTTCTTTTCAAATCCATGAATATTTTTTTGTTCATCAAATTCAATAAAACTTCATTGAAAGTAAATTTAGTTCATTGAATTCAAAAAAATTATCGAATTCAAAATAATTCATCAAGATTTAAAAAATGTTAATCAGAATTTAAAATTTGTTCATTGTTTTAAGAAATGTTCTTCAAATTAGAAATTTGTTCATCAATTTTAAAAACATCATCAAATTCAAAATATGTTCTTGCATGTTTTTCAAAATGTTCATCTAACTGAAAAAATGGTCATCATATTCAAATTTGTTCCGCATAATGTTTAAAAATGTTCACAAAATTTAAAAAAATTTACCAATATCCAAATTCACTAGCATTATTTGAAATAAGGAACATCTTTTCAAATTCATGAACATTATTCGAATTCAGGGACATTTTTTGGCTCCATGAACTTTTTTGAAATTCGCATTGTTTTTGGAATTTTGGAAAGTTTTCGAAATCCCGAATTATTTTAAAAAGAAAAATGAAGCAAGACAATAGGGGGCTTCGCGCTGCACTCATGGGCCGGCCAAAAATAGGCGCGCGCGTCCGCTCCTTAGCGCGTGCTGCACCATATAGGAGGAACCTTAACCCTGCTCTAGCGAGGCGCCGGCCACGGCCGTCGACCTGGGAGGTCGGCACTTTCTTCATAGCTGCCAACATCCGCGTGCGAGCGTCGCTTCGCAAGCTTGTGATCGTGCAAGTCTATGGACCAGTAGATCACTCACTCCCGGCCGAGTTCTTGGGAGAACTTGAAGCCAAGGTGAGGGTGGTATCTGCAGCTCAAATCCCTTTAATGGTGGGTGGTGACTTTAACCTGATTCGTTCGGGTGCAGATAAAAATAACGACAATATCAATTGGCCAAGGGTGGCCATGTTCAACAATGCTATTGCGTCAATGGCACTTAGGGAAGTGGCCAGAACTGGGGCAAGGTATACTTGGACTAACAAGCAGCTAGCCCCGGTGCGATCCGTCTTGGATCGTGCTTTCATGTCTCCGGACTGGGAAGTGGTGTTTCCTTTATGTTCGCTCCTTGCTGAAACAAGGATTGGATCGGACCATGTTTCCCTCATCTTATCTTCAGGGGAAGATAGGATTCGCCGCAGCCCGCGTTTCTTCTTTGAAACCGCGTGGTTTGAGGTTCCTGATTTTGACACCATCTTTAGGGAGAGATGGTTGCGATGTGTCCAACTCGCAGGCCAGCAACGCGGCCCAATGGAGTTTTGGATCACTGTCGGGGGTCGCCTCCGCACAAGCCTAAAGGGATGGGGTGCGAACCAGGGGCGTGACGACAAGGTCCTCAGGGCGAGGCTACTCGGTGAAATAGCACTTCTCGACAATCAAGCGGACACACGACCTTTCTCAGAGCAAGAATGGGCGCATCGATATGCCTTGGAAGGGCAAGTCGAAGCTCTGCTGCGATCCGAGGAGGAATATTGGAGGCGTAGGGGAGGCCTCAAGTGGACGCTCAAAGGCGATGCGAACACTAAGTATTTCCACGCGTACGCGAACGGCCGGCGCAGGAAATGCTCAATTCTTAGGTTGCAGACGGAGCAGGGGCTTCTTCTACAGCAATCGAAGATTACCCAACATATCTACGACTTTTATATTAGTCTGATGGGGACCGACGAGGCTCAACGCGCGCGTCTGCGAGCGGACGTGTGGCTCCCGTCTCAAAAGGTCCTCGATAGCGAGAACGAAGAGTTGGGGCTCGCATTTCTCCCTAAGGAGATAGACGGTGCACTCCTAAGCATGAAATCAGACACGGCTCCGGGGCCGGACGGGTGGCCGGTGGCGATGTTTAAACACTTTTGGCCATTGCTGCGATCCCATATACGATGTGTGTAATGGCTTCATGCGTGGTTTCATGGACATTGCTAGGTTAAACTACGGCGTGCTCTCGCTAATCCCGAAAGTGTCTGGGGCGGACAACATTCGCCAGTACAGACCCATCGCGCTCATTAACATACCGTTTAAAATTTGTGCCAAAGGTTGCGCCACTCGGCTCACGCCGATCGCTCATCGCACCATAAGTCGTTCTCAATCTGCGTTCATACGTGGTAGAAACATTTTGGAGGGGTCGTTAGCTTTGCAAGACACCCTTCACGAGCTTAAGCGCACGCACGAACCTGCGATTCTCCTCAAATTAGATTTCGAGAAGGCTTACGACCGCGTCAATTGGGATTTCCTCAGTCAGATCCTCACCAGTCGAGGCTTCTCGCCGATGTGGGTGCACCGAGTCATGCAATTGGTATCGGGGGGCCAAACTGCGGTCTCGGTGAATGGAGAAGTAGGGCACTTCTTCAGGAACAAGCGTGGCTTGCGCCAAGGCGATCCCATGTCACCGCTCTTGTTCAATTTTGTCGCCGATGCATTGGCGGCTATGCTGCGGAAAGCAACGGAGGCAGGACACATAAAAAGGGTGTTGGGACACCTCATCCCAGGGGGGATTTCGCAGTTGCAATACGCGGATGATACGCTATTGTTGTTCCAACCCGACCTCCATAGTGTGGCTACGGTCAAAGCCTTGCTGATTAGCTTCGAGCTCATGTCGGGGCTTAAAATTAATTTCCACAAGTGTGAAGTGATGCCTATGGGCATGGAGGCGTCTGAAGGTAGGCGTATTGCGGACCTGCTCAATTGCAAACTAGGCAAACTCTCGTTTACCTACCTGGGTCTCCCGTTGGATGCCAAATGCATCACGATCGACGGGTGGGCTCCGCTCTGGACCAAGGTGGGAGGGCGGGTATGTCCGTGGAGGGGGAAGTTCCTATCCTCTGCAGCTAGGCTGGTGCTCACGAACGCGAACCTCTCCTCGCTGCCACAATTTGCTATGGGTCTGTTCCTCCTGGCAGAAGGGGTTCATGTCAAGATGGACACACCTCGGTCCCGTTTCTTTTGGGAAGGATCGGGATCAAAACGCAAGTACCACATGGTTAAATGGGCTGCGGTGTGCCGTCCCAAAGACCTGGGAGGTCTAGGGATCACAAATACCAGAATCTTAAACATTGCACTTATGTGCAAATGGATATGGAAGCTCTCGCAGGGGGTGACGGGTTTGTGGATTGACCTGTTGCGTGCCAAGAACTTCCCGAACGGGAATTTTTTCGAGGGTGTGGCGAGGGGATCTCCTTTCTGGAACGATTTTCAAGCGGTCCGACCGGCCTTCGCACTGGGAGCCAAGTTCTCCATTGGTAACGGCCGTTCGGTCCGTTTCTGGCTAGACCACTGGGTGGGATCCCAACCCCTTTGGTCAGAATTCCAGGACCTTTACGCTCTGGCTGTCAACCCGGAGCAAACTGTTGCCACGACACTTGCCTCTTCCCCTTCGGCGATCCATTTCCGAAGAGAGTTAACGGGAGCAGAACAAGCTCACTTAACGGAATTGCTTGATTGCATTGAGCCGGTGTCGCTGTCTACGACCGCGGACACTGTCACCTGGGCCCTTACCCCGTCCGGCAAGTTTTCGGTCAAGTCTCTTTACCGTAAGCTGTGTCAGGGCCTGTCCTTCCAGGTGCCGAATGGCTTGTGGAACGCGCGCCTTCCGCTTAAGATTAAGGTGTTTTTTTGGCAACTGTTCCGCAATAGACTGCCCACTTCGGCTAACGTCGCCAAACGCAATGGCCCGTCGACCGGCCTGTGTGCGATATGTAACGTCACGAAGGATGCGAACCACGTATTCTTCCGCTGTCCGCTGGCACGTTTTGCTTGGAGTGCCGTTCGTGCAGCGGCCAACACCTCTTGGGACCCTCGGTCGGCTTCCGACCTCGCGGCCATAGTAGACTCGGTTAAAGGAGGCAACAAACATGTGCTTTGGAGTTGCATCGGCGCCTTGGCCTGGGCTATCTGGCTCACTAGGAACAAACTAGCGATCGAGGGAATCTTCCCATCACACCCTGCTAACATAATTTACAAATGCAACCTTCTACTGCAGCAGTGGAGTCCGTTGGCGAGGCGCAAGGATGCTGAGAAACTGAAGCAAGCTCAAGATCGTCTTCACCAGGTCTACGTTTTGGCTAGGGAGCCATCCGCCACTTCTACGCCGTGAAGTGACCCTTTTGTCACGCGAGCGAGCCTGCGTGCTCTATGCTCTGGCTTCGGGCCTTGTATTTGCATCGCTGCGTGCTTCTTTTGGCCCGTTTTAAAACTCTCGTGTCTCCGCGTCGGCGTGGCCTGAGCCTCCGTGCTCGTGTTCGATGTCCTAAGACTATGTTTGTTACGCTGCCTAAGTTGTGGAATTTATTAATTTAAAGCCGGACGCTTCTAGCGTCTTTGTTCCAAAAATAATAAAAAAACGGCCGTCGACCGAGCTCCGAGGACGGCAGCGCGGCTCCGTCGGCACGTCCAGCGCCAACCCCGAGCCAGGCCTTCGGCTTGGGGCGCGCCCTCGCCTGCGACCCTAAACGGTATGCGTTCTACCCACCTTCCCTTAGCAAGAAGAAACCCATCCTCTGTTCCCGGTGAGCTGAACATCTTTGCTACATCTACATTTACCCTCTCGATTACAACATTAATTAATCGTACGATCAGCCACCTCCTCCTTGACGTCGTCATCTACCGCCGATGGCAGCATCGTTGATGGTTCGTCGAGGAACTTACTGGCTTGCTCCAGGTACTTGTCCCTGCGTGGCGTGGCCAAGAGCCGCATGTTCTCAATGTTGCAGCCCCTCGTCACGAAATGTTGCCAGATGTGTGAAGACTCGGATGATAACGTGTAGGGGCGGCCCTGCTTCTCGTAGGTTTCTGGTGTTTCTAAGAGCTCCTGCAACTCGGTCCTGAGCAGCGGGTTTGAGCGCTCCACCAGCATGTTCTGAGCCTCCACTAGCTTGTGCTGGGCATCGAGCAGCATGTCGTTTGACTCAGGATAAACCTACAACTTCAATTACGGAGAACGGAGGGAGTATCGCGTAATCACTGACTAGGAAAAACGCGAGCGACCCAGCAGAGTAGAAAGGATGTGCTTTATGATGTCTACGCCTTCTTCAGGTCAGGCCGGCCAGGGTTTCAATGAAATGCAAGAAAACACATGGAGGCCACTACGCCTTGTCGTTTGAGACTTCGCATGCTGTACCAGAAGCGTTTCACGGTCAGAGCTGGCCTACGGTGTAGCCGCCGTCGGCGGACGAGGACCGATCTTAAGGAGGAGGCCAAGAAGTTCCACGATGACCCAACCACGCAGCCGCCGCCGGTGGACGACGAATCAACAGTTGAGACGCTGCCAATGGCGTGTATGTATACGTCAAGTGTCTATATGGTTGAGGTTGAGACGCTGCCAATGGCGTATATGAATACGTCAAGTGTCAAGTGTCTAATTAAGCTAAGCAGGCGTGCTAAGCCGTAGCGCACTTCGATTAGTTTGTTTATTATTCTTCTACAGGTATTCCCACTCCCTGTGTTGTACTCCTAGTAAACTTCAATTAGTTTTGCACTCGAAACCCAAGTCATAAATCGGACCAAATCCATTATTACAACAGATTACATCAGAAACCGGCATACTGATTGCACCAGAGCAACATTGTGGACAGGATTAAAAATATTGAAAGAGAAAGTCAATGTTTTCTTGTTGCTTAGGCAGTTGGCTTGTCATTCTCACACGTTTTTGCTAGAAATGTATTCCATGGGGTGCTAGGCCAATAATAAAGATTACAAATAGATGTAGTTTACAAGGATACATTGACTTTCTGGTGGGGAAGCTATCTCCCCCGGTGACCGTTCGAAAAAAGCAAGGATACACGTTTACCGCCGTGTGTCGCCCACCTTTGAACATATCGCCATCAATAGTTTGGAGACTTATATCTGGTGAAGAATCTCTATAAGACTTGCAGAGGCTACTCAATTTGTCCAGAGTCCATAGAGATCACCAACAACTTCCATCATCGACCGTCTTCTTGCTTGCCATGGAGGCTGCCATATCCGTAGTCACGGGTGAACTAGTGAGTCGTTTCATCTCCTTCCTCAAAAACAAGTACAACTCCTCCTTGAGCCATGCACAATCAGAGAAGATGGAGGAGAGACTGCAGCACCTCTTGATGAGAGTCAGCATCGTCGTCGAGGAGGCGGATGTGCGGTACATAACCAACTCTGGGATGTTATTGCAGCTCAAAATGCTGTCAGGGGCCATGTACAAAGGATACCACATGCTGGACACCATGAGGTTCCAAAACCACCAAGAGAGTGCATGCTTTGACAAGGTTAGAATCAACGACTCATCTAGCAACAACTTGTATTTATCCATTCCTTTCAAGCGTTCTCGGACAAAAACTGAGATGGATGACAAGGCCATGCGCCTCGAGTCAGATGGTGCCTTGGAAAGCTTAGAAATTGTTGTTGCTAACATGACAGAATTTGTTGTGTTTCTGGGTGGATGTGAGCGCATGTCTCGTAGGCCATATGATGTTCATCTTTACACCAACAACTTCATGTTCAGCCGACATGCTGAAAAGCAAAAGCTCTTGAGCTTCTTGTTGGAGCACAATGATTTTCATGCACCTGCAGTTCTTCCAATCATAGGTGGTGTTGGAGTTGGGAAGAAAACATTGGTTGCTCATGTGTGTGCAGACGAAAGGGTTCGCTCACAATTCTCCACTACTTTGCACTTGAATGGAGACAACCTCTTGACGGTACTTGACCATGGAGGGACCATGTTTCGGATGATCTTGGTAGTTATAGAGTTTGCTTCTGATATAGGCGACGATGACTGGAAAAAGTTTCACTTGTTTCTCATAAGAATGAACAAAGGAAGCAAGATCATCATCATAAGTAAACTTAAAAGATTAGCCCGGTTTGGATCGGTGCAACCTATTTTCTTAAGTGTTTTGTCTTATGACGAGTTTAGGTATCTTTTTAAGACCCTAGCATTCGGGAGCGTAGACCCTGCAGAACATCCACGACTACTGCAATTAGCAGATGAGTTTGCCAATCAGTTGCACAATAAGCAAGGTTCACTTGTAGCAATAAATACGTTCTCACATGTGTTGAGAATGAACCTCACTATTCAGTTTTGGCGTTGCATATTTGACAAGATGACAAGGCATGTTAAAAGAAACCTCTTCATACATGGTGCGCACCCCAGCGTGCTTATGGAACAAGGCCTTCCAGTCGACATAACGGACTTTGCTTTGCATCCACTTACTATGACAAGTTATACAAGTAATGTTCCAATCAAGGAGAAATCACCAAGTGTGACATTTGCAGAGCTTCTAGCAGATCCTAGTGTTAGACCAGAAGGAGACTTCACTCTAATTAGATATGAATCAAGGATACCCCCTCATAAATCATTTGTTCATTTTGTTACAAGTCGTGCTCAGGATACACATGAAGGTAGTAGTAGTACCTTGCCAGGGAGGAAGCGACGGGGTGTGCCAATCTAATTTTGTTTTGGGACTCGTGTAATGTAAATCTTATTGTATTTTTGGATACATGATAAACATATGTGTTCATGTATCATATATATCAATTAAAGTACTGTAAATTTGTATTATGTTTTTGTTTTGGGTGGGGGGATTTCCCACCTGAATAAATTTCAGAATAAGGCATAGACCCAATCTATCTACTATATAATTAAAATAGAAGACGTGAACCAACCCGTGATTAGATGGTTAGGTGAACAATGGTATCCCCAACCCACCAGGTTTAAGTCGATGATGTGTCGGCTCAGTATCTCGGAGGTGCTCATAGGGGTAGGATGTGTGTGCGTGCGTTTATGGGGTTGAGCATCTGCGATTGTACTATGATAAAAACAGAATACAAATAGGTCAACACATTAATCCATATAAGCTAAAATTATTTTATCCATTGATCTTGCGTATGACAGCTGGGATTTAAAAGTCTAAAAGATATGACAATATTATTCATGTACAACTAGTGTTATAACTAGAGAATACCCCGCGCGTTGCTATGAGAATTGACTAAAATATATTTTAGTGATCTGATTGTATGAACTAGAACTAACAATATTATATATTATATTGGACTACTGTAGTCATAAAATATTTGAAATCAGTGACATAATATAATGAAAAACCTTTTCCCATGCATGTTAAGTGGACCTTTGACGAAACGACATGTGCGGTGAGATAAGATGTGCGCATGGGATCAATTAATAATGAAAACCTTTTTCCTACGCATGTTTGATGGGCCTTTAATGAGGTGATATGTGTGCATGTTAAGATAACAAAGATCGTGGGGATAAATTATTGAAGTATATAGTATATAGGATATGTCACGTATACAACCTTTCCACAAAAAATAAAAGAGCACCTCAGATATCAAATAACAAACAAATATCAATCGGATTTTAATGTGCCTGATTAGAAGGACAACGTACAACTGTACAAGTTTAGACATGTTTATGACAAAGAACTCTCAGAAATAAACAAAGGAACCTGTAAAACATGTTTTTGGGGAAAGGCCATCATGGCTAGCTTTATTAAGATCAAACAACGATTACATCATTCACTAGTTGGCTAATCAAGAACCCTGGAGGTTCCTCGGTCCAAATATTATTATATTTATTACAAAAACTAAATTTAGCTAGCTCATGAGCTGTCGAATTTGCTTCGCGAAAACAATGACTAAAGATGACCTTTCCTATTGACGTAGTCACATCTGTGCATTCAACAAAGATGGCAGCAGCTGCATCCCACCATTGGTTTTGTCCCTGGCAACATTTCACAATGTTAAGCGAGTCAGACTCTGCTCCCACCCTGTTACAGCCCAAGTTGATCGCCAAGTTTAGCCCGTCACGCATCGCCATGGCTTTGGTTGTGACTGCATCCACTGCATAATGAATATATTTGCACTGTGCCGCTATGAATCGTCCTCGTTCATCCCGTATAACTGCAGCCGTTGCTCCTGACCCCTCATCTGAATGATAGGACGCGTCGACATTTAACTTAACAAATCTCGTCTCAGGCCTCTTCCATTCGCGCTCAATCACCTCCCTCTTCTGGCTAACAGATTTTACATAGTTAGCAACAATTGACAAAATTGAGGTAGTCCATGTGGTGAGTATGACTCCTCCGTAGCCACCAGAGGTACCAACAACCCGCTGAAATCACTTCCTTGTAATTTAAACTTGGCGTGATACTCAAGGGTGAATCAAGTTCCAGGAGAAGAAACTCCAAGACCGCCGATCCCGATCTGTCCACTAGCAGGGCGTGGTTTATGCGATCCATGAGTCCCAACACGCTCCATAGTTTCCTAGCAATATCACACTGGAACAACATATGTCGCATATCTTCAGCATCCCTGTGGCAGATCGGGCATTCCCCACTGATGGAAATATGTCTATTAGCAAGTACAGATTTTAATGGGACGATTCCTCGAAGAGCACGCCAACAGAATATTTGGATCTTCGTGGGCACTTACAAACACCATAGCTGCTTCCAAATCGCTAATTGCAGGGTACTACTGGACGTCAGATCACCGAGAGAATGGCTCCTGTACTTATGTGACCATTGTTCCATATATGCGCTTTTCACTGAAAATTTCCCATGTTTAGTCAAGTGCCAAGCAATGAAGTCATCAAAGGCCTGAAAGTTGATCGGTATTTGCAAAATCCTATTGGCATCTACGGGATAGAATATGTCTCGAATCCACTGTTCATGCCATTGTGTGGTGACTGGATCAATAAACTCAACTACTCTTGATATCACCGTATGACCTCGCGGGGTTATTACTTTCCTATCCGGACTCGAGGGAATCCACGAATCATCCCAAATATTTACATTCTCCCCCGAGCCGATTCGCCAGATAAAACCTCTTTTAAAAGTAGCTAGTCCTGCGACGATGCTCTGCCAAGTAAAGGAAGCACCATTTCTGGGACCTGCATGCAACAAATCAGTGCTTGGAAAATACTTTGCCTTCAAAATCCTTGCACAGATAGAATCTGGGTTGATAATCATTCTCCAACACTGTTGAGGATATAACCATTAGAGTCACCGGCGCAGGAGGGGCCGGGTTACGTTATAATAATCATCACGTGAAGCCCAGTACCAAGCTTGCGGAAGGCGGGTCAGTAATGGGCTTAAGATCCGGAGGCGGCTTAAGGCCCGTAATGATGAACCGCCGTTATGGCAAGACTTGTAGTGTAAGGCAAGAATAGCTAAGAGTCCGAGCCGGACACTGTTATAAGCCGGCCGGAACTCTGAGAGCCGCCGGGGGCGTCAACCTCTCTATATAAAGGGACGACCCGGCGGCGGTTCTGGACAAGAGAGAACAGATCGATAGCCAGGCATAGCGATTAAGCTCCCTGGTCATCGAAACCCCAAGTAATTCCACCTCAACTGGAGTAGGCTGTTACCTTCACCGTAAGGGGCCGAACCAGTATAATCCTCGTGTCCTTTGTCCCGTTTAACCCCTTTAAGCTTCCTAGTTGCGATGGCTCCACGACTAAGTCCTTGCACGAGGACATCTGCCGTGACAATTCCACGACAGTTGGCGCCCACCGTGGGGCCAGCGCACGGTGGATTTGAGTTCTTGAAGGGCAGCTTCGAAGGGCTCAAGGGATACGCTGTGGGCCGGATGACCAAGAGTCGTCGCGGCATGCTCTACATCGACGATGCGAGCTGGGGCCCCGACGCCGGCTCAATCGAGTACGGGTACCGGGTCCCCTTCGGCGGAATCCACGTTTTCATTGGCAAGATTGGCGAGCCGGGCCCTAAGCCGGACCTCTGCGCCGACCTCATCGAGACGGCTCAGCGTGCGAAACCCGCCCGGACTCTGCCTGCCTCGAAGCGTGCTTTCGTGGGATGCGTCCATGGAGGACTCTCTGAAGGATCTGGATCTGGCGATGAGGCGGCCGCTCGCTCTGACGGCGAGTCATCCACGGATGAGACCGGCTCGTTATACCAGCTTCAAGATGGCAGGCTTAGGGGTTGTTCCGATGGTGATAGTATTCCGGACCCCTTTGAGCCGCCCAGCCGGGTTGGAATCTTCATGGCCGGCGCACAACCTGTTCAAAACTCCGCCACTGGGGCAGGAGGCCCTGTGCACTCGCCGGCTCAGGTGCTGATGGATCTCACAGACAAGATGACGACCCTGTTAACTGCTACGGTCGCCCCAGCGGATCAGGCTCAACATGATGCGGAGATAGCACAGTTAAAGCTGGACATAGCAAGAGCCAAGGAAGATCTGGCAGCGGAAGGGATCAGGATGGCTGCGGAACGGGCGGCTCTCGACACCCAGACTCAGCTGATTCAGGCGCAATCCTTCCGGCTCACGATGGATCAGAACGCATCCAATGAGATCATGAGAAGGAGGCATCAGAAGGCTCAATGTCGACTCCCTCCGGTTTACGACCCTCGAAACCTCTTCAACACGCCTGGTGCAGGACCCAGTAACCCGCCGGAGATCCTGGCACCCGGGGCTGGAACGCCGATTCAGCCACAAGTGATGGGGCCTCCCCGGGTGAGCACTACCCCGCCTCAGTACGTGCCAATACCGCTGGGTCATTATGCCAACCCATTGGAAAACATGATCGCCGCGGCAGCGCGACTGGCGGCTCTTCCAATCGAGGGCGACTCTCCAACGGCGGTCGAAACCCGCCGGGTCAGAGAACTTCTTCAGACGGCTCTGGCGCAGTAAGAGGCATACTCATATAGCCGGGACAGGATTCATTCAACCCCTCGTCCAAACCAGAGCCCAAGTTATAGCAGGCACATGGAATCAGCGACCGGCTCAAGCAACGTCCGGCGCCGCAACTTGCCAGCTGGCCATGGCCTGGCGCATAATGAAGCCGTTAACATGGTAGACCATGACAGAGCACGACAAGAGGCGGAGCAGGCGGCTCAGTTGACGGCTTACCAGCCACTCCCGGCTTATCCGACGGCTTCTATCGACGCGGGTATACCTACGAGGACTGAGGTGTCCCTTGTCTAGTGCCGGCTCTCCGTAATGAACGCCTGCCTAAGGATTTCAAAGGGCCTAGGAAGGTACCTAATTACACGGCTGATTTACAACCCGGAGCATGGATCGAGAGTTACGAGATGGCTATGGAGTTGCTGGAGGTCAGTGAAGCGGCAATGGCCAAGTACTTCACCATGATGTTAGATGGGACTGCCCGCACTTGGTTGAAAGGACTACCGCCTAACTCTATCGGGTCTTGGGCTGAGCTAAAGGCCCGGTTCATCCAAAACTTCAAAGATACATGTAGGCAATCTATGTCAATTGTGAATTTGACTAACTGCAAGCAGCAGGAGGGTGAGTCTACAACCCATTGGGTTCGGGTCAAAGAGATAATACATTCCTCTGATAAGATGGATGCCGGCTCTGCGGTCTTAATGTTGGAGCAGAATTGTCGTTTTGCGCCCCTGAAGATGAAGCTCGGGCGGCTCAAGCGCGATTGCAATGATATGGGTACGCTGATTGCGGCTCTGGTCAAGTACGCCGACTCTGATAGTACCAAGGATCCCGCGTCGGATGATGAAAGGACAGGGAAGGGAAAACGGAATGGCAATGGCAAGAGCCCCCAGCATAACCCGGCGAACCAGGAAGGTAACAAGCGTAAGGCTGATGGTAGTATGGAGTTTGTGGCCAACGCCAATTCACAGGGTAACAACCACTGGCGTAAGGGGAGACCACCTCCCCGAGCCGGCTGGTCAGGCCCGACGCTTGAGCAGTTGTTGAATGAGCCTTGTCCAAGGCATGGCTCTAGGGAAAAGCCGGCCACTCATCTATGGAAGGACTGCGCAATCATGAAGGCCTTTAAAAATTCCAATGCTTTCAATGGCAACAATGGCCCGGGCGGCGGCTCAGGTGCCGGCGGTTTTCACGGCCCGGGCGGCGG
Organism: Triticum aestivum; assembly: GCF_018294505.1. NCBI lineage: Eukaryota > Viridiplantae > Streptophyta > Magnoliopsida > Poales > Poaceae > Triticum > Triticum aestivum. The sequence continues at coordinate 9,823,384 of NC_057799.1, read as the reverse complement.
CTCAAATTCTAACTCTCAGAATTTTCAAGGGGGCTTTAATCAGCGATCTGGCCAGGGTAATCAGCAGCAGCAGCAGGGGGATACCAGACCAATCCAAAGCAGCTCAATGGTGGACAGTATGATGTGTTTACCACCAGTCTGTGCAAGCGAGACCAGAAGCTTCATAAGAGGGCTGTAAATGTTGTTGAGCCGGCGATTCCCCGTTATTTAAGATGGTCTGAGCAGCCTATTGTGTGGAGTAGAGAAGATCACCCTCCACGGGTTGATAATCTGGGTCACCTGGCCTTGGTGGTGGCTCCTCAGGTTGGAGGGTACAAATTCACTAAGGTGCTCATGGACGGAGGTAGTAGCATCAACATCCTCTATTATGAGACCTTCCGTCGTATGGGGTTAACTGATAAGAACTTCAGCCAGTCTAATACCGTTTTCCATGGGGTGGTGCCCGGCAAGTCGGCGTATCCAGTCGGTAAGATCGAGCTGGAAGTGGCCTTTGGAGATGAGTACAACTATAGGGCGGAAAAACTAACCTTTGAGGTGGTTAAGATAAGAAGTCCGTACCATGCTTTATTTGGGCGGCCGGCTTACGCCAAGTTCATGGCACGGCCGTGTTACGTGTATTTGCAGCTCAAAATGCCGGGTCACAATGGGACCATTACGGTTCATGGCAGCAGAAAGATAGTCTTGGAGTGTGAGGAAGGTGACGCGGCTTACGCGGAATCTGTTTGTGCAACAGAGGAGTTGAAGTTTTACAAGGACAATGTTGACCCGGCAGATATGACATCTTTGAAAAAGCCAACCACGGAGCATGAGCCGGTAATGAAATTTAAGTCAGCTGATGAGACTAAACTTGTTGATTTTGTTCCAGGTGACTCATCTCAGCAGTTTAGCATCAGTGCCAATCTGGATCCGAAATACGAAGGCGCGCTCATCGAGTTCATCCGTGAGAACAGGGACATCTTTGCATGGAAACCTTCTGACATGCCGGGTGTACCTAGAGAACTCGCTGAGCACACTCTCAATATTGATCCGAAATTTAAGACGGTCAGGCAATTCCTCCGGCGGTTTAATGAGGAGAGGCGGAAAGCCATTCGTGAGGAGGTAGCCCGGCTCTTGGCGGCCGGGTTTATTGTTGAAGTTTTTCATCCGGAATGGTTAGCTAACCCGGTGCTCGTGCTCAAGAAGAACGGCACCTGGCGGATGTGTGTGGACTACACGGATTTAAACAAAGCTTGTCCGGCTGATCCTTTTGCTCTCCCCCGTATTGATCAAATTATTGATGCTACGGCGGGTTGTGAGCGCTTAAGTTTTTTGGATGCTTATTCTGGATACCATCAGATTAAAATGGCAGTTAAAGACCAGGAGAAGACGGCGTTCATCACTCCCTTTGGAGCCTTCTGTTATGTGTCTATGCCTTTTGGGATCAAGAGTGCACAGGCGACTTACCAGCGTTGCGTGCAGAATTGTCTTCATAACCAGATTGGGCGCAACGTTCATGCCTATGTGGATGATATCGTGGTTAAATCCAGGGAGAAGGAGACCTTGATAGATGATCTTAGAGAAACCTTTGATAATCTCCGGGTTTACAAGATGATGCTTAACCCGGCCAAGTGTGTTTTTTGTGTTCCCGCAGGCAAGCTCTTGGGTTTTCTGGTTTCTCACAGAGGCATTGAAGCTAACCCGGAAAAGATCAAGGCAATCACCTCTCTGTCCTACTCTATTACAGGACTCCCCGAGTCCAAAAGGTGAGGCATTGTTTTTAAGGTGTAACCATGAGCCGCCTAAGAAATCAAGGTGCTTGTTGGGTTGAAGCTCCCGGCTCATCCCTCTCCGCTCCTCCGGCTGTTTCCATGACCTGGAAGGTTGATGATTTCCAGTCAATGCCACTCAAGGCTTCAAATTGAGCCTCATCATCAATTAACCCGGCCGGGTCAACTTCTGGGGCGAAGGTATGCTTACGAGTCTGAGGGATCAGGCTGACTACTTCATAGCGTGGAGTTGGGATCCTCTGATTTTCCGCGTCATAGCCCGGTTCATACTTGGTAAGGTCTGTGTCATTCCCAATCAAGGTGGCCATCGGGCGTACGCTCTTCACACAGGCGGCGAAGTCTTTCTGGTCAAAGGGGGTGCCGTCTTCCTTCAGGCTGGGGTATCCAAGAGCGATGTCGGCCGGGTCTAGCTCCGGTAGAAACGCCTTGGCCCGGCTCAGAGCAGCTATAGCTCCGGCTCTTGCAGAAGCCCGTCTCAGCTCTTGGAAGCGCTGAGGAAGTACGGCAAGCCGCCTGAGTACATCTGCCAGGTGATTGGGAACTTCATTGGACAGAGCCACAACGGCTAAAGCACGTTGTGACCCGGTGTAAAGTTGCTCCACTAAAGTGTAAACCGCCTTCAACTTGGTCAGCACGCTCTGGTTGAGGTTGGAACTCCTGGGACTTGCATTACAAAGTCAAGTGAGCTGTTGGCAATTGAGATGTTTCTGGGAACTAAATGATGTAAACTGATTAGAAATTTACCAAAGATTGCGGAGACCATCTGAGAGACATGGCGTTTTAAGCCGGACAGCTCGGCGGTTCTCTCAGTAAGAGTGGCTTCCGCTTGTTCGGCCCGGCTAAGCAAAGCAGCTTTTTCATCTGCCCAGGCTTTCCTTTCCGCTTCAAATTTTTTCTTCAGTTTCTCTTGTGCAGATACACTGAGTTCAAATTTGGAGTTGGCTTTGTGGGTTTCACTTTCCTGGGTCTTCAGCCGGCTCTTCAAATCAGAGATATCCGATTCAAATTTCTTACAGGCGGCCTGTACAAATTCCAGGTTACAGTTCAGGTGATTATAATGCAATATTAAGTCCCAAGCACTTTGCAAGCAAAGACACTTGGTACTTGGGGACTAATGTCTGCTGAAAGGCTCTATCTATAGTGCCGGTTCATGAAAGTAAGTCCCGAGCACTTTGCAGGCAAAGGTACTCGGCACTTGGGGGCTAATGTGCAAAGTTGCTCAACTACTTGATTAAAACATAAGATAAAAGACCGGGTCACCTAGGCTGTTTAACCCGGCCCTTGAGTGTTACCAGGTAAGCCGGTATTAAGTCTACAACATATTCTATCATAAGTAATAGACTTGGGGGCTAGCATGGTAAGGATGACTATGGAGTAAGCAAGAGGGTTGTGCCTCAGATTTTTGCTATATCTGCTTCACCATGTCAATTTCCAGGTCCCGGCTGTTGTGCACTTGACTAATATAACCAGCGACAATATCTCCAATGCTCAGATTGGCATAGTTAGTAATGTCCAGCCTGGCTCTGCGGCGTTCCAGAAGTTCCTCCTTAGCAGAGCACTTGGCCAGCACGGTGGGTCTTCCGGGTTCAACAAATTCGGTCCGGGTAATCACCACATCCGGGTCATCCGGATGAGCCGGGCTGGGGATCTCCGGGTTATCAGAACCCTCCATAACTTGCTCGTCAGATGGGGCGGTGGTGGTTTCTGGAGCTGGTGCAGACGGCGGCTCAGAGGCAGAGGCGTTGGGTTCAGTCAAGACCGGCTCTTCGACCGGTTTACTTTTCTTTGTCCTCTTGCTGGGCTTGGCTTGTGCACTGAAAGTCAAAAGGTTAGTGCAAAAAAATGAGTAAGATAAGCACAAAATAAGCTGATCATCATTACCCGGGTGCGGTCTTGAAAGCCGGCAAGTTAGATTGCATGGAGTCACCGGAGGAAGGTGAAGTTTCCTGATAGTTTGAATCAGAAGAATTGAGTCGCTGACGAGTGACGCCTGCCAAAGGATGAAAAGGATATAAGTTGGAGATAACCTCGGTCCGGCGCTTCCTTGATCTTCAGGTAAGCCGGAGGAGAGGTATGCATCCTTGTTGGTCCGGGTTTGCCTCCGGTTCTCATGAATCTGTCGCTTCAAAAGAAATTGAGGATCTTGATAAGCTAAAGGATGTGAAAATCTTACTTTCCGGGTTACTCTTCGGACTTTCAGCCTTGGCAAGGGCTCCGAGTCGGAGGAAAGTATAGTTACCTCTTCAATCACTGGATTACTCGCTCCGGTATCCTCCTGCTGATAATCAGTGTCAATAAGGTGGTTAAGAACAAACAAAACACAAAAGAAGAGCCTAAAGAATTAAGGGCTACCTCTGACTCGGAGGTGTCATCCAGTTGAAGCAGGTCTGAGGCGCTAGGCTTACTCCCCTTCTTGCGGGGAGCGGCTCTCCTGACGGCTTTTTTAGCCTTCCTGGCTTTTTTAGCAGCCTCATGGTCATACCCGACCTTCCAGAACTTATCATTAGCCTGAAAAATACAACAAAGGTTTCTTGAAGTTAAGACGAAAATTGTTAAAATGGAAAGTAAGGTGTTCAGATTAGTAGCTTACTGCCGGAGCCGGGTTAGCCTTGCAGAAGGGACTTAAGCCTGTCCTCCCGCAATCTGCTAAGCTCTCGTTCAGAAGGGACTTGGTCATGTCATCAACGACGTCCTCAGGTAAGTCGTTGGGGCTATGCCGAAGAGGATCATCCTTCCGGCCCGTGTAATCACACATTAAGCCGGGGCGGCGGCTTAGAGGAATCACCCGCCAAGCAATCCAGACCCGGACCAGATCAACGCCGTTAAGGCCGTTTCCCAGAAGAGCTTTGATTTTGTTGATGGTGGGGATAAGTGGTTGACGCTCAGCTTGAGATAATTTGTCTGGCAGGGGGTGATTTGACTCCAAACGCAGCGCGCGAAAGCCGGGCAGAGGGTTGTCATCAGCCGGAGAAGTATCCTGGCAGTAGAACCATGTCTGGTTCCAGTCCTTTGGGTGGCTTGGCGGCTCAGCATAAGGAAAGAGACAATCTCTCCGTCGTTGAATTGAGATTCCACCAAGTTCCAAGCTAGGCCCGTTGGCGCATTCATTCTGGCGGTTCAGGTAAAATAACTCCCTAAAGAGTAGCAGGCTGGGTTCTTCTCCAAGGTATACCTCACAGAACACTTGAAAGTTGCAAATGTTCGACATGGAATTGGGTCCAATGTCTTGAGGTCGCAGATCGAAAAAGTTCAGAACATCTCTGAAGAATTTTGAGCCAGGAGGAGCAAAGCCCCGGCTCATGTGGTCAGCAAATATAACAACCTCTCCGTCTTTTGGTTGAGGTCTCTCTTCGGACGGGTCAGGCGCACGGTAGGACATGACCTCCTTTTTAGGCAGGTAACCCGTTTTTACGAAGTCATCTAAGGTGCTTTCAGTAACGTTGGACCTCACCCAGTTGCACGTAATGGGCGCCTTGGGAGCCTTGGGCGGCATTGTGGAAAATGGAAGCCTATGACAAAGGAAAATTTCCGGTTCAAATTTAAGCCGGAGATAGATTTCAGTTCAGTATTCAAGACGGCGTTTTATGAAGGGGCCTAATGATATATGACTAATTGTGTCAGGTTATTTAAGCCGCCGTGGATATTATAAGCAATTTAAGTTATTTAACTCTATTATGAGTAAGCCGGAAATCTCACAAAGCATGGCTTCTTTTAAGCCGGCGATATGAGCCGCCATGGCTAACAGATGCAGTTTTTGTCTAAGTGTTGCATAAACAAGTTCCACAGATTGCAGGAATTATTTTGGATCAAACGATCGTCCAGAAAGGAGAAATTTCTAGACCTAAAAAGCTGATACAGAGAAGTTCATAAGCCCTAAACAAGGTCTTTTTGCGGGCAAAGGGGATCTACTAGCATAAAAATGGGTGAGAAACTACTACTGCAGGGAGTCTGTACCGTTTTTGGATCAAAGGGAACCTCGGTGGCGGAACTGTGAAGAAATCGTGATGAACTACGAAGAACACAGAGAACTTGCGAGCCCTAATGCGGATCTAAGGTACGGGACGGCGAGGACTTACTGGTGCTGATAAGCAGCAGAGGTGCGCCACAGGTTTCTGGTCAAGACAGGTTGATGCAGCGGCCTTGGTCGGTGAAGACGAGGTGCGCGGCGGCGGCGGCGGAGCTCGGGCTCGGGAGCGTCAAAGGAGGAAGACGATGGAGGAGGAGAGTGACGAAGGCTTATGGGATGCAGCGGCCTTGGTCGGTGAAGACGAGGTGCGCGGCGGCGGCGGCGGAGCTCGGGCTCGGGAGCGTCAAAGGAGGAAGACGATGGAGGAGGAGAGTGACGAAGGCTTATGGGCCGGGCCTATTTATAAGGGACGGCTGGTAAATGGGCGCGAGAAACGAGGAGGCTGAAGACGTGTGATTATCTTGCCGCAGAAACGCCTCGATTTTCGGGATGGTCATTAAAGATAAGATCCGTTGGGATATGACAGAATAAAAAATGAATTTAATGGAAGATGACGTCATAGCGGGTTACCAAGAATCCTGAAGATGACGTCATGGCGGGTTATAACCTTTGCACAAGCAGAAGCCGGAAGATTTTGAAGATTGACGTGAACCGGTTCAAATCAGTCTGGGGCCTAATGTTAAGGATATAACCACTAGAGTCACCCGCCCAGGAGGGGCCGGGTTACGTTATAATAATCATCACGTGAAGCCCAGTACCAAGCTTGCGGAAGGCGGGTCAGTAATGGGCTTAAGACCCGGAGGCGGCTTATGGCCCGTAATGATGAACCGTCGTTATGGCAAGACTTGTAGTGTAAGGCAAGAATAGCTAAGAGTCCGAGCAGGACACTGTTATAAGCCGGCCGGAACTCTGAGAGCCGCCGGGGGCGTCAACCTCTCTATATAAAGGGACGACCCGGCGGCGATTCTGGACAAAAGAGAACAGATCGATAGCCAGGCATAGCGATTAAGCTCCCTGGTCATCGAAACCCCAAGTAATTCCACCTCAACTGGAGTAGGCTGTTACCTTCACCGTAAGGGGCCGAACCAGTATAATCCTCGTGTCCTTTGTCCCGTTTAACCCCTTTAAGCTTCCTAGTTGCGATGTCTCCACGACTAAGTCCTTGCACGAGGACATCTGTCGTGACAATTCCACGACAAACACTGTTTTGCAAGAAGTGCCAAGTTGAAAGAATGTAAGTCTCTAAATCCCATGCCCCCGTCACTCTTTGGGATACACAATTTCCACCATGAAAACCAATGCATTTTTTTATTTTCCTCATCATCTCCTCACCAATATTGAGCAATAACATCCGTGATATCCTTGCATACTCCTTTTGGCAAGAGAAAAACTGACATAGCAAAAACAGGAATAGACTAGGCTACTGCTTTTAACAAGGTTTCTTTCCCTCCTGTTGACAAATTTTTCTCCATCCATCCTTGTAACAATTTCTTTATCTTCTCACAGAAATGTTTAAAACAATCGCTTCTATCTGCCCCCACCATAGAAGGCAAACCAAGGTACTTATCAGAAATAGCTTGGTTATTAATGTTCAGATGTTGACATATTTCATCTCTGGTTTGCTCACGAGTGTTTGGGCTAAAGAAAATACTGGATTTCCCCAAACTTACCAACCTGTAAAACGTGTTAACATAGGACACGTACCAATTCTTGATTCAGTTTAGAACTCCACATGGAGTATAGGATAAAAAGAACTCTACATAGAGTCGGTCAAGGCAACAAAATAGAAAGACACTCAGCCGGCCACATCCAAAGCACGCCCAAGAGTCAGAGTCAACCAATTCTAGACAAATCCAAGTCTGCAAATCTGCTTTCCGACTGAGAGCACCACCAACAAAATCAAAGTCTTCCATAATCTGCTACCCAGGAAGAGTAACACCAATAGAATCGAAGAGTGCAGAACAAATTTGCGACCTGGCGAAAGCACCACCAACAAAATCGAGTTATGTGATGCCAGACAAACATAAAAAACAGTCAAAACTGTAATGTTAGTGCAACTGGACGACCGACCAAGTTAGGCAAAATCTTCTGAGCTTTTACAGGTATGGAACGCTATCTTTTATTATAGATCAACAAATGATCCGTGACTCATGTTTATTCACCAATGTAAAATAATAGTTTTACTTGACTAACTCCATGTGTGCCGGTACTCGGCAGAAGGAAGTTACCAAAAATGATTGAGATATATAGCAATACATAAGGAGCACTAGAAATATTTCCCAAAAGGAGAAGAATTAGGGCATTTCTAACTGATCCCGTATATCAATTTTTTTTGCGGGGCCCTATATCAACTTAGTGGAGTATATTGGCTTTTTACTCCACTAAGTTTGACCTAACCGATCCCCAACTACTTAGTGGACTATAATTTTTACTCCCGTATCCACCGGTGTATATATACTTCTCTCTGTGGCCGAGTAAAATCGGCTCTCTTCTCCCCGCCTCCCCCCCCCCCCCCCCGCATTGCCACTGGCGCGGCCCCCGCCCTCCCTGGCCTCTTCGATGGGCGGACGTGGTGGTCGCCGGTCCCCGCCGCCAATCCGCGGCGCGGATCCACGCGCGGGTCATCCTCCGCGAGCGCTTCTCCGCCGGTTCGAGGACTTCCCCGTCCTCCCTCCGCCCCGGCTGCCGACGAGGACCTACCTCGGGGTCCGGCAATGGCAGTGGGGGACATGGATGGCCGAAATCACGTATGGGGAGACCCACACTCAGGAGCTTCCATAAGACCGTGCTCGCAGCCATGGAGTACGATTGCTGGCAGGTCCGCTACCACGGCACGGCAGCCCGACTCAACTTCCCCTTCGGCATGGCCTCGGTCCACCCCGTCCCGCCAGAGCCGGGGGTGGTGAACTCGGCTATGGCGCGGGAGGACCGCGAGGCGAGGGAGCGCCTCGAGGCCAAGGCCGCCGCGGACGCCTACATGCAAGAGCTCCGCCAGCGGCACCCAGAGGTCGTGGAGGCGGAGCGGATGATCTTTTGCCGATGCTGGCGGCAAGGTTATCGTTATCTCTTCCGACGACGAGGTTAAAGGCGGCGAGGGCGGCGAGGTGGGCAGCAAGGACGAGTAGATCGACATCTACGAGTGGAGGAGTGTGTTCCCCGACGACGAAGACGACGGCACCGGCCCGAACCCAAATCGCAGCACACCGTACCTGACGAGGAAGGATTGGCTCGACCTCACATTCGACCGAACGTAGTTTAGTTAAGATTAGTTTAGTTTAAATTTGTGTTTTATGTTCGGTTGTGCAAAACTATCTACATTTATGTTTGAATGCATGCTAAATTCGGTTCAAATTGCTTTGAATTTAATCTTATTGAGGTTTACTCCGTTAAGATTAGGGAATCGGCTAGAAACGGCAAAAAAATTAGTTAAGTATATATACTCCACTAAGGGTTTTACTCCGTAACTTATAGGGGATCGGCTAGAGATGCCCTTACTGGAATGAGGCACAAAAAGCAGAGAAGTTAGGTAATACATCAAACTTCTTCTTAGACATGATATCACCACTTCTTGAGGAACGAGACCCTCAGACATGTAGTGACAACTGAGTAATATCAGTTATAATGGAACCTTATCTATTTATGTCTCTCAACTTTTTCGGGTCGCTAACTTTATTTTGTTTTCACGACAATGGCTATAAGAGATCTCCTACACGAAAATATTCAAATGATCGTGTTTTGATTGACACAAACTAACTACAAAGGAAACCGACAAGTATTACTGCGATTATTGTTATATATATCAAGAAATTATAACATGTGCTAAGTACATTCTACTAATTTGAACAAGAACTTTCATATTACATATACTCTGCACTAATAACAATGGTATGGAAAGATTGTTGAACTCATTGGATGGAAAATCCGAGAAGCGCCAAGTAAACCATTGGACGGAACATAGCCGTGGAACCCGACTGCATAGCTCTCGACCCAGTGCCACAAACAGGAGAGCAGCGCAAATCAGGGAAACAGATCTCTCATATTCTCCAGTAACCTCCCCGGTTGCCGCATTGCCTCGCGTCCTCGCTTCGAGGGGGCAGAGAATTCGCGGCAGGAACGCGTGCCCCAGCCTCGGTCCGATCTGGCCTCCAAGAGCATCTCCTTCCCACTTTTAATGATGCACGGGTAGGCCACTCGATGGATTTGGTGCAGCCACTAGCCTTCACGTGGGCAAGCCAATTTCTCATAGCCAAAGCAAATCTCCACTCCTTTGGCAGGATCTAGCAACGAATTGTGGATGAATCCATAGATCAACGAACAAACGGAGAAAAAGGAACGGGATGAGAATGAGAATGGGAAGAGGGATGAATAGTACTACAGCCGGACGGAGAAAAAGTCCACATAGCCACCCCCACCCCCTGCGGAGATTTCATCCGTAGACTACTTAACCCCCTCAACTGTGAAATAGGGTATCTAGCCCCCTAAACATTACAAATACGGACAAATCACCCCCCCCCCCCCCCCCCCCCCCCAAATCTATTTTATGTGGTTTCTCAGAACAAACTTTCATCCTGCTTTATAAATGAAGCAACCAACCGTTCTAACATCGAGTTGCAACATACAAACATAGATAGTCTGGTGCGGCCACGTCACAAGCACGCCCAGAAAACATAAGAGAAAGCATAAACAAGATCACCAATGGGTCATCCCATCAAGTGGACGCTGGCGAAGCTAGTCCACGCGACGAGGCCTGCAGCGCATCCAGCATCCGTTCTAGGCGCACCTGATCCCGTTGCCTAGCTAGCAGGGTCAGTGCTACAAGAACGCAAAGAAATTTCAAGAAAAAGCTAGAGGCACGTCGTAGAAAGACCCTCTCGATCACCATCTTATTTCCAGTGGTCCATAGTGTCCAAGTAAGAGCAACAAAGATCAGCCAGAAGAGGCGTCTTTGCCTTCCGGTCTGCATCGCTCTGGCCTGGAGGAATCCGGAAAGCAGTGATCACCTCGCTGCCATCAAGCACCTACTTCGGTACATCACGGGTACGCTCACACATGGATGTGTGTCGTGGCGTCGGCGAGAGCTTGGTCGGATATAGCAACTCCGACCATGCTGGTGACGTGGACTCCCAGAAGAGCACCTCGGGCATGTTGTTTCTTCTCGGGGGTAGCCCCGTCAGCTGCCAATCTATAAGGTAGAAGGTTGTCGCCGGATCTTCGTGTGAGGCGGAGTACATCGCGGCAGCTACAACGGCTTGTCAAGGCATCTGGCTTGCTCACCTTCTCCGCGAGATGCTGAACCATGACACTGCCCCTGCGCTCATCTTCGTCGACAACAAGTCGGTGATTTTACTCTGCAAGTATCCAGTGCCCCACGACCGCAACAAGCACATCGATCTCCACTATCACCTCATACGTGACTACGTCGAGAAGGGCAAGGTCATCGTGGAGTTCATCAGAACTAGTGAGCAGAAGGCCGACATCCTGACAAAGGTTCTTGGCCGCGACCGGCTCCAAGAACTGCACGACAAGATCGGGATCGTCGATATCTAACCCCAGAGATAGGGTTGAGGGGGAGAATGTTGGGTTCAACCCAGTCTGCCGGAAGGGCTATCCCGAGAAGGAGGTTCCTGGGAAGGAAGCTCGCGTCAGGCCCCACGTGCGCCGCACGTGGGGTGGCCCCCCATGTGTTGACTACACATGGGGCGGCCCACACGGCACGGCTGTTCCACAATCATGACCCATGCGGCATGTAGGGAATAGTGGTCTTCGATCACTGTTCCAACCACTCCATGGTGATATCATGAAGTGGTTTTGTCTAGAGAAGATAGGTACTCCCTCCGTTCCTAAATATAAGTCTTTTTAGAGATTTCACTATAAAGACTACAATCGGATGTATATAGACGCCTTTTAAGTATAAGTTCACTAATTTTGCTTCGTATATAGTCTATAGTGGAATCTCTTAAAAGACTTATATTTTGAAACGGAGGGACTAGTATTCTATTACTCCGTACTTAGTATGAAATCAATGAAACGCTCTCAGTAGAGAGTAGCGAAAAGGGAGAAAGCCTCCCAGACCAAATCTCAGACACATTGCTCCTCCTCCTCAATTACTCCGACACCGAGGTTCTGCCACGAGCTCATTCCGGCGGCCGGCAGAAAGATTGGGTTGGGCCAACAACCGCCACCAACTTCTGGGAAGATAGTGCTAGCCATTAGTACGTAAAAACAGAAAACAAACAGTGGTAAACAGGTTAGATGAGTTGCACAATGGAGAAGGTGTGGGCGTAAGCAGATGATGACCATGATTGATCTAGCCATCACAGTCAATTTGTTTCTAAAATGGCTGTAATTTAGTTTGACTTATTAGATAATGGTTACATTGTTCCCAAGTAAAATAAACTCTGTCTAATCCAGTAACACAATTGGGGGATACCTATCAACTCTCTTCGATAGCTCTGTGCTAGTTGACATGTAAACATCACATGCATCATGGTTTTGTTTCTGCACCTGCCACACCAGGGATTCGTTATGTGTTGATTGAAAAATAGCTCGGTGACATGCCCACGAATAGTACTGCGCACACACCTATCAATCATTATCTGCTTACATTCACACCCTTCTCGATTGTGCAACTGATCCATCTGTTCTAACATGGTTACCACTCTTTGTGATGATGTCTAGCACTATCTTTTTGGCTGGAAGCTGCTCTGGACTTCAATTGACACTGTCGATCCAAAGGTCTTGGCAAAACAGTACCGGTTCCACACTGTTTGCTATGGCTGTAATCAACTGAAATTCATGTATGTTGGTTTAAAAACTCAATTTCTGGGTAATATGTGTTTCATCTGTATTTCAGTCAACCATCAGCTGGATAAAAACAGTACAAGGCAATTAGCCACGTGTCCACGACCATGATTCCCATGATCTTTGGGGAGGGCTAGCTAAAAAGGAATTTACCAGCTGTTTAGGACCAAGTTGAGCAGAATATATAATAAGAGTGGTAAGTGATTACCTTTGAGTAGAATAGTGAACTCAACTAATATATATAGGGATACATTTGCCCACAGCCCAAACCTTCAGAGCTGAATTTATGTAATTTTGATTTCTTTTTTATCACAAATCATTGCAATAAAAAACTGCACAAATGTACAGTATAATTTGGTCACTGAAACATTGCTCCTAGCTAGGATGTCAACGGGCGTTATGTGCGTCTTTAGTATTCATAAGAAACCACAGGTTGAGTGAGAAGTGGTGTTGAATTAAGGGCTGCTGCACTAGCCTCACCGACGGCAACGTTCTTCGAAATTGCCTCAGTAATTTGTATTGTTTCAGTTTCCCAAATTCTATTAGAAAATTACTGCTTTTATGGGAGGTACTGGCGCCCAGCACACTTAAGCTTATCTTTAACTGTAAGCTACCTTACTGAGAATAGCCCAGTAGGTACTGCCACTTTAGATGATGTTGTTCGGTATCTAAGAAGAGCAGGTGCTGGTTTGCTCGATATATGATAAAACATACAAGTCTGTTGTACAGTAATTGAGATATGTGATACCTTTAGTTCAATGGTAATAGATAAACACAACCGTTTGTCATGTGTCAGAAATACAACAAGAGTTACATTACACAGAGTTCTGAAACAAAATTAGATTGGCACTCCTCGTCGCTTCCTCCTTGGCAAGGCACTACCTTCCAACTTGCTACCTTCATATGTTTCCGCAGCAAGACTTGTAACATAATGAGTGAATGATTTATGAGGCGCTATCCTTGATTTCCATGCAATTAAGGTGAAGTTTTCTTCTGGTCTGACACTAGGATTTGCTAGAAGTTCCCCTAACGCAATACTTGGTGATTCCTCCTTGATTGAAACATTAAGTGGTGGTTCCCCCAATGTCATGCTAAGTGGATGCAAAGCAAAGTCAGAAATGTCCACTAGATGGCCTTGTTCTATAAGAATGCCTGGGTGCACACCATATATAGAGAAGTTCCTTCTAAAGTATCGTATCCCCTTGTTCAATACGCAACGCCAAAACTGAACATGGAGATTCCTTCTCAGCACATCCGCGAACACATTTATTTCGACGAGTGAACCTCGCACATCGTGCACCACCTTGACAAATTCATCTGCTATTTGTACTAGCTGTGGATGTTCTGTGGGGTCTACGCTCCCGAATGCCATTGCCTTGAAAAGGTACCTCATCTCATCATAAGATAGAACCTTAAGGAAAATTGGTTTCACTGATCCAAACCGGGCTAATATTTTAAGTTTACTTATGATTATGATCTTACTCCCTCTGTCCATGCTTATGAAAAACGATTGAAACTTTTTCCAGTCATCATCGCAGACATCAGAAGCAAACTCAATAACAACCAACATCGTCAACCCAAACATGGTCTTTCCATGGTCAAGTATTCTCAATAGGTTGTCTCCATTCAAGTGCAAAACAGAAGAGAAGCGTGAAACAACCCTTTCGTCGCCACATGCATGAGCAACCAAAGTTTTCTTCCCAACTTTGGCACCACCTATGATCGGAAGAACGACCGGTGCATCACCAGGAGGGTTTTGCTGCAACAAGAAGCTCAAAAGATATTGTTTTTCAGCGTGTCGGCCGAACATGAAGTTGTCGGTGTAAAGATAAATGTCGTATGGCCTGCGAGACATGCGCTCGCATCCACCCAGAAGCACAACAAATTCTGCCATATTGGAAACAGCGACTTCTAATCTTTCCAAGGCATCATATGGCTCATGGCGCATGGCCTTGCCATCTTTCTGAGTTATTGTTCGAGAACGCTTGAAAGGAATGGTGAAATGCAAGCTGCTGCTAGATGTGTTGTCGATGCTAACCTCGTCGAAGCCTGCACTGTCTTGGAGGGTATGGTACCTCAAGGTATCCATCACGCTGTATCCTCTGTACATGGCCTCCGAGAGCATCTTGAGCTGCATCATCATCCCAGAGTTGGTTATGTATCGTGTGTCCGCCTCCTCGACGATGGTGCAAGCTCTCATCAGAAGATGCTGCAACCTCTCCACCGCCTTCTCTGATTGTGTATGGCTGGAGTAGTGGTACTTGTTGATCAGGAAGGAGATGAACCGGCTTAGGAGTTCACCTGCAACTGCAGACATGGCAGCCTCCATGGCTGGGATTGATGAGGTCGTTCTGTCTAGACAAATTTAACTAGGCTGGCCTCTGCCAAATCTTGCAGAGATTCTTGGCAAAATAGAAAAGTCTCCAGAGATGACTTCGATTCAGACAAGGGTGGCTGACACGTGACAAGGACATGCCAACTATCCAAGCAGCATGAAACAGTTGACTAGTATTTATAATATCCACAGTAAGTAGGTCCAGATTAATTATTGCCTAACCTTGGACACTTTCTACAGTTATATCTGCAAGTGTGAGAACGACAAGCCAACTGACCAAGAAACATGTAAACATATCTTTATTTTTCACATATCGACATGTATGTAAGTTAATTTTTGGCTCTTTCATCGGACTCGTTTTACATTTTACACGGCATATCCAGTATATGTGCACTCTACTCTAGCATAGTTTGACCGTGGAAACTGACTGGGCTTTTGCAGATGAACTTCGGTGGAGAAAGCAGAGCGCAACTCATCAGGAAGGCAACGGTGTGCGCCCTTTTATCTTGGTCAGTGATGAGGGCAATCACAACTCCATGCTTCAGCAATCATGCAGGGAACATGTATTTAACATATTTACTCCTTTGGTTGGTTTCTTCATAACCCAATCAGTCTACAGGGTTCAGGCTTACTCCTTTGTGCTAGTTCAGTATTTATCGGAGACTGTCACATCTTATGCATTCTACAGGGTTCAGGCTTGACCTGATGTTGACCCCCGAAATAGCGAAAATGGAAATAGGAAAATAGTAATGACTTGTTTGCGTAAATGAAATTGTTTTTGTCGCCCTGTATATTTGCTCCCTGTAATGATTATGATGAGAGAAATGACCAAAGCATCATGCATTCTGAAATTTACTGACTGAGAATTTTGGCCCAAATTCTTGCAGAGAAGCTAGTGATGGAGGAGTTGCGTGTTGTAACCGGGGTGCTACACGTCCAGCCAGTGCAGCACCTCGCTGGTGGCAGCAGAGGGCTCTTGCAACCTCCTTGTGCAGTCGTCCATCTTAGCAAAAGTGAGCACTGAAGTTGCTGAGCTTCAGAATTTGCAAAGTCAAATTCCAAGAACCTCATACATATACACTAGCACATATGCCCGTGCGTTACAACGGGAGAAAAAATAGTATGCATTTAAAGTTAGTGAGAATTATATGTGCAATCAAAACCTTGTGTCACGTGAAAAATGAACATTTAGCTTCTCGATTTCGCCGGGTGTGAAGGAATCAATCAACTATTTTCCATTCATTGATCGAGGGCATTTAAGAGTTTCGTTATGTCATTGTACACCAGAGAAGGCCCATGAATTATTGAATCTAGTTTTCCTTTCAACCGAGGAGATTTTAAGGTATAAAGTTTCTAAATATTGTAGGAAACATGAACCATTTTTTAAATACTGAACAACTTTTTAAAAGTTATGTACACCTTCATAAAAACGCGAACAAAATTTGAAACAGGGACATTTTTCTAAATTCAACAACATTTTTTGAAAACACCAACTTTTTTTATAAAAAACATGAACATTTTTTGAATTTGTGAAAAAATTTAGAATGGGAACATGCGTTCAAAATTCATAACATTTTTCGAAAATGTATATCTTTTATACGTGAACATTATTTTGAATTGTGAAAATTTCAATAAAAGTAGAATATTTTTCGAATTTGGAGCATTTTTTGAAAAGCCATTTTCATTTTAGAAATCTTGAACAATTTTGAAAACCAATAAAAAAATTGAAAAAATGGGAAATTTTTTCAAGTTCCTAATATTTTTCAAAATAATAACAAAATTTTGGAATTCTGAACATTTTCGAAAATTTGATGTTTTCTAAATTCTGAACATTTTTTGAGAATTTTGAATTTATGAAAAATTCTACAAATAAATTAACTTGTAAGGGGAAAAAATAAATAGGGGATGAGAATAAAATAGAAGTAAAACACGGAAACAAAGAAAAATGGGCCAGCCCATTATTGGTTGTCCTGTGCGAAGCTCCAACTATTCGTCGGCATGTGCAAAAAATAGAATTTCCCAACTGCGTGGGCAGAAAATTATGTGGGCTGGCTTCGCTGGGCCACAGCGTGCGGCCCACTTACGAATTGTGGAATAAAGGTCTTTTTTCTAGCGGACGAACGTATAAGAATTTAGTACCACTTTGGATTAAAAAAATCCTTTTCGGTGGTGAACAAATGAAAAAACTGGCGAAACGCATCTTGCTACTCCCTCCGTCCCAAAATAAGTGACTCAATATTGCACTAACTTAAATATAGATATAGATATAGAGGTATAGATAGATGTGGGGTTTGATCTGAGGTAGGGTACAGTTCTCGTGCACCCCATCACGCCTTTTATTTTGGCATTGGAATTTTTTCCTGGTCAAAATGTTAATTTAATCATTTTGGAAACATATAAATTTATCATTGTGCCTGTATATCTTTTACTAAAATCCTATACTGTAAGTTTTTCAGGTTGTTTCATAAAGACTTTAAAAAGGACACACGTCCTTTGCAACAACTACAGCACGTCCCGCCATGCGTTCATGTAATCCTGCCGGAGCAAGCTAAGATTTGAGCCGATGAATGCATCGTGAAAACCAGAAGGTGCGGAGATGTATGTGTGACTTGATGCTACATTAATTCGAGGTTCTTTAACAGGCCCCTTAACCATCTTCATTCAAGGATCAGGTCAAAATCTTGCCAGCTCAAAATGACTCCGAGTAACTTATGAGTGAGTTAATCTTCTTGGTCAGACTGATGATGATGACCCCAAAAGATGTAAAAGTTTCTGAACGTACATTAATTTAATTTTCTCAGTTGTGCATCGAAAAATTGGAGCCAGAGTTGTCCATTTTCTTGGCTGAGAGATTATTATTTTTAATTGGCTGAGAGAAATTTTGGACCAACTTGTTGTGCCTTTGACGTGTGGGACCTAGCCAGCAGAGAGTTAACAAAAGCCATACCGTTTCTGTTTTCATGTGCGGCCCAATGCTCAGTCCCCTACCAGTGATGATTAATGCACCCCGAATCTTCTTCCCCAAACACACCAATAGCGACAACCGGTGTCGAGCCACGCACCACTCAGCACGTAGCATTGCCGCCACGCCTCGTACGAAGCGATGGTGGTCGCCAACTTCAGGCTGGTTGTAATGCTAATATCATAGCTAGTATCATGCATACCAACTAGGCAATTTTGATGACGTGTCATAAATTAAATGAAGAAAGAGAGGCTCGAGTATCATATCATGATACCGTATCATAATAAATGATATGCTACTATGTGTCATGCATGACAATAAATAAAGTAGTACATGATACTGATATATAATACTATGCATTAGAGAGGTAGTATCATACACTAGTATCATATGCATGATACTAGTATATGATACTCCCTATTACAACCAGCCTCAAGTGGGGGCAATACACATATGTTCTTCATTCCTATTAGTTTCTAATTCACGTTTTACCATATATTTGACAATATTCAGAGTAGTTCAAGAAAGAAATGTGCATTTTACTTTTACCATTTTGACGGACAAGGACCTGAAATTCTCTGAACCTGGCTAGAGGTGTTCTGCTTATGTTGTAACTCACGTTTTAGAAACAGCAAATTATGGGGAGTCAAGTCACAGATATACATAAAACAGTGTTGATCCATGGATGATATAAAACGATAAGCAACCATTGGTTGGTTGGTCACGAATAAGGAGGGTGGTTGTGGTACCAGTCCACTAGGCCAAATCCCTATCTAACACCACATGTATGTCCTACTTAGCTGGTTATTTTTCCGGTGTAGGCGACATTTCTATTGACAACGATCTGTTTATGGTGACTTCATCAATCATCATGACTCTAGTTTTGGGTAAACATTATATGAGTGTACTGTGTGAATGCCTATGCCGTTTACCCAATATTTATCCAAGGAAAAGAATAAGTAAAAATAAACTAGAATTGGGGATGGCGTCCATGCATCCATCTTATTGCGTGGGCACGGGCACCTTATTGCGAGGTACTAGCAATATAATCATGCATCATGGAGCCGCTTGGTGGGTGACACAGCCTCTATAGCTTCTCCGAGGGGCCACTTGGCTTCGATGAAGTATTCCCCGTGCTTCACCTTCTCCACCACTGTGATCTCCTTGGCTGGCTCCAAACCTGCACTCGCCATATGATTCATATCAGCTAAACCAAGTCCAACTGGTTATCATCACATTGCCAGAAAACACTAGCAACCACGCACTAAAAATCCATCACCGGCAAGGACTGAAGACTACTATATGTAGCTACTTACCGAACCCATCCACAAGCAAGGAGTACTGGTAGACGAGGTCCATGCAAAGGTAGGGCACGTCGGTGGCTCGGGCCTTTGGGTATGCCGCCTTTGCTTCCTCTAGGCTCAGCGTGCAAATCTTCTCGGCAGCGGCCCTGTACGCTGCAGGGGTGGTCTTCCCACTGGTAGCCTCACTGTCGATTAATCCAACCTATCTCAGCCAGAAAGAGAGACACAAATACAACAGTTTTTTATCGAAAAACAAATACAACAGTTTATTAGTTATTCTCACAAAGATGTTTTGAAATTAAATTAGCCAGTGGCTCACCCTTGATGCCATGTAGTAGAAACTGGAGGCGGCATAGAGGTCGGCCTGGCCAGCACCGCCGCCGCCATTCCACACGCCATTGAAGGTGCAGTTCTTCGCTTCACAGGGTGCACTCAATTTTAGTGCCTTGGTCACATCCTCTTTGCACTTGTCATATGCTGCTCCTGTTGGTGATGCAATGGCGTCGTACTTATCTCCGTTGTAGGTGTATTTACCTTCAAGGGTAAATATGTATATATCAGATGGAGCTATCCTTGATTACGAACTTACTCAACCAAAGTAGGAAGGTGTTCATGCATGTGTAGTTTGAATTACCAATGAATCCACGCAGCATGCAGTAGCTGACTGGTCCATTCTTTGCCTTGAAGATCTCTCCTCGAGCAGCCATTGCGCCGTAGTGCAAGTAGCTGAAATGGAAACACCATTAAATTTTCCATTAGCACAAATAAGTTATTGATGAATCTAGTAGCTTAAATTCAAGTAGTCAAATAATGCAAGCAAAATACTCCCTCTATGCCAAATTATAGTGCATATTAGATTTTTCATAACTCATAGTGTTTGATATAAGTTTATGAAAAAAGTATGAACATTAATGAAAACATTGTTTTTTTGGATCATTCTTACTTTGGCTACATAGAGCAGCTTCTGGCTAGCTTTTAACTGCATCCAGTCATTTGTTTTATATTTTCATTAGCTTCAAAGTTTTTCGCAATTTTTTTAATTTGAATGGTTCTATTTTTTATTGGTCGACACAACATAATTTCAATAGTCTATTTCCTGTTTTTTTTTCCTATTTTAGCCCGATAGAATTCTAAAACTTTTCTGTTTATTGCATTAGGCTGCATAGGTGCGAGACCGTCAACCCCTACTCTGAAACCATTTTGATTTGGTGTGGAACTTCATAATATACCACACATCTTCCACTAGTATGCATAATATATATTTTCATTTAAATGAGTATGCATAATACTCTCTCCGTCCCAAAATAAGTGACTCAGCTTTGCACTAACTTTAAAGTTTGTGCAAAGTTGAGTCACTCATTTTGGGAACGATGGAGTACATGTTATTAGTTCTGATTCTGGTTTTGTACTATCTGTACTCACTATCTATCATTATTAGTGATTTAATACACCTATAACTGGTTTTACATATTCCTGCAAAAGGAGTAATAGTTGGTTCTACACATTTTTACACCTCTCTATTTTAAAATAGATATCTGCTTAAAATGAGGATCTATCTTGTATTTAGATTTCCCAACCAAATATAAGGATGATCAATCTTGTTTGATTCCAGATCTCCAGATCTTATGGATCAAATGAAAGTTTAACTTTGTATATTCTTCTCATGCCGTTCGCCCCACTAGTATTTATCACACATCTATTGTTTTTAAACTGAGTGCCTGCAACACATTTTTGCACCTCTCTATATTCTAAAATAGATATATGCTTAAAATCAGGATCTATCTTGTATTTAAATTTGCCAACCAAATATAAGGACGATCAATCTTGTTTGATTCCAGATCTGATGGATCAATTGAAAGTTCGACTTTGTATATTCCTCTCATGCCGCTTGCCCCACTAGTATTTATCACACATCTATTGTTTTTAAACAGAGTGCCTGCAACCCTTTTTAATTAAATTTTTTACCATTGATCAAGGTATCAATTAATTTTGGGAGCTACCATAGGGCCTTGTAACATTTAATCTTGATGTAAGTAAAATAACCAAGGATATTCTGAGGGTCCAACGACTAACCTGTGAGCATATACGTTGTAATCTCTTCCTTTGAGATACTCTTTCGTAACGTACTGATCCTTAACCACGGGAGCGGCAGCAGCAGCATCTGCAGAAATGGCATATGCCATTTGCACGGACCCACCTCCAAGGTCAATCACACCTACTGTCTTGGCGTACTCTCCTCCCAATTTATCCAACAGATAGTTTAGCGCAACCTACAATTTGCAACATTTATTTATTTTTCTAGCATATGCTATTAATTTGTGTGAATTAATACAGAGTACTGTATGTAATACTACTATATGAATTTCATGTACAGTAGTATATACCCATAAGTAAGATCCTTCCTGAGATCCCTCGAGCACATTGATCCAACTAGGATTGTACTGAAACTTGCTCTTGGTGTGGACAACACTCCTGACCTGTATTTTAGGAATCGGTTATGTTTTAGATTTTAGCAAGTCCATTTCAGATTTTGACAGCTGTTAAAACGAGACTAGCAAAAATAATCAAAATATACAGTTAGCCTCTAATTAAGTGATCAAAATAATTATTTACCGCTTCAAGAATTTGCTCCGCCTGCTCGTCTCCTATGAGTCTGAGTCCAGCCGTCGCCTGCACATTATTTCAATTTTGTTGGCCCAGAGGAGAAAACAATACAAGTACTCCCTCTGATTTTTTACTTCACATATTAGCTTTGTCTTAAGTTAAACTTGGAATTGAATGGACGGACGCACCCCAAGTTTAATGGGTGTTCTCTTCATGAGTGACCGAGGCACAGCGGTGTTGGCCTTCTCAAGCAGAGGCATGATGGAGTTGGCAGCGTCCTGTGGCCGTCCGGCGTACGAGCTCAGTCCCGGATTCACCTGCGCCAACAAATTACGGGATAATTAAGGCAACAAGAACATACTAGTGTAGATGAACACATGAACGGCTGACTGGATGTGCAATTGTGCGTAATGTATACATACCGTGGCGAAGACCTCAATGTCGCCGCCAACGTCGACGAGCTCCATCCTCTTGTCGAACCTGAAGACGTGGACGCGGGTGCCAGTGCTGCCGGCATCCATGATCACTGCGTACTTCCCCGGTCCTGGCCGTGCCTCCACAGCCGCGCCGGCCTTCTGGCCAAGTACGATGTCGGTAGACGCCGCCGAAGAGGCCAGGAGGAGGAGGAGGAGGAGAAGTGAGTGGATGCCCAGGGCGTGAGCCATCGCGACTGAGCTGCTGCACCCTTAGCTAGGTAGCTAGCTAGTGCAACTGCTGCTACTCAAGCTCAAGTGTGTACTCGTGAGTTGGGAGGGTAGGGTTTAAAAAGGGAAGGATATGGGAGAGATCTAGGGGAGGCAGCATTTCATTAATTAAGCAGTTTTCAATCCATGCGTAACACGCTCCATGTGCAAATATTCTGGCGGGGCGCCACTTGGCCGTGCGCGATCTCTCCTCGACTGTCGGTATCTTCCTCCCTCGATTATGAATGATATCACAAGAGATATGCACCACTATGTTAGGAGTAGGCTAGCTATACTCTGAAGAGTAGTAGTATTACTGTGTTTGAAAAATGCTAATGGAGCCTGAAATTAAAAAAAATAAAAATAAAAATTTAGGCTTAAAAGAAACTGGAAAAAAGTACACATATGCCTATAGAGTTATACTACTTGTCTATAAAGGCAAAATATATTTTCGTGCAAGCTACATAAAAATAAAAAAAATCCTGTATTTCTAACACATGTACTATTCACTAGTATAAAGGTTCATGATTTTGTCTTTCTGTACAGCTCACATCAAAATGTATTTCATAACGAAATTTTAGTCACATCTAATGTGCATCTAGAAGTACTTATGCATTTATTTTCAGATTTGTTTGCAACTTTAGAAGTTGATTATTGGATTTTCGAAAAGTTTATGCTCCGTGAAGCCGGAGAGCCAAAAGGGCTTGCTCGTCTGCTCTCTTATCCACAAGCAGATCTTTCTCTCTTATTATTATGTCCACTGGAGTACTGGACAGCAAGCTGTCAGCGGGATGCACGAACGTACCATTATGTTATGTATTATAATATAGCAACTATAGTATCTTGCAAATGGAGCCCCTGCCATGTGGTGTGATGCGATGTGGAACGGCTCTCTCTATCTCTATTCCTGACTTTGTCTGGTTCGAAGAATCAAAAGACTGTTGACCAAGATCCAATCTTGCTAGTGGCCGGCTTACGGTTTTCGAAGTACAGCGCAGTGAGATGAAAGGAAGAGGAGATAGATAGGCACACATCCCTTTGGGGAGCTCTGGCCCGCGAGGTAAGAAGGTCGTGGGGCTTCCGCTTCTGAGGCCATGCGCAACAGATCCTTCTTAGGGGACCAGGCCTGACCTAATTTTCTTAAACGGGCGAACAGAACTCCAGGCCCGAACCAGCCCTGGTTGCCACAATTCTCCCATGTACTAACACATATTCAGACGCCTTTTGCTACAAATGTTTTTATCATTTCATTTTTTTTGCGAGTGATTTCTTTCATAGATGATCTACAAGCTTTGGCAAAACCAGCACACGGTAGAGGACCAGGCACCCCGGCTAGACAGAATCGATGGATTGTACCCCGCAAAAAAAAAAGAATCAGTGGATTGCACCACCTGAGGATATGAAGACAATTAATGTGGATGCTGCTCTAACTAGGAACGCATCGGTAGGAGTCGTTGGTGGGGTGTGCAGGGATTCACAGGGAAATTATATTGAAGCCTCGACGATCACCTGTTTGGGAATTTTGGATCCAACCACACTTGAAGCCCTCGCAGTCCGGGAAGCGCTAACTTTAGCAGATGATCTCTATGAACAGAGAATTTGTATTGCCTCACATTGCAAAACTATCGTCGATGACATCAAGCAAAGATGTGCAGCAATTTATGTCACGATTATTCGGGAAATCATAGATCGTTCTAATCTTTTTACTAGTTGCATTTTTAGTCACGAGTTTAGGAGCTCGCATACTGAGGCTCACAATTTAGCGAAGCATGCTCTTACTTTCGATGTTGGCCGCCATGTTTAGTTAGGCAACCCGAGTGATGTAACTTTTGTCCATGTAAACATTGTAACATTTTTAATAAAGGTTTCACGAGATTGTCTTAAAAAATGTAACAAATCGTATAAACTCGTCAATAATGTGATTCTGTTTCACTAGACTTCAAAAAATAAAATTGATAAACTTATGAGTGAGTTCCTATGTTTGTGCACTAGGGGTTTAAGTAGTCCCCGACTTCGAAACAGCGTGGACGGCTGCTTTGTTCTCTTAGAGTGTTGGGCGAGCCTGATGGGCTGGGTAGTTTGGCCCTGGCCCATGACATTCCCCTCTCCATTACCAGGATTTACCCCAAGCCACGACATGAGGGAAACGAGTGCGAAGCTCCTATTCATTCTCCCATGTCTCTGGCGATGGCGGGAGCCCTGGCCACTACACCAATACTTCTTCGATGTGTGTATGATGGCGAGTACATTGGCAGTGCTACAGGGTGTACTAAGAAACTTGTACTGGCAGGTCCATGTCCTCCGGGTGCGGCAACTCCTGATGCACGGTACATGACGGCGACACTCCGGTGGGCAATTGGGAGATATGAAACAGTGGATGGATATTCGCGTGCTCCAGCAACTGCAAATGGTAGACTTGATTCATGACAGGCGCCAAGACTTGGGCATGGTGTGAAATAGCGGAAGACCAACTTGGCATTGGTGTGACACGCCGGAGATGTTTGGATGTATGGCTAGACCCGCAAGAAACCCAGTCACCGAAGGCAAAAGATCGATTAGAGCGCTTGTGGTCCGAGAAATCCTTCATCCGATGTCGAGCTCGGTGCAGATGTTGTCGGAGCAGCATGGTCGCCAGACAACAATCCTAAAGTCAGAGCTGTAAATCTAGTGCCACTGGCACTGATTCCATGGAGATGCCGAAGTGGTGCTGTTGGTAACCACACAGTGCGAGAAACATCTCGCTACTACTATGGACTCATGGGTCAACTGAGAACTACCCACACATCAACGGGGCCGCAGCAAAGTTGATGTAGAAGCCCTTCGTGATTGATTTCCCCTTCGGCAAAGTACCAGTGAAGGCCTCCATATGGGATCGCGGAAGAACATAGATTTGCGACGGCGGAATAATTGCTTCGGGTCTCACTCTGGGAATTTCCGAATATTTCTGAATTTATAGCACAGGAATTAGGTCAAGAGGACCTCTGTGGGGCCGACAAGCTCAGGGGCGCACCCTCCCCGCGTGCCCTATGAGCTTGTGGCCCTCTCGTAGCTCTCCCCCCTCGCTCGTTATAGGACTTGACCAAACATCTCACGACACGAGCTGACGACAGCCCCCCCCCCCCCCCCCCCCCCAAGTTTCCATGGTCCCTTCTGGTCCAGAAAAAATCAAATTAAAGTTTTATCGTGTTTGGACTTCGTTTGGTATGAATTTTCTATAAAACCAAGAAATAAGCAAAAAACAGAATCTGGCATTGGGCACTAAGTTCATAGGTTAGTATATAAATACAATATAAAATGGCATATAAATCATACAAAATTTATAATATAATAGCATGAAAATATCAAACATTATCTGACATATCACAATCCCTGTCCCACAGGCATCAAGTGAGCGAAATTGTGGAAGGCATAGGTGTAAACTGTATTGGCATTTGTTGCATGCCTCCAATTGTGTACCTCCACCACCATGCATGGTGGCCATCCCCTGTTGTTTTTCCTGCTGGGTTTTTCCTGCAAAATTTGCCACATCTGTAGGAGAGTTCCTCGAGCTTTGTCCACCTTGTCCATTATCTAAAGAACTCCCATTATTCCTCCCCTGAGCTACAGAACCACCAGTATTGTTACTACTAGATCCAGCAGAGAAATTCCCTCTAAACCCTCCTTCATTTCTCTTGCCATTAAAACGATCATAGCTCCGATCATCCTGCCTTCCATATCCGCCATGACCTTGAGCAAATCCCCCTCTTCCCTATCGATCTACCGGTCTATTTCCCTGCGAAGATCCCCCGGTCTGTTCTGCCAATTACCTTGCCTCCCAGCCGTCGGAATGTCACCATGATCTACTCCCTTTCCCTCGTCCTCGCCTCCAGCACTAACCGCCCCCGCCTTCGCCTCCTGTTTGGGGAGGGGAGGAAATAAAGATGCCCTAGGGCTGGTTTACTGAAGGTATATATACCTTTATCTCCCTCTCCAAACTGCTGGCACGTGTTTTGATGGGACACTTCAAGCCTTTTTCTATCATTCCGGGCTGCTCTGTTTTCAACATCATGTGTTTGGCCCAACTCTCCATATAGCTCTTGTATGTCCACTAGATCCACTGTATCTTTCTTTCCAGTATCAATATACCAGTCAGCACCCTCGCGTCGCGTCGCCTTTTTTTCTCCTCCACCTCACGTCGCCTCCCCCTGGGCGACGCCAGGGGCCCCGAAACCCTAGCGCCGCCAGCACCCTCTAGCGCCTCCTCCTGCCGCCGCTGCCGCCTTCGTGGGCCGCGGTGGCGGCGGGCCCGGTGCCGAAGGCATCTGGGCGGGTGGACGCGGTGGATCTTATCTGAGGTGGCAGGGGCGGCTCCTCTCATGCGATCCGAAGGCGGCGGCTGGGGCGGCGACCCCAGGCCGTGCGGCGGTGGCCGGGGCACCATAGCCGGCGGAGCGGCGGCCCTGGATGGACAGCGGTGGTGGCAGCGCCCCATCTGGCGGGGTGGGTTGTTCTAGTCAGGATGGAGACGATGGTGACTGCGGATCCAACTCCCCGATTGGATCCGTCGCGGGGAGGCCTTCCGCCGACCGGCGGCACGTGGAGGGGCCGGTGAGGAGATGCCGGATCTCTGCCGGAGTACCGATGGCGACGTACGTCTTCGTGGCGAGGTTCCGCTCGGTTCCAGCCAGCCTCGAGGTCGGGAAGACGTGGCTTCCGGTGAAAATCGCGCCTGACTGCGGTCTTGGCGGACGATGGCGGCGTCTCGGGTGTCGTTCCCTTCTGGAGGCATCGTCGTTGCAGGTCACGTCAACCTGATCGGGAAGTTCCGGGGGAAGCCCTAGATCTGGGTCTACTGGATCGGACGATGACGGTGCCTTCGGTGTCGTTCTCCCTCCCGGGGGCATCGTTTTGGAGCAAGTGCTGGTTGGAGGGGACAAGAGGAGGAGCGGTATTTCATCTTGTTCATTGATGACGGCGGATCTCGGCGGCGTGGCGCAATGGAGACTCGGCGCCTGATGAGCGGAGATGGACTCGCGCAGGAGGGTGACGCTGTCTGGCGTCGTGGTGGCGTCGGCGGCAGCTAGACCGGGCAAGGCAGATGCAGCAGTACAGCTCTGAAGATGGATTGGTGGCAGGTGGCTGCGGCGGCCTCATACCCGGCAGGCGTCCTTGTTGAGGAGCACGCCGGACTGGTGGGTGCCCATACCCGGCAGGCGTCCTGGTTGCGACCTCAGGTCCTAGATGTTAGGTTTGGCTGCGAGGTCTGTTTAGTATTAGGCCCAGACTATCAGCATCCCTTCATCAATTGGATAGGAGTAGCGACACTTTTGTTGCCTAGACGGTGGCTTCAGTCTTACTGTAGTATGACTTTGTAAGGTCTTGTGTGAATAATTAATAAAGCGGCTGCATGCATCGTCCAGATGCAGAGGCCGGGGGTCCTCCTCCATTTCTGAAAAAAAATGTATATACCAGTTAGCAAAATGTTCTAACAGCAAATTACAAGGAATTTTGCTACCAATTTTTTCCTTTTTTTTTATCACAGCAACTTTCCCTTTCCCCCCTGTTCTTCAATACGGAAACATAACAAAATCTAAGACATTGGCCGTGAATTTTCGCAGGCCACCTTGCTAGTTTGACTTCAAAATCTAATATGAGCCATATTTTTCGACGGATATGGAGAATACGAATTACTCTCCCACTGCAGGGCCTCGTCAAAGTAAACAGTTCAACTAGAAGTAGCTCCACAACAGAAAAGTTGAGGTAGCTCCGGCCGATCTGCCTTTGGAGACACGTGGCGGGCTCTCGCATTTCTTCTCCTCGGATAGGCTGGCCGGCCGCCTGCCCGCCATTCACATGCGTCAGATTTTAAAGGTCAGCTTGCGACCCACGAATCACGTACGATGCAGTGACATATAGTATCACTATATACCTAGTTAGGCGCTGCGAGCCTTGGGTACAGAGCTAGCTGCAGCTGCTACGCGATCGATAGCCATGGCTCCACGGCGCCTTCTCCTCCTCCTGCTGCTGCTCCTCGCCGTTGCCGACGTCGCTGTAGAAGCAGAGGGGCAGACGTACTTCCCGCTCTATCCTTACTGCTCGACCACGGACAACTACGCGGAGGACAGCCAGTACCGGTTCAACCTTCTCGCACTGTTCGGCGACCTCCCGTGGCGCGCCATCAGCAACCGTGGCTTCTACGCCGGCACGGCCGGCGAAGCGCCCGACGAGGTGTTCGGCCTCATGGGGTGCTACGCGGACAGCAGCTGGACCGCGTGCCACGACTGCCTCTACACGGCGGCCGCCGGGATACAGCTATCGTGCCGGTACAGCCGGGAGATGAAGGGCGCCTACGACGCGTGCATCCTCCGCTACTCCAACCGGGCCTTCGTCTCCGTCGCCGACCTCAGCATCGCCTTCAACACGTCGCTGGACTCCCACGTCGCCGACCCGGCCAGCATGAACGCCACCAGGTGGGACCTCATCACCCGGCTCGCGTGGGAGGCCTCGCGTTCGCCTCTGCGGTTCGCCAACGGGAGCGTGCCGTGCATGGTGAACGGGGCCTCGCAGATGATGCACGGGCTGGCGCAGTGCACCAGGGACCTCAACGCCAGCGAGTGCAGCAGGTGTCTTACGGAATTCGTGGCAGCCCTCTCGGATGTGCGCCCCGACAACATCAAAGGTGGCGTGAAAGGCTACAGCTGCTACGTGGCGTACAGCATCGGTGAGGACCTCAAAATTACCATTCCACCACCACTTGCACAGCCACCACCTGCCGAAGGTTTGCGCTATTTCCGACTTTTTCCATACCCAAATTATCATAGATTTAGCAGCCTTTATTATTGAATTATTATTGAAGTTGATGTAAGACACCAAGGGGGTTTGTGAATTGTGCATAGCATAGATAACTACACCCTCCGTCCGGAAATACTTGTATCTAGACGTATTTTAATTCTAAATAAACCATTTTATTATATTTCTGTGACAAGTAATTTCGGACGAAGGTCAAAAAAATTACAAGAATAAATTTAATACCCATTACTAAGTTGGCTTCTTCCGTAGCCACAGATTTAATGAAGGGATAATATCCCTCTTGTCACCATAGTCAACCAGAGACGACCAGGGGCGGACCCAGGATTGGGCCAAGCCCAGGGCCCCATGCCGCTATAGTGCGAACTAAGCTACAGTCAACGAAGTAAATCACTCTCACGCCCGGGGCCCAGCCCCCCCCCCCCCCCCCCCCCGGCCTGGGTCCTGGATCCGCCACTGGAGACGACCAAGATAAGGTCGGCACGCACTCCTTCCAGGGCAAACATACCAATCGACCCCGCTAAGTGCGCCACACTGCATCAATTAGAGCGATAGTTCCACTACAGCCTCTGTACCACTGTAGATAAAATATGATAGATATACGGGCCATACAGGCTTCTACGGACTCCTTCCTAACTGCCCCCCCTCCCCTCCTAAGTTTCAGATGGGTGGGGCCCCTCCCTCCCCTTTGTCCAATGACAATTTGCCAGCTCAAACACACCTCGTAAAACCCCGTAAATGTCTGTCGCTGTAGCATTATTGGCTCTAGATATAAGAAAATCTCTATTTATTTGTAGAGGACCTTTTCTTTGAGGAAAAAAAGGCAATCTACTCTCTCACTGCCATTGCCGAGCATAAAACGTATCGAAAATGTTTACACGACCAACACTATCGACTTACATTACATATAAGAGAATCTAAGTCAACTAACGAGTTCTCACATCTCTCATCTCCATTATCCAACATAAATCATACATTATGTGTCATCTGATAAATGCATAATTTGATGAATCAGAAGCTACACCACTTTCTTCCCACCAAACCGGTACAAGGACACAACTGATGGCTGGCGCGTATGCTAGTTCAGTTGCCATGGTTATTATCACCATGAATCTCTTGATTTGGTTTTTTATACGGCGGAGGCTAAACCGCATGGCCAGAGAGGAAAAGGTAGATGCTTTTGACAATGATCCATTAGAAGACGACTTCGAGAAAAGGACTGGGCCAAAGCGGTTTCTCTACAGCGATCTTGCCATTGCCACCGACAATTTCTCAGATGAGAAGAAGCTGGGGGAAGGAGGATTCGGATCGGTGTACAAAGGATTTTTGAAGGAGCTAAAAGTTGAGGTAGCTATAAAAAAGGTGTCCAAGAGCTCCAAGCAAGGAAGGAAGGAGTACATCTCCGAGGTGAAGATCATAAGCCAGTTGAGGCATCGGAACCTCGTGCAACTCATTGGCTGGTGCCATTGTGGCGACGAGCTCTTGCTTGTCTACGATATTATGCTCAACGGCAGCCTCGACACCCATCTTTACAGTTCAAACACTATATTATCGTGGCCACTCAGGTAATTACGTTACATTTGCTAGCTTTTTTAGTGCTCATTTCATATGCCACTTTGTATATTCATGAATGGTTATCACCTTGTGTCTCCAAATTAATGATTTTTTTGTTTACTGCTATTTATAGGCATGAGATAGTGCTCGATTTAGGATCTGCACTCGTGTATCTACATCGGGACTGGGAGCAATGTGTTCTGCACCGGGACATCAAGCCAAGCAACATCATGCTCGATGCGTCATTCCATGCAAAGCTTGGTGATTTTGGTTTGGCGCGGCTCGTGGACCACGGACGAGCACCATACACGACAGGTCTTGCAGGAACACTGGGCTACATGGACCCTGAGTGTATGGTCACAGGAAAGACCAGCGCCGAGTCTGATGTCTATAGCTTTGGTGTGGTTCTCCTCGAGATCGCTTGTGGAAAGCAGCCAGCGGTAGCTTGTGAAGAAACCAAGGACGTAATTCACCTTGTACAATGGGTATGGGATTCACTGGGAGGTGGAAGGATCCTTGATGCAGCAGATGTGCGGCTCGGCACGGTGTTCCATGACCGTGAGATGGAGTGTGTGATGGTAGTTGGGCTCTGGTGCGCCCACCCTGACCTCAACCTAAGGCCATCCATCAAGCAAGCTGTCAACGTGCTGCGGTTTGAGGCGCCACTGCCAAACCTACCCGCGAAAATGCCGGTAGCAACATTTAAGCCGACTTCTGATTCTATCATTTCCGCTTCTCAACTCTCAGGTGGCAGATAATATGTCTTAACTGGATAGACCCTGGAGATTGTTTAGTTACCAGCGTTAGTGGATATAGATATAACTAGTGGAAGAAGAGGACGAGTGCCCGTGTAGATGCCGTGTTGGTGCCCATTGTTTGTGTGGTTTATGATTTATACGGTTGTTGCCTTTTGTCTTAAGAGTTTGAGTGAAGTAAATAGATGTATGAAAGAAATTAGTTTTTCTAACGGCGATGGTATGTGTAGCAGTAAAGGATCCGTCGTTCATGGGGGCGTGAAGATAGGTGCAATCTATTCTGGCATTTAAAGAGCGAAACATTTTTCTTTTCAATATGCATATATAACAGCTGACAGGTTTCTACCTTGATACTCGTTTCAAAACACTTTTTCACTCATTTATGAAAAAATCTGATTCATTAGGGTGGCACCTCCACTAGGACAACCGCGCCGGGATCTTCTACACTGTTGTCTCCTACTCCAATTGAAGGCGCGGTGGTCGGTTGTCACTGGTGCTAATCAGAGATTGGATGCGATGGAGGTGGCGAAATTGGAATGGTGCCGGCAGCGATTGTGTGGCAAAATTATGGGCATATCACACGATAAAAGCATATTTTTTGAATGAAATGAACTTTTACTTCTACCAGTTTAAACAGACAGGATAATCAAATCCTTGGAACCAAGAGCCGCTCTGCATACATAGCGACTCTCTTATAAGAAACAACAAATTAAATCATGGGGAGTCAACCATAGATAGATCGGAGTGTTGATCCACAGATAAATTGATAACGAACCATTAGTTGGTTGGTTAGGACTTAGGAGGGTGGTTGTGGCACCGGTGCACTAGTGTCCAAACCCATATTTCACACCATAGTTTGGGGTTAAGTCTCAACCCGAAACAATGCAAGAGAAGGAGGTTTATCTATTCACCATTTAAGAAAATGGCAACATAAAACATCCAAAGTAAAAAATCATTTTGTAGTTAGGGAAAAGTTCCGGGGCGTTACATTATGTATGTCTCATTTAGCTAATCATCCTTTCGGTGTAGGCAACATTTCTATCGGTAGCGGGTCGTCCATAGTGACTTTGTCAATCTTAAAGCATCACGACTAAAGTTTTAAAGTAAACGATGTCTGAGTGTATCCGTGTGATTGTCTATGCCGTTTACTCAGTATTTCCTAAAAGAAAAAGAATATTAAAAAATACTACAATTGGCGATGGCGTGGTCCATTCATGCATCTTATTGCGAGGGCGCGGGCACCTTATTGCAAGGGACTAGCTACCATTTAAATCACGCATCCTGGAGCCGCTTGGTGGGCGACACGGCCTCAATAGCTTCTCCGAGTGGCCACGCTGTTTTGATGAAGTATTCACCGTGCTTCACCTTCTCTACCACTGTGATCTCCTTCGTCGGCTCCAAACCTCCACCCACCATATCATATCAGCTAAACCAAGTCTAACTAGTAAGTATCACAATGCCGGAAAATACCAGCAACTGCACTAAGATCCATCGATGCATCCAAGAAGACTGAATAATAATGTATGTAGCTGCTTACCGAATCCATCCATGAGCAGGGAGTACTGGTAGACGAGGTCCATGCAAATGTAGGGCACGTCGGTGGCTCGGGCCCTTGGGTACGAAGCCTTTGCTTCCTCCAAGCTAAACAGGCAAATCTTCTCGGCGGCGGCCCTGTATGCCGCAGGGGTTGTCTTCCTGCTGGTAGCCTTGCTGTCGATCAATCCAACCTGCCTCAGCCAGAAAGAGAGAGACACACACACAGTTCATTAGTTATTGGCACAAAGATGTTTTGAAATGAAATTAGCGAGTGGCTCACCCTTGATGCCATGTAGCAGAAACTTGAGCTTGCGTAGAGGTCGGCCTGGCCGGCACCACCGCCGCCGTTCCCCGCGCCATTGAAGGTACAGTTATTTGCTTCACAAGGTGCGCTCAGCTTTAGTGCTTTGGTCACATCATCTCTGCACTTGTCATCTGCTGCTCCCGTTGGCGAGGCGACCGCGTCGTACTTATCTCCGTTGTAAGTGTATTTACCTTCAAGGATTAATATGTATATGTCAGATGGAGCTATGCTTCATTACGAACTTACTCAACCAAAGTAGGAAGGTGTTCATGCATGTGTAATTTGCGTTACCAATGAATCCGCGCAGCATGCAGTAGCTGATAGGTCCATTCTTTGCCTTGAAGATCTCTCCTCGAGCAGCCATTGCGCCGTAGTGCAAGTAGCTGAAATGGAAACACCATTAAATTTTCAAGTAGCAAAAGTTTTTTTTTTCAAGCAACCAGCAGGAGCTCTGCTTTTCATATATAGAAAAAGAGAACTGACTAGTTAATGAGGAAAACTGGCTGCAAAGCAATACCCGCACCAGCCCCCCAGGCTGCGTACCAAATGAGTTGATGACTGTAACCCAGGCAACCAAATTCGACACCCCACCACATGACCCGAAGTAGCTCAAATTAAGTAGTTAAATAATGTAATTGAAATATTTTTACAAATATTTTTTCTAATTTGAATTGTTCAATTTTTATCTGGTCGACATAACAAAATTTAAATAGACAATTACTTGGTCAATTTTCCTTTTAATGCCCGATAGAATTCTCAAACTTCTGTTTTTATTGCATTAGCTCAGATGCATTGGGTGAGAAACCGTCACCCTCTACTCCGAAATCATTTTGATTTGGTGTGAAACTTTGCATAGCTAAGGCAGTTAGGCTATCTAAAATAAGCTTAGCACAACACTGCAGTAATGTTTGACTTAAAGACCCAACATGTATGGTTTTAGAGCTTAGGGATCAGATGAACTGTTGTACAAATAATACAACTATACAACTATAACTTGTTTTACATATTGCTGCAAAAGGAGCAATTGTTGGTTCTGCATTTTCTTACATCTCTCTGTTTTATAATAGAGATCTCTTTAATAAGGGTCCATCTTGCATTTAGATTTGTCAACCAGCTTTCTCTATTTTAAAACATGGACAATCTTGTTTGATTCGAGAGATTAGCTAGGGATCAAATGAACGTTTGACTTTGTATATTCTTCTCATACCACTTGTCCCACTAATATGCATCACACGCATATTGTTTTCGAACTGAGTATGCCATATTGCTGCAAAAGGAGTAAATATTGGTTTTATATTTTCATTTCTAATACCGTAAAATCATGTCCGAAATTAATTGAAACGGTACCTGCACTCCCTGTGAGCATAGGGCGTTCCCGCATTTAATCTCGATGTAAGTAAAATAACACTGGATCTGAGGGTGCAACGACTAATCTGTGAGCATAGACATTATAATCTCTTCCTTTGAGATACTCTTTCGTGACATACGGATCCTTAATTATGAGAGCGGCAGCAGCAGCATCTGCAGAAATGGCATATGCCATTTGCACGGACCCACCTCCAAGGTCAATTACACCTATCGTCTTGGCGTACTCTCCTCCCAGTTTACCCAACAGATAGTTTAGAGCAACCTACGTTGCAATATGAATCGATTTTTCTCAGCATATACCATTAATCTGTGTAAATTAAAACAGAGCACTGACTGTAATATATTAAGGTGATGTAGCAGTATACCCATAAGTAAGATCCTTCCTGAGATCCCTCGAGAACATTGATCCAACTAGGATTATACTGAAATTTGCTCTTGGTGTGGACAACACCCCTGACCTGTATTGTAAGAATCAGTTAGATTTTAGATTTTAATGAGTCTGCTCTAGATTTCAATAACACCTAACTGTTGTAACAAGGCTATAAAAAATAAGAAAATGTACTGTCAGCCACTAAGAGATGAAAAATATGTACGGCTTCAAGAATTTGCTCGGCCTGGGCGTCTCCTATGAGTCTGAGTCCAGCCGTCGCCTGCACATTTAATTGGTAATTTTGGTCAAGGATCCAAATATCAGTTTTGCCGGTAGCTAGCTAGCTAGTGATGGCCTTATATAAGCTAGATCCAGCAAAAACTATACAAGAATTTAGTTATTTACCCCTAGTTTAAGGGGTGTTCTGTTCATGAGCGACCCAGGCACAACGCTCTCGGCCTTCTCGAGCAGAGGTTCGATCGACTTGGCGGCCTCCTGGGGCCGCCCGGCGTACGAGCTCAGCCCCGGGTTCACCTGCAGCAACAAATTACGGGATAATAATAATTAATGCAGAAATAATAATCACAAGAGATATGCACCAGTATGTTAGGAGTAGAGCTGTACTATCCTCAAGCAAAAATGCTACTGTGTTTGGAAATTGCTAATGGAGCTCGAGCTCTCCACGGTGCCCTGAACTTCAAAATTCAAAATTTTATGTTTCAAAAAGTCGTGAGAAAAAATAACACACATGTACTTGTGGATGTATTTTTTTTCTTGTAAATTTCGTAACGAAATACTCCCTCCGTCCAGAAATACTTGTCCGAGGAATGGATGTATCTAGAACTAAAATACATCTAGATACATCCATTTGTATCCATTTCTACGACAAGTATTTTCAGGCAAAAATAACAAAATCATGCATATGTATTTCGAACACATATACTATTCACTATAAAAATACAATATTTATTTGTACAGCCCACATGTAAACGTATTTCATGTGCGTTGATTCTGAATTCTTGAAAACTTCAGGTTCCGTGGACCCCGCCGAGAGCCAATAGCTCGTGTTCTCTCTTATCCACCAGCAGATCTCTCTCTCTCTCTTATTGTGTCCACTTGACATCACGCTGTCAGTGGGATGCACGTACGTAATATTATGTTATGTATTATAGTACTGTATAACAACTAGTATCTTGCAAATGGTGCCCCTGCCCATGTGATGTGATGCCATGGAGACGGCTTGGGAGTTGGGAGTATATACATAAATAGTACTGTTACCCCTGCATTTAGAAAGTTCCACTTGCTCTCCCTCTCTCCTTATCTCCCTTTGTCTGATTCGAAGAATCAAACGATTGTTGACCCAGATCCAATCTAGCTAGTGGCCTGGTAACTACTCCCTCTGTCTCATAATATAAGAACGTTTTTTACACTACACTAGTGTAAAAAACGTTCTTATATTATGGGATGGATGAAGTATTTTTTTTTAAGTACTGCAGAGTGAGATAGAGACCACCGGACATACAGACATAGGAAGCAACCTCCCTCCGAGGAGCTCTGGCCGGCGAGCAGGAAGGTAGTGGGGCTTTTGAGTTCAGGCCCAATAGATTTTTTTAGGAGAGCAGGCCTGATTTGCTACACTCACAAACAAAACTCCAGGCCCGAACAGGCCTTGGTTGCGCCAATGCTCCCATGTAACACAACCATATCCCCTCAAACAAAATGTAACACAACCATATAAACTCGGCAATACAGGGCGTGTTTGGTTGACGTTGTGAACAGTTCCTGCATTGCATACACTTCTCAACCCAGCCTGGTTGAGCAAAAACATGCCCTAATACGCCATCTGCAAGTTGTTTGGTTGCCTGCATCTAGTGTCCCTGCATTAGGTAATACGCAAGTGCACTTTGTTTGGTTGCCTGCATTGGCCCAAGCGGCACATGAACATGGCGTTTGGTTGCATACGGCGTACATATTGTGCTTACCTTGTACCCTAGTTGGTGAGCTTGTAGGAGATATGCCCTAGAGGCAATAATAAATGATATTATTTATCTCCGAGTTCATAATTATGTTTATGTTCCATGCTATAACTGCTATGGTTCTCGAGTCTGCAATAACCACGAGGCTCGGAGGAAGACTCATATGCACGTGTGGAATAATAAACGGTAAAATGTATTCCTAGTCTGGCCTCTAAGACTAGCTCAAGTGTTGCATGATGGTTATGTTTTCCTGATCATGGGCATGTCTATGTCACCAACCTTGAGGGCATAATGTTAAGAGAACATTTGTGTTGAATCGACCCGGCATGATGTTATGCTATGAGATTCATTCGTCACAAGTTTATTGGTACATAACACAGAGATGGTTAACGTTTGCATGATTTCTTAGACCATGAGAGTATCGAGTTTCTTCATGCTTGCTTCATGAACTTTGGGGTTTGTTAAACGTCATCCGTAAATGGGTGGCTATTACGGCGGCTTACGGGTTCATGAAAAAGTGTGTCAAGTAACTTGATAGCTCAAGATTGGGATTTGCTCCTCCGACGATGGAGAGATATCTCTGGGCCCTCTCGATGTTACGGTATCCATCATCGTCTGGCCAGACACTTTGTGATTTGATCACGGGGATGCCGGAGCACGATAACGAGGAAAGAGAACAATACCGGTAACGAGGTAACTAGCATAGTGGACAAGTTGTTGATCCACGGGAATGCCAACATGTCTCACCTCGGGTATTTGTAACATATCGCGAAGCAACAGGAATAGCACACGGCAACTGGAGGTTCACTCGAATATTTATTCGTGTGGGTATAGGGGTCAATATGGGTGTCCACGGCTCCGATGTTGATCATTGATTGGAAGGGGTTCCGGGTCATGTCTATACTTCACCGAACCTATAGGGTCACACGCTTAAGGGTCATCTATCTGCTGAATACTAGACAGGGAGTCTGAGAGAAAATCACCGAAAAAGTTTCGGACACCGAAAAGTTTCGGACAGCGGAATCGTACCGCAGAGAGAGGTCATCGGATAAGTTTCGATGATACCGAAAAGTTGTTTCGGGATACACCATTAAGTCAAATTGGTTTCGGCACATGCCTGATAATTCTTGGAGGATGCCAGAATCATTCTGGAAGCTTTTTGGAATTTTCTGAGATAAAAACCGGAAATGTTCCGGAGCTGCCGGAGCCACTTCAGATGCGTTTCGCAGATGAAAATCACTAAAACCGGAATTGTTTCGGAACGCGTTGAAAATCATTTTAGTGGGTACTGGAAATGTTCTTAGCCCACATAAATATTTTCAGTTCGATCAGACGCTGAAAAATGTCGTCGTGAATAGTGAAAAT
This sequence comes from Triticum aestivum, assembly GCF_018294505.1. NCBI lineage: Eukaryota > Viridiplantae > Streptophyta > Magnoliopsida > Poales > Poaceae > Triticum > Triticum aestivum. The sequence continues at coordinate 9,784,948 of NC_057799.1, read as the reverse complement.
CAGCTTTATGGTTACTTTATGGAAAGCCACCTTTTGGGGCTTTGCTCCAAAAGATCTTGGGGATGACATGGATGGATAGGAACCATTTTTTGGGCCCCTCAGGGGGGTGTGGCCGGCCACATGGGGTATCCCCCCTTGGGGACCCTCTTGTTCCTTGGTTTGACTCCTAGGTCCTTGTGGAAGGACTTCAGTCATGTGCATTTTGGGTTTTTTGTGAAACTACCCTACCCCCTTGGGATTTCCTATAAATAGAGGTGGAGGGGCAGCCCTCCACAATCATCCCTTGCTCTCATACACATGCCATGCATTATCTGGCTTCTTCTCTCCCTCCCACGAAAAGAGTTTCGTAGAGCCGTAAGGTTGTCTGGGTTCCGGCAGGAACTAGTTCTGGACGGGGAAGCCCTGCCGGATAGATGACACCGTATGTGTGCAACTCTGTAGAGAGATCGTAGTTTCGGTCTTAGTTCGTGAGTGCCTCCCGAAGGGCTGTCCATGTGACCGTCCGAGTTTCGAAGGTCCTCCCGAAGGGCTGTCCGAGTGACCGTTCGAGTTTCGAAGGTCCTCCCGAAGGGCTGTCCGCGACACCGTCCGGGGGGCTGTTCGACCGCCTCCTGGAGGGCTGTCTGAGGGGCAGATGAGGGTATACATCCTCGCGGTTGGGAGGTTGTAAATCCTAGCTGCGGGGATCTGCACCACCGATCATCATCGACTCTACTTCCCGCTGCGCTACGAGTCGGTAACGAAAAAGATCAAACCTTGTATGCAGTCTCCATAGTGGTCATGGGCTGGTGCGTAGGTCGGAAATTTTTTGTTTTCTGCTGCGTTCCCCTACAGTGGCATCATGAGCCGTGCTATGCGTAGATGCAGGTTTCGATCTAGAATACATAGAGATGTATGGGTATTGCATAATATAATTAGGTAGTAGATGAGATCTATTGCTGAAAATTATTTATGCGGGTGACAGCTGAAATCTGTTACCCGACGTTCTTGTTGCTTCCCTAGAATTTGCGTTTGCTCAATCTCGAGACAGCATGGTGGAATTTGACAAAGTTCTGGCAATCCGTGATCCTGATTGATCATGGAAGTGCTATCAGTTCTTTGGGTTCTGCCGTAGTCAAAAGAAAGATGAAATTCGCAGATGAAAGGGCATTGCAGATATGATCTGCACGGGGGTCATGCGTATGACGAAGTTTAGTATGGGGCTCGAGATTTAATTATCTCATGTTTCATACACCCCGAGATGTTAATCTAGCAACTTGAATAATCATACTTGATGATAAAACGTTGGTAGCTGCGGTTTAAGTCAAAACCTTAGAAGCCACGTAATTTAAATTTTGCATAAACCGATTAGAGGCGTCTAACTTGGTTTTGCAGGATGTGCATGTGATGTGGTATAGCAGTGCTCATACTAATTCGATTATGTATGAGATGACTATATGATGTAATTTGATTAACATGACCTGCGTGTCATGATTCGGCATGATGGCTGGAGCCATATGATTGCATTTTAATGACCTGCGTGTCAACCTTGTTGTAATGCATTATTTTGTTAGCTATAGAGATAGCAATATTATCTGGTGCATCGACAAGGTGGTGGCAATCTTCGTGAAGGTGACCACCGACGCGAATGCCGAAGACGAAGAAATGAAATACTTCTCCGTCAGAAAGGGCTATACCATATCATGCTATTATGAATTGCCTGAGATGTTTATCCCTTATGATGCACCCTTCTTGATTGCGGTAGTCGCTTTTATTAGGGTGATCTCTCACTTAAAATATCAAGTAGTTAGTGTTCTCCCAAGTGTAGCACCGTCACGGCACCTATCTTTTCGGGGTGCGCCATGGATGCATGGGTACGAACGATTAGAGAAGTGTGAGGCGGGTGAGGTCAGACCTCGCAGCAAGATCACTTGGTTGTCTTGACGTTCATGGCAGGATCGTCCTGAGCTCGGAACACACGCATCGAAAGATGAGCAAGAGTCACATAGAGATGTGATCGGCAAGTTGGCCTACCGATTAAAATTCCCGTTATGAGATGATGATTCTATGGCGATGAATTGAAGTCTGGATCTTGTATCACTCAAAATTAATTGTGAGAGATATTGATTTGAGTGGGAGCGCACTGTTGAATTAACATGTTTAATTCTCAGTGCAATTAATTATGAACACTGTCTAAGTGTTTCTTGCATAATAGTTGTAGAATAATGGCTCGCATTTCCACCTTCCCTATTAAAATTGAATAGCTGTTAAATATCTGGTTAAAACTTTACGATTGGTAACGTAATATGAGGATTGTCCTCAAAAGTGCCGAGAAGGACTTTGTCCTATCGCATGCTTTCCGTATCCTCCCGCTAATGCTATGGATCATGTGACTCTCGTCCTTCGATCCAAAAGCTAGAATTCTGTTACGGTCAAGTGGAATATGTTTGCTTCCATGAAACCCAAACTTCGAAAGTTGGGATAGTTATATGATATTCATGGAACTGAAAATTATTTTCAGATACAAACAAAGCAATGTTTGTTTGCAAGTATTAGTAAAAGTGTTTACTATGCATTTGACTGTTGGGAAAGGGATCCAGAAGAACGCCTGTCATATAATGAAAGGTGAATAAAACAACAACTTAAAGAGAAAGGAAGTGTCCAAAGGGTGTTAGTACGACTTACACGCCTAGGAAGTCCGGGGCTAATGCCACTCTTAAGTTGGGTGCTTCTTCTGAGAGTAGGAGAAATACTAAAAGTTAAACTGTTAGAAGTATAAAGGCAAAAGGAAAGAAGACTGGAATATCCAGCTCATGTATGAATGTCATACAAGTTTTTGATGTATAGAAGGCTGGTCAAAGATATAGTTCTTGCGAATTATGGTTAAACATGTTAATCACTAATTCTTGGGTATTGTGAGTTCATCACAAAATTGCCCGCTCGATTGCATTCTGTTGCAACTCGATGTAAGAACTACTATGGCCTGAAAGACTAGCTAGAAATGAGGTTAACGTATACACAGGGAACATAGTAAATGTTACTATACCTTCCATCGGTGTATTGCCATCTGTATTTATTTTCATAATTCATTTAGAGTTTTACAAACTCTATCCCATTGCATAAGGTATCTTGCAAGAAGGTTGTTCATAAGAGAACTTTTTATGTTCGATGTTATGAATAACACAAGGGCCATACTTTCATTATGAATGAGATGTATGTTATGAATATTGATAATAATACAATACCTCTGGGTTTACTTTCATAATTCATTTTAGAGTTTCATACACGCTAGCCCATTGCACAATGTTTGTTGCAAAAGAGTTGTTCATAAAAACAACAATTGTTGTTAAGTATTATGAATAACATGAAGGGCCATGCTTCCATCCAAGATGGCATGTATGTTATGAATATTGATGGAAATATGATACATCCATAACACCGACGCTAAATGTCGCAAGACTAAAAGAATACCACACAAGTGTGGCACTACATTTGGTCACATTGGAGAAACCCGCATGGAAAATTCCATTATGATGGATTTTGAAGTCTTTTTGATTTTGAATCATCTGACACTTGCAACTTTCCTCCGAAAGTGAAGTGACTAAAATACCGTTCACAGGCCATAAGGAACGAACAACAAACTTATTAGTGATCATACATTTGATGTGTGTAGTCTGATAAGTGTTGTTAGTAGTGGATTTATTTATCTTCAGAAATGACTCAAGTAGATATATGGATATTTACTTGATGAGACGTAAGTCTGGATCTTTTGAAATCATTCAAAAGGTTTTCAAAAATGAAGTAGAAGTTATTGTAACAAGAAAATTATGTTTCTGCAATTTGATTGCATAAAGGAATATTTGAGTTACATGTTTAGCGAATGTCTGATGAGTTGTGAAAGGGGTTTCATAACTTGCACCTCCCGGAACACCACTGCAAGTGGAAAGTCTGTGGAGATGTAATCAAACCATTTATGACATGGTAAGGTCAAAGATGACATAAATAAATTTTCCATTATCCCTTTTAAAGTGATGCTTTAAAGACTGCGGCTTTTACACTGAAAAGAGCTACATCGGGTCTGTTGAAATGAAGCCATGGTATGGTACGCCCAACCATGTTATATCTTTTCTTAACATTTGGAATATGGGGCTTGTGTAAAAGGTTACAAACCTATTCCAAATCAGACAAGTGCTACTTTGTAGGTTATACCAAAATGTTGGGTATTCCTCCCTCACTATACCGAGGCAAATAGTTTTGCCGCGAAACGGTGTGCTTTTAAAGAGAATGGTTCTTTCAAAAAGGTGAGTGGGAGAATAGTGCAACTCGACGAGATAAACAGTATCTACGTCATCAGATCAAAGGAAAGAGACCTTGGAAGTAATTCCAGAGTTTCCTACTGCGACTGATACGGAAGTCTCTACAATAAAATGTATGAACTTCGGTCGAACTTGCAGCTGAACCACGTAGGCAAGGCTCGTGCAAACCTCTCAGGTGCGCAAACGAGATATTGTTGTTAGACAACATTATACCTACGATACACAAGGAAGCGTTGATGGGCCCTGACTCCGGAATTGGCTAAATGCCAATACAACCCGAATTAGTTTCCATATAAGTGATTCAAGATTTAAACCTTGATACACCTTTCGGAAGACTTAGAGTCTAACGAATATTTGTGGAACTTAAAACTCATACGGATAAAAATGTTTTACCCATAAAGCTCGACTTGTTGAAATAACAATTTCAAGAGTTGACTACGATGAGGTTGTTTTCATCGTAGCGATGCTTAAAGTCGGTTCGGGTTGAACTAGCAATTAATACATATTTCAATCATGAGATATGAAACATGGATGATAAAAGGATTTCCATCTGATGGAAATGAAAGCTAGGACTTGTATATGATACAGTCCAAAGTAATTTGTCAATCCAGAGGATGCTAGTAGGTATGCAAACTTCAGAGTTCTAGCAATGGATAGAAGAGAGCAAAATGGAGTTGGAATCTTCGTGTTTTGATGAAATGGTCAAAGGGGTTTTGACTTCATCAATGGGTAACGAAGATGCTTGTAATTCAAGAAAGTAAGTGGGAGCGTAATAATATTTCTAAAAACCTTATGTGCTTGGCACATTGGTAATTGGAAATAAATTTCTTGACACGAATTAGGACTTCATTTGAAAATAGTTTTTCGATGAAGTGCTTAGGCTAAATAGCCTCAATATTAGGCATGATGATCTATGGAGATAGATTTACCTAATGGGGCTAAGCAATGAATACATATTGACAAGATGCTAAAACCTTTTAGCATTTAAAACGCCAAGGAGTGATTCTTGCCAAAGTCACATGGAAAGAGTTTTTACAAGACTCGGTTTCCCAAAACACTGATGAGTAAAATACATAATGCAGATTCCACACACTTTTGTGTTTGGATTAATCATGTATTCCATGGTATGTAAAACAACCAGATATGTCCGATGCTCCCAAGGTGTTGCGAGTATGGATACTAAAGTGATCAAAGTACTGATCGTGGACAACAGTGAAAGATGTCATTGAGTACTAGAGTAAGTACTGATGATATGTTTTCTTGCAAGCGGAGATCATGAAGAGTTCGTTGTAAAATGTTACATCGATAGTCTTCATCTTTCCACCGTGCGATTTTCGATTTAAGTTAAGGGTTTTGTGTAACACACAATGTGGTGGCAGAGTTAGTTGGAATTTGTTCAAACTAGTTACTGTGGCGAATTCTATAACAAGGGCTAAGTATGTTGACGCTTTAGAAGCGACAAAGAAGATGTTGAATCATATAGTTCCTTCATGAACTTAGTATAGTTCCAAGATGGCTTTTGATAATGGGACACTACTGCAGGTAGTTGCTCCATAACTCAGTCTGAGGAATCCAGGTTCGACCTGTGATTCACATACATTCAAAGCCAAGTCCACACAAAATATGAATTTTGTGAAAACGTGAAAACGCGAGGACATGCAAAGATACACACGGAACTGAAGTCGTCAGATCCGTTGGACATCAGGCTATACCACAAGCGAAGCATATTTACACCGGTGTGCCACAGGTGTAAAGTGCATTAGCATTAACTAGATTATTGACTCTAGTGCAAGTGGGAGTCTGTAGGAGATATGCCCTAGAGGCAATAATAAATGATATTATTTATCTTCGAGTTCATAATTATGTTTATGTTCCATGCTATAACTGCTATGGTTCTCGAGTCTGCAATAACCACGAGGCTCGGAGGAAGACTCATATGCACGTGTGGAATAATAAACGGTAAAATGTATTCCTAGTCTGGCCTCTGAGACTAGCTCAAGTGTTGCATGATGGTTATGTTTTCCTGATCATGGGCATGTCTATGTCACCAACCTTGAGGGCATAATGTTAAGAGAACATTTGTGTTGAATCGACCCGGCATGATGTTATGCTATGAGATTCATTCGTCACAAGTTTATTGGTACATAACACAGAGATGGTTAACGTTTGCATGATTTCTTAGACCATGAGAGTATCGAGTTTCTTCATGCTTGCTTCATGAACTTTGGGGTTTGTTAAACATCATCCATAAATGGGTGGCTATTACGGCGGCTTACGGGTTCATGGAAAAGTGTGTCAAGTAACTTGATAGCTCAAGATTGGGATTTGCTCCTCCGACGATGGAGAGATATCTCTGGGCCCTCTCGGTGTTACGGTATCCATCATCGTCTGGCCAGACACTTTGTGATTTGATCACGGGGATGCCGGAACACGATAACGAGAAAAGAGAACAATACCGGTAACGAGGTAACTAGCATAGTGGACAAGTTGTTATCCACGGGAATGCCAACATGTCTCACCTCGGGTATTTGTAACATATCGCGAAGCAACAGGAATAGCACACGGCAACTGGAGGTTCACTCGAATATTTATTCGTGTGGGTATAGGGGTCAATATGGGTGTCCACGGCTCCGATGTTGATCATTGATCGGAAGGGGTTCCGGGTCATGTCTATACTTCACCGAACCTATAGGGTCACACGCTTAAGGGTCATCTATCTGCTGAATACTAGACAGGGAGTCTGAGAGAAAATCACTGAAAAAGTTTCGGACACCGAAAAGTTTCGGACAGCGGAATCGTACCGCAGAGAGAGGTCATCGGATAAGTTTCGATGACACCGAAAAGTTGTTTCGGGATACACCATTAAGTCAAATTGGTTTCGGCACATGCCTGATAATTCTTGGACGATGCCAGAATCATTCTGGAAGCTTTTTGGAATTTTCTGAGATAAAAACCGGAAATGTTCCGGAGCTGCCGGAGCCACTTCAGATGCGTTTCGCAGATGAAAATCACTAAAACCGGAATTTTTTCGGAACGCGTTGAAAATCATTTTAGTGGGTACTGGAAATGTTCTTAGCCCACATAAATATTTTCAGTTCGATCAGACGCTGAAAAATGTCGTCGTGAATAGTGAAAATCAGCTTTATGGTTACTTTATGGAAAGCCACCTTTTGGGGCTTTGCTCCAAAAGATCTTGGGGATGACATGGATGGATAGGAGCCATTTTTTGGGCCCCTCATGGGGGTGTGGCCGGCCACATGGGGTATCCCCCCTTGGGGACCCTCTTGTTCGTTGGTTTCACTCCTAGGTCCTTGTGGAAGGACTTCATTCATGTGCATTTTGGGTTTTTTGTGAAACTACCCTACCCCCTTGGGATTTCCTATAAATAGAGGTGGAGGGGCAGCCCTCCACAATCATCCCTTGCTCTCATACACATGCCATGCATTATCTGGCTTCTTCTCTCCCTCCCACGAAAAGAGTTTCGTAGAGCCGTAAGGCTGTCTGGGTTCCGGCAGGAACTAGTTCTGGACGGCGAAGCCCTGCCGGATAGATGACACCGTATGTGTGCAACTCTGTAGAGAGATCGTAGTTTCGGTCTTAGTTCGTGAGTGACTCCCGAAGGGCTGTCCGTGTGACCGTCCGAGTTTCGATGGTCCTCCCGAAGGGCTGTCCGAGTGACCGTTCGAGTTTCGAAGGTCCTCCCGAAGGGCTGTCCGCGACACCGTCCGGGGGGCTGTTCGACCGCCTCCCAGAGGGCTGTCTGAGGGGCAGATGAGGGTATACATCCTCGCGGTTGGGAGGTTGTAAATCCTAGCTGCGAGGATCTGCACCACCGATCATCATCGACTCTACTTCCCGCTGCGCTACGAGTCGGTAACGAAAAAGATCAAACCTTGTATGCAGTCTCCATAGTGGTCCTGGGCTGGTGCGTAGGTCGGAAATTTTTTGTTTTCTACTGCGTTCCCCTACAGAGCTTACCCACAATGATGACACCTAGCACACCAACGTCACAACACAACAATGACGATGAACTAGGCAAAGATGATGAAGTTCTTCAGCTTCAGCCCAAACGGACGATCCACCTTGACACCTCCAACCTTGCCACTGTCTACACTGCTGCCTCCGTGCTTCCGCACCCAGTCAAAGTAAGCTTGTTCTGCCTAGTCTTGAACCCTCTATGGCTGTTGTTGCTATACGATGCCACTTGTGCACTAGCTTCTTCCCATGAACTATAAACCCCTGGAGCCTTACCGATGAACACGTCATACCACTTGCCCTAGCAATGCACAAGAGCAAGAGTTGAAGCAGCAAATCAATGGAGCACACAAGTAACAAGCAGAGTAGCACACAAACAACAATAGAGCAGAAGAGAAGAAGTAAAGCATGCATGATCATACGGCATACCAAGTTCTACCTAGCAGTACCTTGGTGTTAACCTACCACCACATCCAAAAGAGGGTGTCGTCCTACCACCGCAAGTTCACCATCAGCGTGAGGGGTTAGTATATACCACCTCACCAAAATATACGGACCATCAAATTGTTTTTCAGCCCTAGCTACACAAAATGTACGTCATCATCGTCGTCGTCGTCGTCGTCGCCACCGCCATCGTCGTTGGGGATCATGCATGCTCACAGGCAGCACTACTCTAGTAGTAGTGCTTGCCCAGCCAGCTCCTGAGCCACAGCACCCTGTGAGCGTCTGCCATGGCAACGAACCAAACACCCTGGGCCTTGTTGTCAAGCAGGTGGCTGAGAGCTGCCATGAGAGCCTCGTCGCTGAAGCCACCCTGGGTCATGACAGCGCCATACAGGTCAGGGTGGACATTGAGGGGCTTGCACTCCCTGATGGCTGTTGCCACCTCCTTCACCGCCTCAGTCATGTTGTAAAAGACATTGATCTCCTCCTCCATCAGGCCTCCTCTCTTCCTCTTCCTATCATGGATGGGGTCAAATGGCTTGTCGAAGGGCTTCACGAAGGGCTTGTCAGGGCCATCAAGGACCTGGACGTCCGGGGTCCCAGGTAAGTCTGGCATGGGAGAATCAAGAGGCTCCCCCGAGCCCATGGCATGCTTCTCAGTTGCCAGCCCGAAGGAGAAGATGTGCTGCATCTGGCGGTAGTTCTGTATGGGTGTGTTGAGGAACTCATCATCCTTTGGGTGGCCTAAGAATGAAACACAAGTGTTGTTAGTTGCGATTAGGAGTAGGCAATGGTGGACAGTATGAAAAGGAAGAGGGCTGTTAGCTAACCGTGACATGGCCGGCGTAGTGCTCTGCCTCTAGAACTATGGAGCAAGTGTTCTCATCCCATGAGGCGCCACTAAAGTCTCTCAGCTTGGACACTTGGATCCATCGACTTCTCCACTTCCTCAGGTGGTTGTACACATGGGTGCCAAACAACTCCTGCCCATAGAACTTGAACACCTGCTTCGCAACGGTGTTCAAGTGCACCTCCTTGAAGCCCTTGTTAGTCCTAACTCCACTAGAGATGAGCTCACACATCTTGTTCAGCACGAACGTGGACATGAAAGGCTGCCACTTCATGTTGTTCGACCTACCATCCTTCTTTGCCTTTGCTGCTGCTACCTTGAGTGCAGCGGCAGCAGCAGGAGTTGGCTCAACGAGCACTACTGGCAAATAGAGGGAATCAGACACGAACACCTCTGAATCAGGTGCCATCTCAGACATAGGCTGTGAGTCCTCGACAAACGATGGAGCAAACTGGTTGTCTGACAGGACAAGGGCCTGACTAAGATCTTGTGTCTGCGTGGTCATGTCCTACAATCATAGCACGCATTGACAATAAGCATAGCACACAACATACCGGGCAATGCATGAAAGGAGGAGCATACATGTACATGGTTCATCACTATCATAGCAAGCACATGCTTCATCACTATCATACTAAGCACATATGGTTCATCGCTATCATACTAAGCATACCGGACAATCTATGAGCACGAACATACATCTACAACAAACAACATGCTACAAATGGACCACCAATAGCTACAAATCACAGATCTAAGCACGAGTCAACACAAGCACAAGGTTCAACTTCAAACTCTACTACTAATCTAGCCTACCACATGCTTGAACATCTAGCCATACCACAAATTGCAACCGCGGCATAGCAATCAACCATATCAGCTCACAGATCAGACCACTAGTCAACCATGCATCTAGATCAAACCCTAGCTGCAGCTCAGATCTAGCTAGAAGGAACAGAGAGAAAGGGGGATTGAACTCACAGAGGCCATGGCTGCAGCTCGAGGACGAGGGGGGACAGTCGTGGAAGATCAATGCCGGCCGGTGAAGGAGCACCGACGCCGTGGACTGCCGGCCGATGAAGATGTGCCGCTTACCTGCTCGTCGATGCCGATGCGCGTCGGCGGGAAAGCTCGAACGGAGGGAGAATGGTGGCGAGAGTTGGCGCGGTGAGGGAGGGGGCTAAATAGGGGCGGACTCGGCGGGAGGTGAGCCGAAATCCTCCCGCCGATTTTTCGGCGACGCGGACGAGCTCGCGCCATCTCCCTGGTCGCACGAGGAGAGAAGCGCGTCGCCCTCCCTGCCTCGCCCGAGCCAGGCTCGCGAGCTAATACCTATTCGGGCGTTTCCCCTGGACCTGGCCTGGACGTGCTTTAAGTTCCGTGCGATGCTGGCCGCACAGGGCAGGCAACCAAACGAGCCAAGTTCTTCCCACGCGGGCTACGTTGGGCCATATGCAAGCAACCAAACACGCCCACAGTGACTCTGCTGCTTGGTTCCTGTGTTTGTGCACTATGGTTTAAGTAGTCCCCGACTTCGAATCAGTGTGGACAGTTGCTTGGTTCTCTTTGGTTGCTGGGCCAGCCCGATGGGCTAGGTAGTCTGGGCCTGGCCCATGATATTCCCCCCTCCTTTAGCAGTGGCTTCGCATCAAGCCACAACATGAGGGAAGCGAGTGGTGAAGCTCATTCTCCCATGTCTCTAGTGACGGCGTGAGCCCTGGCCACCAAACTAATACTTTAATGTTTGTATGATGGCGACTACATTGTCGGTGCTACAGGCCGCGCTCCAAATAACTTGTAATGACAGGTGCCTGTCCTTGAGGTGCGGCAACCCCTAACGCATGATGCTTGACGGCGATACTCCGGTGCACAATTGGGAGATATGTTACACCAAATGGATCTTCGCATGCTCCAACAACTGCATACGGTAGACTAGATTCACGACGGGCGCCAAGACTTGTTATGGTTTGAAATAGCGAAAGGCCAACTTGGCGTTGGCGCGATGCGTTGGAGATGTCTGGATCTATGGCTAGACCCGTAAGAAGACCCAAACACCAAAGGCGAAAGATCGATTAGAGCACTTGCGGTCCGAGAAATCCTTCATCCGATGTTGAGCTCGGTGGAGATGTTGTCGAAGCAGCATGGTTGCCAGGCGACGATCCTAAAGTCAGACTTGTAAATCTAGTGCCACTCACACCTGATTCCGCGCGTGGAGATGCTGAAGTGGTGTGGTTGGTGACCACAGAGAAACAACGTTGTCTTGATAACCAAGTGGCATGATATACTGTACCAGAACTCAACCACATGAATCCATTGACTCCACTTGCTCGGGTACGAACTAATGAAACATCGAATGTAGGTCTCAAAGAAATGATTGACGTGCGGCCAGGTCGAAGCCCTAGCTGGTGGTCCCTGATTGGCCCAACATGCCGCGGTAGAAGACGTGGAGCGCGTAGGCTTTGCCGTCATGTGTGACCATGAAGTCGTAGCCGACATCGAAGGAGTGGATCATATTTCTCTAGAAATGCAGCGAGGCAATAGGGTGGAAGAACTTCATGTTTTCGTTTCCCTCGCGGATTGCCTCGAATTTTCCTCTTTGTTTCCACCTCCCCATGGCTTTCTTGAAGGACGGAGCCAACACCTCCCATCCCAAGCCTTGTGGCGCAAGGCAATCTCATCACCTGAAAGAGGACGGAGTTTGTGGGTACATTGAAATCGAACTGGTTTCAGTTTCTAAAATCTAGCTAAAGTTACTGATTTTGTGGGAGAAGCTGGCCAACGTTGGCACCGGGCACCTAGTCGGTTTCTTAGTCTAACTGTATCATGTAATTGTAAATATAATCTGATCCGATCTTAGTTCTTTGTAGAATCCACATCCACACGACAGCAGAAGACATCACACTTCATCATCGGTATCAACTTTAGAAAAATGTGATGATGATTATGATGATGATGATGATGCATGTACCTCTTTCTTGTAAAGCAACATTACTGAGACAGCTAGAAATAAATACTAGAAGAGCATGTGGTGGATAGTTTGATCTAGTAAAAATACAAAGTTTACTTTAAGTTACATGAGATCCGCAATACATTTAGTTCAATTGTACTCCGTATACATGAACATATCTGTTTATAATGTATGAAGTAATTTACAACAAGAATTACATTACACGAGTATTGAAATAAAATTAGACGGGCACTCCTCGTCGTTTCCTCCCGGGATGTAAAGCACTACCTGCACTTGTGTCCTCAGCATGACTTGTAACAAAGCGGGCAAATGTGTTGCGAGGGGGTATCCTTGATTCCCATGAAATTAGAATGAACTCTTCTTTGGGTCTAATGCTAGGATCGGCTAGAAGTTCCCCCAATGTCACACTTGGTGATTCCTCCTTGATTGAAGCATTAATTGTATAACGTCTCATGCTAAGTGGGTGCAAAGCAAAGTCCGTTATGTCCACTGGGTGGCCTTGTTCTAGAAGTGTGCTTGGGTGCACGCCATATATGGAGATGTTTCTTTTAACATATCTTATTCCCCTGTCCAATATGCAACGCCAAAACTGAACATCGAGGTTCCTTCTCAAGACATCTGCATACATATTTGTTGCGACAAGTGCGCCTTCCATAGCGTGCAACTCCTTGGAAAACCCATCTGCTATTTGTACTAGTCGTGGATGTTCTATGGGATCTACGCTCCCGAATGCCAGTGTCTTGGAAAGATACCTCAACTCATCATAAGACAGAACACTTAGAAAAATAGGTTGCACTGATCCAAACCGGGCTAATCTTTTAAGTTTACTTATGATGATGATCCTACTTCCGATGCTGATTCTTATGAGGAAGGAATGAAACCTTTTCCAGTCATCGTCATCCACATCAGAAGCAAACTCAATAACTACCAACATCGTCCCAAACATGGTCCTTCCATGGTCAAGTATCATCATGAGGTTATCTCCATTCAGGTGCAAAATAGAGGAGAAGTGTGAGTGAACCCTCTCGTCGCGACACACATGAGCAACCAATGTTTTCTTGCCAACTCCAACACCACCTATGATCGGAAGAATTGCTAGTGCATGATCACCTACAAGGTTGTTCTGCTCCAACAAGAAGGTCAAGAGCTTTTGCTTTTCGGCGTGTCTGCCCAACATGAAGTTGTTGGTGTAAAGATAAATATCATATAGCCTACGAGACATTCGCTCACATCCACCAAGAAGCACAACAAATTCTGCCATGTGAGCGACAACAATTTCTAAGCTTTCCAAGGCACCATCTGACTCGAGGCTCATGGCCTTGTCATCCTTCTCACTATATGTTCGAGAACGCTTGAAAGGAATGGCTAGATACAAGCTGCTACTAGATGGGTCATTGATGCTAACCTTGTCAAAGCCTGCCCTGTCTTGGAGGGATTTGTACCTCAAGGTGTCCAGCACGCGGTATCCTTTGTACATAGCCTCTGAGAGCATCTTGAGCTGCAATAACATCCCAGAGTTGGTTATGTACCGCCCATCCGCCTCCTCAACAAGGATGCTCACTCTCATCAGGAGGTGCTGCAATCTCTGCACCACCTTCTCCTCGGATTCTGCATGGTTCAAGGAGGATTGGTACTTGTTCTTCAGGAAGGAGATGAAACGGCTCACTAATTCAGCTGTGACTACAGATATGGCAGCCTCCATAGCAAAAGCAGGAAGACAATCGATGAGGAAGCTGCTGGTAGATGTCTATGGAGTCTGGACAAATTAACTTAGCCTCTCCAAGTCTCGCTGAGTTTTGTCGCACAATAGAAAAGTCTCCAAACAATTGACTGCGACAAGTTCGAGGGTGGGTGATACACGGCTGCTAACATGTATCCTTATAAACTACATGTACTTGTATTGTATAATGGTCTAGTACCCCATGGAGTACACAAGTTGCTCTGCTAGTAAAAACATGTGAGAATGACAAGCCAACTGCCCAAGCGACACGGAAAACATTAGCTTGGGTTTTTAGTATTCACGGTAGGTAGGTCCAAATAAATATTGTTCCATGCTAACTTGTAAATTTTAAATATCATTATATATGTGCTCTATCTAGCAAGGTTTGATGGTCGAAATTGTTTGAAGGGCTAACAAGAAAATTAGAAGAAATGCAACTTTTATTCTGAAATGTTATCAAAAAACAAATACACCTTTTATAAAGGAACGGAGCGAGTATAATTTAAGATCTTATTGCATCCAATACGAGTCATAATATAAGATCTTATTACATCCAATATGAATATTACATCCAATATAATATATTCATTGGACGTAATAAGATTTTACATTATGAGACAAAGGGAAGGGAGTATCTTCTCTTTCTCAATTATAAAGTTTGCAGTTGGTGGTCCTACGTTAACTCCCGTGCCCCAACTCTTTATCTCGGCTCTTTCAAGCGGGCCATGCTATAGAAACCTAGGAGGCAACAAGTCAATTAAAAATTCATCTCACAGTTCAACTCCTGTACCTTTCTTGTGCTGCATACTTCCCTCAATCCAAGTCCATCTGACAGGCCACCACTAACATATCTAATCTGGTTCAACCGGTTCAAAATTCACATGCCAAGTCTCGGTACACCGCCTGATTCTTTCCTGATCATTTTCATTGTACTGTACTTCTCATCAGCGTCACGATCAGTCTCCACAGCAATGCTTGTCGTAGCAGCCGGAACAAAGCGGAGGCGTATGCCCTGCCAGCGTGCTCGCTCGCAGTCGCCGGACAAGGTCGCGCGGGAACTGCGCCCGTCCTCATGAGGGCTGTTCTGCGTTGCGTCGACAAACAAGAGGGCCGTCTGTCGTGCATCATCGCCTCTCCAGCTTTCTCTTTCCTGCTTCATTTGCATCTTGACAAAGTACACCTTGTCTAATCACACCCCATTCACCTTTTTTCGATAAAAGGCGCTTTTATTAACTCAAAATGTAGCATCAAACGGATACAAAAGCATGATGAGTAACACACGGCCTCTGCATAACGAAGATGCACACAGCCAAACACCAAAAGTTTGATACAGAATGAAAATAAACGAGAAACCGACATATCAGCAACAGTAGAGTCATATAAGACCAACACTCTGCCTATGTCGAAGAAGGTGGTGGCCGATCCGGAGATTATGCTCCCACTCATGTTGGGTAAAAACCCCTTGGCCACCCGCTCCAACCGCGTACACACCGCCTTGAACAGTGATTGGTATTCCGTTCGTTGTAGCGTAGACCACATACGAAGCAAGTGCGTACAGCGAAAAATAACCTGCAAAGCAGAAAAGTTTATGTTTTTAAAAACAAATTATTTCTACATAGCCAAATCGACCACAATAAGGCATACCCTCCCACCCTCAATAACGTTTTGACCCTATTTAAAATACCGTCCAACCAATGACCAAAAATATTGGCAACACTTGTGGGCGGATATAAATTGGACGCTATTTGAATGATTGACCATATAGAACGCACAAGCTTGCACTGAAAAAAGAGTTGTTTGATTGTCTCACTGTGAGTACAAAAGCTACACTTCTTACTTCCTTGCCAATTGCGACGGGCAAGGTTGTCTTTGGTTATAGCACAACCCCCCCCCCCCCTCCGAAGATACCACGTGAAGATTTTAACTTTTATTGTAATCTTCGACTTCCAATTTTTCTTGTCATTATCCACTGGGACCTCTGAATGCGTGAGCGCATGGTACATAGAGTCGACTGTGAAGGACCCAAATGTAGTGAGGTTTCAGCGGAACACATCTCGTCCTTGTGTCAGCTTAATCGAATCCAATCTAGACAACAGATTTTGCCATGACATAAGACGGGGGCCGATCAAATCTCACCTGAAAGAAATATTCAGCGGGGATGAACTGAGGACATGTGCGAGAGTATCATTCTTACTACGAACAATGCGGTGCAAAGCAGGATATTGTTCTCGAAGGCTGGCATTGCCTAGCCAGTTGTCCTCCCAGAAACGAATCTTCGAGCCGTCGTTTATCGCAAATGATCCAAATGGAAAAGATGCTTCTTTACCGCCATTAGGCCAGCCCAAAAGTGTGAGTCACCAGGTTTCCAATAGGCCTGGGACATATCCTTTTGGTCTAGATACATATTACGTAGGAGGGTTTGCCAAACACCATCCTCAATAAGTAGTTTGAACAACCATTTACTATGTAATGCATGATTCTTGACCTTTAGGTCATGAATGCCAAGGCCACCTTGGTCTTTTGGCTTACAAACCACGCTCTATTTGATCAGCCTATACTTATTCATTTTACTATCTCCTTGCCAAAAGAATCTAGATCTAAAATAATCCAACCTTTGCAAGACCCCTTTTGGGATTTGGAAAAAAGAAAGCATATAGAGAACCATATTTGTAAGGACAGAATTGATCAAGACTAGTCGTCCTCCAAGAGAGAGCAAATTGCCTTTCCAACTACTCAGCCGTTTCTCTAAGCGCTCATCTACATGTTTCCATTCCGCATTTGTGAGACGCCGATAATGAATCGGTATTCCCAAATATTTAATTAGGAATTGGCCTTGTGCACCACCCAAACAGGTCAGCGTAATTGGCTGCCACCTCATTGGCTTCTTCAAAGCAGTACAGTTCACTTTTATGGAAGTTAATTTCAAGGTCCGACATTTGCTCAAATGCTGAAAGCAATAGTTTCAGGTTTCGAGCCTTGTTCAGGTAATATTCCATAAAAAGAATTGTATCATCGGCACATTGCAGAATAGAGAGGCCACCATCCACAAGGTGTGGCACTACTCCTGCAATCTGACCATCCTGCTTGGCACGATCAATCAGAATAGCCAACATGTCAGCAACAATGTTAAATAACATTGGAGACATGGAGTCACCCTGGGGTAGTCCTTTTTTGTCTGAAAGTAATGTCCTACATCATCATTGACCTTGATGGCCACACTACCTCCAGTGAATTTTTTTTGGATCCACTCACGCCATTTATCGGAGAATGACCATTTGACCTTGTCATAAGCCTTTTCAAAGTCAATCTTTAAAATTACTCCACTCATGTTTTTTCGGTGCATCTGGTGAACGGTCTCATGTAGGATTACTACTCCATCAAGTATATTTCTTCTTTGCATGAAAGTTGTTTGAGATGGCCGTATGACATGATCAGAAACCGTGTTGAACCTATTAGTAGACACTTTGGTGAAAATCTTGAAGCTGACATTAAGGAGACATATGGGTCTGTATTGCTGAATCCACTTAGCCTCCTTAATTTTCGGCAACAAAACGATCTCACCAAAATCAAGCCTGAATAGTTCAAGTTGGCCGGCATGAAGACAATTGAACAACTCCAAAAGGTTAGTCTTGATGACATCCAGAAATTCTAATATAATTCTGCAGGGAAGCCATTAGGACCAGGAGCTTTGTTATGTTCCATTTGGAATACCGCAGCTCTCACCTCCTCTTTAGAGAAAGGTGTCGTGATGATAGAATTCTCTTCTGTCATGACATGTGGAATATCATCTATTCTGGTCTCGTCAAGGGTGAAATTCCCTTGATCTGGCACCCCGAAAAGAGATTTTGTAGTATTTAGTGATATAACTTTTGAGCTCTACCTGATCTTCGATCCTCCCCTCATCTTGATGGAGACTAAAGTTACACTTCTTCCTATGCTGACCGTTGGCGACCAACTGGAAATATCATGTATTACTGTCTCCTTTCAAGACGATGTCAGCCTTGGATCTTTGGTAATATTTGATTTCCTCTTCATGAAGAAGACGTGCAATCTTCTCGTTGGATTGATTTTTCAATTCAATCTCTTGTTGAGACAAGATGCGAGTTTTTGCGATTTGTTCGAGGTCATCAATAATAGTTGAGAGATGTTGCTTTTCTTTTTTGTACCACCCATTGGCGTGTTTCGCCCATCCAGAGATGTATTTCCTTATGGTTCTTATTTTAATGTTCCATCTCTGAATAGGTGTACGACCAACGGCTTATGATGGATATAGCTACATATTTCGACTATGAGATATGACAGATGGATGTCAAAACTGCTTTCTTAAGTGGAAATCTGACAGAGGATGTATACATGATACGATCAGAAGCTTTTATCGATCCAAAGAATGCTGGAAAGGTGTGCAAGATTCAAAGGTCAATCTATGCTTTGAAGCAAGCATCAAGGAGCTGGAATAAACGTTCTGATGAAGTGGTAAAAAGTTTGGCTTAAAATGACGAGGAAGCTCGTGTATACAAGAAGTTTAGTGGGAGCTCTGTGGCATTTCTAATATTATATGTAGACAACATATTGTTGATTGAAAATGACACTAAATATCTTATACTTGTAAATTGCGTTGGGATTTTTTCCGAAGAGGAGGGGTGAAGCAGTACAGTAGAGATAAATATTTCCCTCAGTGAGAACGAAAGTTATTGAATGAATAAGAGAACCACACAAACCTTCGTTAGCAGCACCTACACACACAAAAGCAAATACTTGCAAGTATTAATTCTAATAGTGATAGATAGATAAATAAAAATAAAAGTAAATAAAAATTATAAAATTACATCAAAGCATTTTTTGGTTTTAATAATATGATAAAGGTACCTAGGGGCCATAGTTTTCACTAGAGGCTTCTCTCTCGAGCACATTGCATATAGTGGGTAAAGAAATTACTGTTGGGCAATTGATAGAAAAGTGGATAGTTATGACGATATTCATGGCAATGATCACACATATAGGCATCACCTCCGTGACAAGTAGGCCGACTCCTGCCTGCATCTACAACTATTACTCGATCAATCGACTTCTATCCAACATGCATCTATGGTATTAAGTTCATGACAAACATAGTAACGCTTTAAGGAAGATGACATGATGTAGACAAAATAAACTCAAGCATTACGAATAAACCGCATCGTTTTATCCTTAATGGCAACAATACAATACGTGGCTCGCTACCCCTTCTGTCATAAGGTGAGGACACCGCAAGATCGAACCCATCACAAAGCACCTCTCCCACTGAAGATATATCAATCTAATTGGTCATACCAAATGGATAGATCAAAGAGAAATACAAATCTATCATAATCATGCATAATAAAGTTAAGAAAAACTCAATTACTTTCAATGAATAATCTGTTCATAAACCCACAATTCATCGGACCCCAACAAACACAACGCAAAAGAAGATTACATCAGATAAAGCTCCAAGAAGATCGTGGAGAACATTGCATTGAAGATCAAGGAGAGAGAAGAAGTCATCTAGCTACTAGCTATTGACAGGTCTGTGGTAAACTACCCGCCCGTCATCGAAAGGTAGCAAGGATGATGTAGAAGCCTTCCGCGATCAATCCCCCCTCCGGCAGAGTACAAGAAAAGACCTCTAGATGGGGTAGCGGAAGAACAGGAGTTTGCGATAGCGGAAAAAGTGTTTCGGGTGGCTCTCTACGGGTTTCCCTATATTTCAGAATTTATAGAAGTGGAATTAGGTCAGATGAGGCCATGTGGATCCAGAAGGTAACAGGGCACGTCCTACCCCCCTAGGCGCGCCCTGTTGCCTTGTCGTATCCTCACTTTGCGTCTGGTTTCCTCCTAAAGCTTTTAGGGTCTCTTATGTCCAGCAAAAAATCCTCAAAAAGTTCCGTAGCATTTGGATTCCATTTGGTACTGATTTTCTGGAAATCAAAACAAACAAAAAAGAACAATTGACACTAGGCACTTGGTTAATAGGTTAGTTCCAAAAATGATATAAAATAGCATAAAAATGCAAATAAAATATACAAGATTGATAATATAATTGAAACAGTCAAAAATTATAAATACTTTAGAGACGTATCAGTATCTTGGCACAATAAAATACTATTTGAAGAGTGTATTTTCAATGAAAGACTTAGGTGAAGCTGCATATATATTGGGCATAAAGATTTACAGACATAGATCAAGATGTATAATAGCACTAAGTCAGAGCATGTACATTGACAAGGTTTTGAAGAGGCTTAAAATGAGGAATGCCAAGAAAGGTTTCTCCCAATGTCACATGGCATAACACTTAGCAGAAATCAATGTCCCAAGACTATTGATGAGTAAGTGCAAATGAGTGGAGTTCCATATGCCTCTGCTATTGGCTCCATCATGTATGATATGATATGTACAAGACTAGATGTTCCTTATGCGCTAAGTGTTAGTTGCAGATACCAAAGTGATCCAGGAGTAGCTCACTATATAGTAATTAAAAATATTCTAAAGTACCTTAGGAGAACAAAGGACATGCTCCTGGTTTATGCAGGAGATGAAGAACTCGTTGTAAATTGTTACACCGATACTAGCTTCATGACTGATATAGATGACTATAAATCTCAATCGGGTAATGTTTTCACACTTAATGGTGGTGTGGTTGTTTGGAAGAGTTTCAAACAAAACACTGTTGCGGATTCTATGACAGAAGCAGAGTATATTACAGCTTTAGAAGCTTCAAAGGAGGCGTTCTGGATCAAGAAGTTTCTTGAAGAAGTTGGTGTAGTCCCAAGTGTGATGTATTCAATGGCTCTCTATTGTAATAATAGTGAAGTTGTTGCTCAAGCAAAGGAACCAAGATCACACACGAAGTCTAGACACATTGAACGCAAGTATCACATTGTCTGACAATATGTTGAGTAGGGCTATGTGAAGATTCTCAAGATTCACACGGATTTGAATGTGTCAGATCCAATGACGAAGGCTTTAGCATGAACGAAGCATGAGCAACACCGGATAGTCATAGGTGTTAAAGAGACTATGTAAACTAGATTATTGACTCTAGTGCAAGTGGGAGACTGTTGGAAATATGCCCTAGAGGCAATAATATTAGTATTATTATATTTTCATGTTCAGAATTATAGATTTTATATTCTATGTTATAACTTCTATGATCCTGGAATATGCGATTCAGCGGAAAACTCATATGCACGTGTGAAACGATAAACAGTTAAATAAAAGGTTCCTAGTCTTGCCTTTGGGACTAGCTCAGGTGTTGTTGGTGATCACGTTTTCTGGATCTCAGGATATCATTAAGTGCAACTATAGTCCTAAAACAACATTGAGATTATGACATTAGAAGAACAGTCATATTGAATTGACCCAATCTTGGTTGTCATGAATTGAGTTAATATCGTTTGTAATCAATAGTAATAACACGGAGTGTTAACGTGTGATTTTGCTCCTTAGGCAATGATAGTATCGTGGTCACTTCTTACCGTATGATGGGCTTTGTGGTTGCTCAAACGCCACCTGGAACATGCTGATCATAACGACAACTTATGGGTTCATCCGAAAGTTTGACAAGTGGCCGGATATCTCGAGAGTGGAATTTGCTCCACCGGCGATGGACCGATATTCTTAGGGCCCATTGGGTGTGACAGCATCCATCATCGTCTGGCCAGACATAGGTGACTACGTCACGGGGATGTTAGAAAACAATAACGAGAAAGAAGAACAAAACTGGTAATGAGGATTTTGGTATAGTGAGCATAGTGATGATTCAGGACGATACCGATGCATCCTGGGTTTTGTAAAGTATAACGAAGGGAACATCACATGGTAACCAAAGGTTCACTCGAATATCATTCGTGTGCTCGTAGGGTTTGATATGGACGTCCATGGTCGCGCTATCGGTCATTGAATGAACGGTTTCGTTCATGTCTATGAGTTCTGAAACTTTGGGGTCACAAGCTTAAGGAAATCATGATTTGCTGAGTGTTAGTAGGACGGGAGTGATGAGAATATAATTGTGTAATTGTTTCATTAATATCCATAATAGTTCCGAGAGGATCCAGAAGTGCTTCGGGGTCACCGGAAGGGTTTCGGTGAATATCGGGTAATACCGGGCATTACCAATAAATGTATATAGGAGAAAAATGTTTCCGGCGATGTTAAATTATATATATAATGATCTAATAGTATTTAGAACTATTTTATATTTAATTTAATATCAACGGGCTTTTAAATCCTAAGAGGTGGAAGTCATCTTGGGCCACAAGGGCCCAAGAGGGGAGGCACCCCTTCCTATAAGGAAGGTGGCCAGATATGGACGGGGAGCAGTCACACTCCTCCTCCCCCTAGTAGGTGCACCAAGGGGGAAACTTTCCCCCTTGGTGGCAGCCATTGCTCTCCTCTGTGGCCTATATATACTCGAGGTTTGGCGCTCTTTTAACACACAAATTTAGGAGGCTCCTCTTGTTCTTCCCGTTCTAGTTCTAGTTGGTCCTAGTTGACTAATTAGAGCTAGCCTAATCCTCTTGTCCTCACATAATTAGAAGCCCTATATGGTTCTAATATCCTACCTATAATTTTCCGGCGATGATTAGCTCTGGACAACAAAGCGCTCCCAGATCATGAAGGTTGCACGCTTGCAACTAAATAGAGAGGTCGTGCTTTTGGTCTCCAGTTCGAGGGATTGTTCGTGGGCGGTACGAGGGATCGTTCATCGACGGTTCGAGGGACTCCAAGTAAGATCTACACTGACATGTTCTTCTTCTGCTGCAACTCGGTGACAGTAATGATCGTGATGCCAACCCATTGTGCATCTTCATATTAGATCTTTGGTGTGCGTAGGTGCGAAATTCTTCGTTTTCTACTACATTTCCCAACAGTGTGGTGATGCATGGTTTCATGGCCACAAATGTAAACTAGCTCCTTCACCAGATGTCCTAACTAGAGAAGACCCCACAGACCAGCATAAGGAACAAGAAGAACTAGAAGAACAAGATAATACTGATCAACCACAAACTTAAGAACAATGCATGAAAATATCATTGCAAGCCATGCATTTTGACAATGTCAACACCATTTCTATTATGGTTTTCATCGGGGGAAAACAAGCTATTGCGTTTGTGGATTCATGCAGCAATTCTACTTTTATAAAGCTTCAGTTTGCTCTTCAAGTATCTTACACAATTGTAAATGATAAAACAAGAGCATTCACTACGACAAGTGGAGGCAAGCTCTGGTCAGGTTATTTTGTGTGAACAAGAACTTTCACTGTTGGTGGAATATAATTTCAGCAATAGTTCAGGGTTTTGGACCTCCCAAGTCATGATATAATACTTGGCAGTGATTGGATGGCCAACCATACCCCAGTTGCATTTCACTATATGTAACCCTAGGAAAATCACTGTAAGGAAAAGACAAAGAAATTCATATCATTATACCAACTCATGACACTCTGTCGACAACAACTGAAATTGAGTTTCCTGAAGATGCTAAGTTAGTAGCTAGTGGAGCTCCTGGTTACGTATTGCAACTTAAAAGGGATACAACACTTATTGTTCCTGAGAAACAATCTATTGCACCTGAAGTACAGGAACTCTTGCCACAATTCATTGACATTTTCAAGGAACCAGAAGCCCTTCTTCCCAAGAGAACTTGTGACCACAAGATACCATTTAAGGAAAAGGCATTTCCTCCTAACAGAAGAATTTACAAAGTGCCTCACATGCAGAGGGGTGAATTGAAGAGACAAGTTGGTCCGAGGGTGAGATCCAAAATTATTACAGCAAGTGAAAGTCCATACTCCTCTCCAGCAATTCTAGTTATGAAGAATGATGACACTTGAAGGTTATGCATTGACTATGGAAAACTCAATTTTGCCACAACTAAAGACAAATTACCAATTCCAGTGTTAGAAGATCTATTGGACGAATTTCATGGGGCTAGAGTTTTTTCCTAACTTGAATCTCATATTAGGCTACCACGGATTAGACTGAATGACTCTGACATTCCAAATACTGCCTTCAAGACCTACTTTGGCAATTATGAATTTTGGTCATGTCATTTGGAATTTCAAATACATCTGGCACATTTCAGGCATTAATGAATAACATATTTGGGCCTTATATCAGGAAATTTGTTCTTGTATTTTTTTTGACATATTAGTATTCAACAAGTCACTTTCTGAACATATTGCACATTTGGAAATAGTCTTGTAATTGATCCAAGAATACCAATCCTTTGCTAAGCTCTGTAAGTGTGTCTTTGATATCTCCCAAGTGGACTATTTGGGGCATATTATTTCTGGAGGGGGTGCAGCTGCTACCCATCTAAGGTAGCAACAATTGATGATTGCCAGAACCTGCTAGTACCTCACAACTTAGAGGACTATTGGGACAATGTGGTTACTACGGGAGGTTTTGTGAAGAACTTTGGCATAATTGTTAGGCCTTCCCATGATGCACTTAAAAGGACAAATTTTGTAGGACACTTGCAAGGACAAAAGGCCTTCCAGGAACTGAAACAATCCCTCATTACTGCCTCAATTCTTGCCCTCCCCTACATTTCTGAACCTTTCTACTTGGTAGGTGCAGCCATGATGCAAAAAGGCAGACCCTTGGCTTATTACATCTCTACACACTACCCCAAAAATGCTACTTTCTCGACCTATGAAAAGGAAGCATTGGATATCATTGTTGCATTGAGAAGGTGGAGACACGATTTCCTAGGTAATGACCCGATCGTCAGAATACACCACCAGAGTTTACAGTTCATAATAGATCAGAAAATTACCACTGGAATACAACACAAGCTTATGCTAAACTATTGGAATTTAATTTCACCCCAGAATATAAAAAGGGCAAAGAGAAATTTGTTGGAGATGCACTTTCCAGGAGAAATTCCCTCATGGCAATGTCTCTGAAGTGGAACAATCTTACATTGCTAATTCTACGTAGAACTGTACTTGCAAATCATGTTTTGGAAAAACTGTTACTGTCACCAAACCACTATGTTGATCAGAACACACTACACTCACGGATCATTAGACATAAAGGAAGAATCTATCTAGGCAAAGAAACCACTCTGAGAACAAAGCTCCTCACTCTTTACATGCTTCTGCCATTGGGGGCCACTCAGGGATGAAAGCATTCTACCCTAGGATCAAAGGTATATTCCACTAGCCAGGGCTCAAATAGCATGTTGACAAGTTTGTCACTGATTGCCCTACTTCTTAGAAAAACAGGGGGTTGTCCCCATCCTGGATTTGTAGACCCACTTAAAATACCTAACATGGTATGGACTCACCTGAAAATGGTGGATAGACTTCCAAAGTTTGCACACTTTATCCCCCTATCTGACCCATTTATAGTGCGGACAATGGCTCAAGCAAACATCAATAATTTACATGTCAGCTTTGGCAGGATATTTTCAAGAGAATGGGCAGTGAACTACACTATATTTCTGCATATCATCCACAGTCTAATAGACCGAATGAGAGTGTAAAGCATTGTATTGAAAACTACCTACGTTGTCTTGCATCCTCCCAACCCAAGAACTAGTCTACACAATTTGAAATAGTATAAAGATTCCGGTAAAAAGGGCCGTAACCCAGCAGCATTGCTTCTGATATAATTTTTTTAGTCAGTTGCCATCAGGGCTAGAGTACATAGATGTCATCATCGTGCATTTTTTTATTTTTACATTGTTCCCAGAAGAAATATCTTAGCAAAAGTTGGATATAATGCATTCACAGTGCATGGATTTGATAAGTGGAAGAATGTGAATGATGAAAAAAATTGTCCAGTCTTAGGCCATGTATGTTCTACACCTTGCTCACCACACAACAATCCAGCCATAGAATATGAAGCATTATTGAATTAGGCAGCCCATCTAGAAAATGTTGTGGCAAGGAAAGTCCTAGATGGTATTGTTAGCAACCCACCCATAGTCTTTCATTTACAAAGGCCAAGAAAATGGCAATTTCTGGTCAAATTTTAATATACTACACTACAAGGCGATTAGTTAGCATAAATCCCATCATAACTGGTGTTTCTTCGACATTAGCACCATATATCTTTTAAGAGGATATTTTAATTATGGGATAATTACATTTATGCCCCTAGTTGTGCCTCACTCGGCTGTTTTACCCCTAATTTCCAAAGTCACCGGTTCTGTCCAAGTCACTTCGCTCCTCTTATGCTTTTGCCCTTTGACCGTTTGACCGTCAGTTCGAAAACTTCATAACTTGTAACACCCACGATGCGGCTATATCTCCCACGTGTCGAGGCACCACTTAGAGGCATAACCGCATTGTGGTTTTGTGGCAAGAACGGTCATCTTCACACAATCCCATGTACTGAACAAGAAAGGGGTAAATAGAGTTGGCTTAAAATCTCCACTTCACATAGTAATGACCAAGGTCCCCGTCGAACTCCCACTTGAGTTCGGTAGCATCACCTGCATCGGTATCATCGGTACTTGCAACTGTTTTGGTAGTATCTGTGAGTCACGAGGACTTAGCAATCTCAAAACCCGCGAGATCAAGGCTATTTAAGCTTATGGGTAGGATGTGGTAATGAGGTGGGGTTGCAGTAAGCGCAAAACAAATATGGTGGCTAACATACACAAATAAGAGTAAGATGAGAAACTACGCAACGGTTGTGAAGCTAGAAGTGACCAAGAAGTGATCCTGAACTACTTACGTTCAATCATAACTCAAACCGTGTTCACTTCCCGGACTCCACTAAAAAGAGACCACCGGATATTAACAAATTTCCATCTGCCACATAACCGCGGGCACGGCTCTCGGAAGTTTAAACCATGCAGGGGTGTCCCAACTTAGCCCATCACAAGCTCTCACGATCAACGAAGGATATTCCTTCTCCCGAAACAACCCAATCAGACTCGGAATCCCGGTTACAAGATATTTCGGCAATGGTGAAATAAGTCCAGCAAGACCTCCCGATGCACCGACCGAGCCTGATAGGAGTAGCGCGATCTCGTTCTCAGGGTACACCGGATGAGCTAAGCGTACAGGTACCAACATAACCCAAGTTTGCAAGATGATGAGATTGATGAGTCCTCGTGACTCAAAGATACTACCAAAACAGTTGCAGGTGCCGATGCTACCGATGCAGGTGATGCTACCAAACTCAAGTGGGAGTTCGACGAGGACCTTGGTCATTACTATGTTTCGTTTCCTGATGATCACTAGTGGAGCCCAGTTGGGACGATCGGAGATCTAGCATTTGGGGTTGTCTTCTTTCCTTTTGGTTCCGTAGTCAGACCTATGTGTGTACTCTGAATGATGTATGCTTTATTTAAGTATTGTGTGAAGTGGCGATTGTAAGCCAACCCTCTATTATCCCTTTCTTGTTCATTACATGGGATTGTGTGAAGATGACCCTTCTTGCGACAAGACCATAACGTGGTTATGCCTCTAAGTCGTGCCTCGACACGTGGGAGATATAGCCGCATCATGGGCGTTACATAATTAATTCATACTAAATCAGAAAATGCAAATAAGACACCAAAATGTTCGGCAAAATATCACCTATATGTCAGTGTCATTTGCATTCATGACAAAAGTTTTGGAAAGTGCCCATCCGAGTTTTAGTTCTTATGATATCACCATGAATAGTAAAATATAAAAAAATGAAAAAATTCTAAAAAAATTGGTGGCAAAGAATGGCAATTGTTTTAAGTGCTTGCCAAGTTTCATCAGGGAATCATGTTCGTGGATGTCGTAGCAAAAAAAACAATCAACACTCCAAAATAGATTGTTTTTTTGCCATGACTTCCACGAATGTTGTTCCCTAATGAAACTTAGCAAGCAATTCAAACATTTGTCATTCTTTGCCACCAATTTTTTTAAGAATATTTTGAATTTTTTTTATATTTTACTATTCATGGTGGTATTATAAGAGCAAAAACTCGGATGGGCACTTTCCAACACTTTGGTCATGAATGCAAATGACACTAACATATAGGTGATGTTTTTCCGAACATTTTGGTATCTTATTTGGATTTTTTTGATTTGGTATGAATTAGTTATGAGGTCTTCAAACTGACTGTCAAATGGTCAAAGGGCAAAAGCATAAGAGGAGCGAAGTGACTTGGACAGAACCCGTGACTTTTGGAAATTAGGGGTAAAACAGTCGGGTGGGACACAACTAGGGGCATAAATCTAGTTATCCCTTTAATTATCTAGCTTGGCCAACAAAATTTGAGCCATAGTGGCACATCACAATCCATCTTGGCTGAAAGAACATCGACCCAGCTTGTTGCTCCATTGACATGTGGGACCTAGCGAACTAGTAAGTTAGCAGGAAACAAAACCAATTCTGTCCGATGGGAAAATCCACCGGCGATGACTCCCCCATTCTCCTTCTTCCCTAAACCCAACCACGGTGGTGGGATGAAGGTGAGGCGCTGTGCTAGGTGGACCATGAGTGACTCGCTAGTGGCAATGTGTGCATTGTGAATCTAGTGTGACACCGTGGTGCCCTGCGAGTTCTTTGAAATGGATTCCTCGGTAATTTGAGTTCAAAACCATTTCAATTTTAGGAATTTTGCAAACATTTACTAATCCACACTACACGCAGAGCTTAATCCTCTTTTTACATGGAGCGATACCAGCATTTTTGGTTGGTCCGTTGCAAGTGTGTATGCTAACATGGTACCAACCGTAGTAAATTTTAGTCACAACTATGCGATGATGATGATGCATATACCCCTTTGTTTAATTTATGTTTCATTAGTAAGTAAGCCAACTTACTGAGAACTATAGTACATTTAGTTCACAATGTCTAAGAAGAGCAGGTGGATTGTTGGATCTGATACAACATAATACAAGTTTATTGTACGGCCATTGAGATCTGTAATACAATTAGTTCAATGGATAGGTTTCTTTTACCATGTATCAAAAAAATACAACAAGAGTTACATTACATGAGCTCCAAAAAAAAACTCTTAAATTGGCACTCCTCGTCGCTTCCTACCTAACAAAGCACTACCTTCACATGTGTCATGAGCATGACTTGTAGCAAAATAAACAAATGATTTATGAGGGGGTAACCTTGATTCCCATGATGTTAGAATAAAGTCTCCTTCTGGTCTAACACTTGGATCTACTATAAGTCCCCCCAATGTCACACTTGGTGATTCCTCCTTGATTGAAACATTAATTGTATAACGTGTCATGCTAAGTGGATGCAAAGCAAAGTCTGTTATGTCCACTTGATGACCTTGTGCTAAACGCGTGCTTGGTTGCACACCATCTATGGATAGGTTTCTTTTAAGAAATCTTATTGCCTTGTCCAATGTGCAACGCCAAAACCGAACATTGAGATTTTTTCTCAACACATCCGCGTATGAATTTGCTGCGATAAGTGAACCTTGCATATTGTTCAACACCTTCACAAATTCATCTGCTACTTGAACTAACCGTGGATGTTCTGCAGGGTCTATGCTCCCGAATGCCAATGCCTTGAAAAGGTACCTCAACTCATCATTTGATAGAACAGTAAGGAAAATTGGTTTCACCGATCCAAACCTGCCTAATATTTTTAGTTTACTTATGATGATTATCTTACTTCCTCTGCCTATTCTTATGAAAAATGAGCGAAACTTTTTCCAATCATCGTCCCCTACATCAGAAGCAAACTCGATAACGACCAACAACATTCCTTCCATGGTCCTTCCATGGTCAAGTATGCTCATAATGTTGTCTCCATCTAAGTGCAATACAGAAGGGAATCGCGAGCGAACCCTTTCATCGCCGCACACATGGGCAACCAAAGTTTTCTTCCCAGTTGTTGGACCACCTATGACCGGGAGAACTGGGAGTGCATGATCTCCGTGAGGGTCGTTGTGCTGCAACAAGAAGCTCAAGAGCTTTTGCTTTTCAGCATGTCGGCTGAACATGAAGTTGTCGGTGTAAAGATAAACGTCGTATGGCCTACGAGACATGCGCTCACATCCACCCAGAAGCACAACAAATTCTACCATGTCAGCTATAGCAATTTCTAAACTTTCCAAGGCACTGTGCGACTCAAGGTGTGTGCCCTTATCAGTTGTTGTTCGTGAGCGCTTGGCTAAATACAAACTGCTGCTAGATGAATTGTTGCTGCTAACCTTGTCAATGCACGCACCATCTTGGAGGGCTTGGTACCTCGAGTTATCCAGCACACTGTATCCTCGGTACATGGCCTCTGAGAGCGTCTTGAGCTGCATCATCATCCCGGAGTTGGTTATGTATCGTGTGTCTGCCTCCTCGACGATGGTGCAAGCTCTCATCAGGAGATGCTGCAAGTTCTCCAGCACCTTCTCCTCTGACTGTGCATGGCTGGAGGATTGGTACTTGTTCATCAGGAAGGAGATGAACCGGCTCACCAGTTCACTTGCAACTACAGACTTGGCAACCTCCATGTTTGAGATTGATGAGGTAATCTGCCTTTTGGTCTCTGGACAAATTTAACTGGGCTGGCTTCTGCCAAGTCTTGCATAGCAAGGATGACTTTAGCTGCAACGAGGTTGGCTGAGACTGTCCAGCCACCCTTCTGCACTTATATGTGCACAGGCAGCAGGGAAAAATTGGTTAGTATTTTTAGTATTCACATTAAGTAGGTCCAAATTAGTTTTTTTTCTATTGACTCCTTCTATACTTATGTGTGTACTCTACTGTACCAAAGTACCACCGTGGAAATTGCCTGGGCTAGATGAACGACAGTTGAGAAGCATGGCGCAACAAATTGGCAAGGAAACAATATGCTCCATTTTTTATATTGGTCAATGAAGATGAGGATCACCACTCAATGCTTCAGTAATCTTTGGGAGGAGATTTGACCATTTTGTTTGTACATTTTTGCTCCTTTAGTCCTTCAGAACGCAACCAGTATATATGTGGCTTATTTTATGGTAGTTTAGTCTTTAACTGAAATCCGTTGCACCATGTGCATTCTTCACATTGCTACAAAAAATGGAAAAAGTAAAAAAAGTATGATGCAACTTCGGACGATAGAGACTTGATTTGTTTGCTGTTTGAAACTAGGAGTCGTCTGCCTGCATGAAATTGTTGTTGCCCCCCGTAATGATTAGGGTTAGAGCAATTATCAGTTCTAATTATCTAAGCATCGGACATTATGAAATTTCAATAAAACTCATCTCCTGGGTGTGGGGTGGAGATGCTGTGCAATATAGCCTGCCACGGCAGCAATAACTCCCGCCCTGGGACTCAGCAGTGGCACTGGAGAGCTCCTCATTGTCGTCGGGGTTGTCTTGTACAGTCAATCTTATCATTACCGGTCGTCTTTCTTATAGCATGCTTATTCCTGGAAAGGCAAGCCAAGCGAGTAAAAAAAGAAAATTTAAGATAAGGGTCGCCGAGTGTTAATTCTCTATGTAATCTAGTCTGAAATATGCAGGTTAGCTAGATATATAGCTGGTGTTTGTGTGTGTTTCTTCATGTTTTCACCTGTGACGGCACATATGGCAGCCTCCATGGCAAGCAAAAAGACGATGGAGAACGAAAACTACTGCTGGTCGGTCTTGTTGGCGTCTGGATAAATTGACTAGCCTGTGCCAAGTCTCAAAAAGGTTCTTCGTAAATTAGGGAAGTCCCCAAACTATTGACTACGACGAGTTCAAGGGTGGGTGTCATCCTCCCATTGTATTGGGTACTCGGCTTAAAAAAAAATCCTGTAGTGACACACGGCTGCTTACATCTCTCCTTATAAACTAGGTGTTGTATTGTATATTTTAACGAGTGAATGACACACGGCTCCTAACATCTATCCTTACAAACTAGGTGTTCTTGTATTGTATATTTTCACGGGTGGGTGACACATGGCTGCTAACATCTATCCTTACAAACAAGGTGTTCTTGTATTGTATATTTTCACGGGTGGGTGACACACGGCTGCTAACATCTATCCTTATAAACTAGGTGTTCTTGTATTGTATATTGGCCTAGTACCCAATAGAATACACAAGCTGCGATCCTAGCAAAAACATATGAGAATGACAAGCCAGCTGCCCAAACGTCAGTAGGTAGGCCCAAATTAATATCGTTATTACATGCCAGCTTGTACATTTTAATTATCTTTACTACAAGAAAAACACATAATGCCGAGTATCAGAAATAGAGCAAAGGCCAAATACACCTCGGCAAAAAGTTTGCCCAGTGTTACACCCAGCAAAGCTGACTCGGCTTCACCCATGTCGGCAAAGCGACGTAAGCCGAGTGTTTTTATCAGGGACTCAGAAAACGGTTTGCAAGTATATATAAATCAGCAGCTCTCGGCAACTTAAAGATGTCTGACGGCCAGCAGACGAAAAGCTAGGTGTCGCCGCTCGGCTTCCATTTCAGCTAGGGGTCAATCAGAAGGTGACACGTATCCAACATATGAGCCGAGTGTCTCATAGCCAGTTCACGGCATAGGAGTATGCCAAGGGACACTGCTCAGCTTCCATTTCTGCCAGGGGTCAACCGAAAGGTGTTGTTGACGTATAAATGTATTACTTAGTCTCTTTCATAAGATTGGGTTTTTGGTTGCATTGGCTTAAACATATACTTGTACATTGTATCAAATCCAAAAGGTCATGCACTTCTACAGATGCCATGTGTCCATAATATAAACTGAGTTCCTCATAGGCTGTTCACGGCATAGGGGTAAGCCGAGTGTCGCCGCATGGTTCTATTCAGCCAGGGGTCAACCGGAGGGTGCCACATGTCCTTAAGGTATGCTGAGAGTTTCATCTGTGATACTCGGTATAAACGTAAGCCAACACTTAAAAGTATCCTAACTATTAACTGCGACGTGTTCAAGGGTGGGTGACACATGGCTGCTGACATGTAGCCTTATAAACATCATTTACTTGTGTTGTATATTGGCCTAGTACGCCATGGAAAACACAAGTTGTGCTCCTAGTAAAAGCATGTGAGAATGACAGCCAACTATCCAAACGACATCAAAACATTGACTCGTATTTGTAATATTCATTCACAGTAGGTAAGTCGAAACTAATACTACTTCCATATAAACGTACATATTTTAGTGACTTTTCTACTCCCGGGTGTGGGTACACTTCTATCTACACGGTTCATAGCAGATTGTCTTCGCTCTGAGATCCCAACTAAATTTACTTGTGTTGTGTGGGACAGTTCTTCACTTGCGTACATGTACATTAACACGAATTCTGATACTTGGCTCCATGTGCTGTCAGTCTGCTGCAGCATAGAAAGCTGATTACGAAAAGTCAAACACAGAGGTGTGCCACGAGTCAGGCTCCTGTGAGAATCGCAGTACCACATGACGGCTGAGATAAGGGGTGTGTGTAAGCCTGGGAGTAGCCACACCTTTCCGGCATCGAGTATATGTGCACTCTACTCTAGCAAAGTTTGACGGTGGAAATTGTTTGAGCTTTTCCGGATGAACTTCACTCGAGAAAGCATGGCACCACTCCTTGACAAGGAAAAGGTATGCGCCCTTATGTTTTCATCAGTGATGATGAGAATAACTACAGCATGCTTTACTACTAATCTTTCAGAGGATATTGTTGCCCAAAATCTTACAAACAAGCTGCTGGAAGGTGCGAGGAGGAGGTGGTGTTGCGACTTGCAGGTCATCATTATTGCCTGGATTTTCAAGCTAGCCTTGTACAGTAAATTTTGTCGTTACCGGTCTTCCTATCAAAAGAAAAGTCAAGCAGGGAGTAAATAGAAATGTAGTAACTCAGATGCTGGCTTCTTTAATCTTTATGTAATCTGTGTATGTTCCTCCTTCACAATAAAGGAAGTTAAGTTTCCTTCAAATTTGTGTCGAACTGATCTTGAATCATGATTCTGCTCTAGATTTCTAGTCCATTTGGTCATCACTGCAAGCTCGTTTTCCTTTTCTCTTTCCCATTTTCCTTTTTTTAGAAAAGGAGGATATACCCCCGGCCTTTGCATCTAGACTATGCATGCAGCCATTTTATTAATTATCACAAAGACCTTACAAAGTAATACATGAGTCAGTCTAAAGCCAACACCTGTGGCTACTCCTATCCACTTGATAAAGGGTTCCGAATGTCCGAGCCGAATACCAAACAAATGTCGCACCAAAGCCTAACATCCAAAGCCGGATGGCCCAACCAAGCCACAATGCCGGGAGTGGGTCACACACCGGTCCGGCGCACTCTCAGAGGCCGCCACGCCATCGTCTTCTACCGATCCATCTCCAGAGCAGGTACTGACGCACCGACCTTTACAGGCATGTCGTTGACGCCACCACGGCGTCAAACAACTCCACCATCCTGTACGTATCGATCCACGCGTATGTCGCTGAAACTCGGCGGTGACATGCCATCGGGATCCGTCGTCGGCCTTGCGGATGATATAATACCGCTCCTCCTCTTGTCCCCTTCAGTCAACACTTGCTTCAAAACGATGCCCCTAGGAGGGAGAACGACACCGAAGGCGTCATCATCGTCCGATCCGGTAGACCCAGATCTAGGGTTTCCCCTGGAACACCCCTATCGAGTTGACGTGACCTGCAACGACGATGCCTCGAGAAGGAAACGACGTCAGAGATGCTGCCATCGTCCGACAAGACTGCAGTCAGGCGCGGTTTTCACTGGAAGCCGCATCGTCACGATCTGGCAGCTTGCTAGAACCTCACGGAGCTTTGCCATAAAGGCGTAAGCCGCCTCTAGTACTCCGGCGGATATCCTCCATCCCTTCACTGGAGCCCTCATCGCGCCGCCGACCATCTACTTGAACAATCAACTATGGATCTAGGTGGGATCCAGATCTGTGGCCTCCGCCATGCCCACCATCGCCAGCACCAGCAGCCATGGGGTCGTCGGTTGCCGTCGCACGGCCAGGGAGCCACCCTGGCCTCGGCATAAGCCCCCAGCCCAAAGTGCCCCAGCCGCCTTGAGGGGTTGTCGCCGCCTCCTCCTAAGTTAGCGCCTTGGCACCGGGCGCCGCCGCCACCGAGGCCAACGCCGGCGGCAGGATCCGTTGTGGGTTGTGGGGCTGGCGGCGCTGGGATCTGATCTTTTGAAAAATATTGTATCATCGCATCCAAAACAATAAAATTTGGTAGTGTGGGTTGTGAGCTTGTCTAAAGAAAAATCGCCAAAATTTAAGATTCCAAATCAATAAAATTATATTCATCATGAAATATGCTGTGCATTATAAACTGAGAATGGAGGCTAGCAGTGTCAGAGCAGTTACCAAAGCGCAACATCAGTGTGGCCCAAAAGTCGTGCAGAAAATCTGTGGAAATACCCAACAGCAAACTAAATGGATCAGATTCAAATCTCGAAAGACAAACAAGATGCTAGTAGTCTACTACTGCCTCGTTGCCAAATTATTGTGCATACAATATTTTTCAAAATTCAAACATAGTCCAGGTTTATAGATAAATTTATCAACATTTACTACATCAAATCAATAACATTAGATTCATCATGGAATATATGCACTATAATTTGGCAAGCAGGGAAGTATATTACAGAAAAAGAAACAGAATGAACCAGAGCTTAAACATCCTAGATGGGGTTGTTGTCCTTCATGAAACAGTTCACGGATTGCATCGGAAAAAACTGAATGGGGTGGTTCTTAAAATCGACTTTGAAAAAGCTTATGACAAAGTCAAGTGGTCTTTCCTTCAACAGACTCTCAGAATAAAAGGTTTTTCTGCTGAGTGGCGCGCTATGATCCATAGTTTCGTGTCTGGAGGTAGTGTTGTCATTAAAGTCAATGATGACGTTGGCAACTATTTCCAAACAAAGACAGGATTGCGACAAGGTGACTCAATATCGCCCATGCTATTCAATATAGTGGCTGATATGTTAGCGGTCATGATTGAGCGTGCCAAGGTGATGGCCAAATTGATGGGGTAGTGAATCATCTAGTGGATGGTGGCCTATCTATCCTCCAATATGCCGACGATACGATTCTCTTTATGGATCATGACCTCGAGAAAGCAAGAAATCTGAAATTAATTTTATCAGTATTCGAGCAACTCTCAGGGCTTAAGATCAATTTCCATAAAAGTGAACTGTTTTGTTTTGGCGAGGCTCAAGACGAAGCCCATCTGTATGGTGAGCTATTCGGATGCGGATTGGGCCAGTTTCCGAGCACTTATTTGGGGATACCGATACATTATCGGAGACTCACAAATTCTGAATGGAAACACGTCGACGAGATACTACAAAATAGATTTAATAGTTGGAAAGGTAAATTGCTATCTCTGGGTGGAAGGTTGGTCCTCATAAATTCAGTACTAAGTAACATGGTACTATATATGATTTCCTTCTTCAAATTGCCGAAAGGAGTATTACATAGATTGGATTACTTCCGATCAAGATTCTTTTGGTAAGGTGATAGCGAGAGAAAAAAATATCGGCTGGCTAAATGGAGTGTGGTTTGCCGTCCCAAGGAACAAGGCGGGTTGGGCATTCATGACCTTGAGGTTAAGAACAGGGCCCTCCTCGGCAAATGGTTGTTTAAGTTGTTGACGGAAGATGGTGTATAGCAAACCCTCCTAAGGAGAAAATATGTGGGTTCTAAGGCGGTATCCCAAGTATACTGGAAGCCTGGGGACTCTCATTTTTGGGCCGGACTAAT
Organism: Triticum aestivum; assembly: GCF_018294505.1. Lineage (NCBI taxonomy): Eukaryota > Viridiplantae > Streptophyta > Magnoliopsida > Poales > Poaceae > Triticum > Triticum aestivum. The sequence goes on along the minus strand of NC_057799.1, from coordinate 9,748,072 downwards.
GGCAACGAAGAAATATTTCTTCCGCTATGGTTCCTTCTCAATTAAGGATGGCTCGGAAATTAGATTCTGGGAGGATAAGTGGCTAGGTAGTGCTACTCTCCGGGAACAATATCCAGCTATGTACAATATTGTGCATCACAAGGGCGATAGTATTGCCAATGTTTTGGAATCATTTCCGCCAAATGTGACGTTCAGAAGGGATTTAATTGGACCTAGACTCCAATCGTGGAACATACTGCTCCAACGGTTAACCACGGTACAGTTGTCACAAGGGTCCGATATCTTTCGTTGGAACCTACATGGGAATGGGCAGTTCTCAGTGGAGTCTATGTATAGAGGTCTGATCCAGTCAGATGTGCCAGTTGATAATAATAAGAAGATCTGAAAGATGAAGATACCTCTTAAGAATAAAATCTTTGCGTGGTATCTTCGTCGCGGAGTCATTCTTACTAAAGATAACCTTATTAAGAGGAATTGGCATGGAAGTACGCAATGTGTATTTTGTCCGCATGATGAGATAATAAAACATTTGTTCTTTCATTGTAAATTGGCTTGTTCTATATGGTCAGTCATTCAGATAGCTTATGGCTTATATCCTCCGTGTAGTGTTGCTAATATATTTGGCAACTGGTTACATGGTATTGATCACAAGTTTAGAATTCTTCTTAGGGTGGGAGCGCTTGCCATGATTTGGTCACTTTGGCTATGTAGAAATGATAAGGTTTTTAATGATAAAGTACTTCCCTTATGCAGGTTATCTACATATGTACCGGGACGCTTCGTCTATTGTCCTCTCTACAGCGAGTGAAGAATCGAGACCTGTTTACGGAGGTGTGTACACGATTGGAGGCTGCGGCGAGGGATACTTTTACGGAGGTGTGTACATGATTGGGCCTCCTACCGTTTAGGTGTCATACATATATTCATCTTTGTATTTCGCCTTCTTCTTTTATTTTGGCTTGTAGTGAGGACTTTATTGGCTGTGTGCATCTTAGTTATGCAAAGGCCGGGTGTAATGCTTAAATCATTTAAGTAATAAAGCACCCATTTTCAAAAAATTAGTTTACCACCTCAAGAATCAAGATACAGTAAAGGCAGGCTAACGTTCAGCTCGACAGCTAGAATGCTTGCTTAATTTAGTCTTCTGTAAACAAGCTCAATCTCCGCATCTCCTCTTCCCTAGTGGCAACATTGTTCGTAAGAGCAGCAAAGACTAGCTCGTCCTTGATGGCATCGTCCATCGACGACGGCAGCAGCATCGTCGGGTCATCGAGGAACTTCTTGGCCTGCTCAAGGTAGATGTCCATACGTGGTGTCGCGAAGAGCCGCGTGACCCCCCTAGCTGTGAAACGCTGCCGGTCATGTGAAGACTCGGAGGACGAGGCATAGGAGCGACCCTTCCAGGGGCCGTACCTTTCCGGGTCCAAGAGCATTATGGCCAGTTTTTTTTGTGGCTTCTAGAATAAGCTGCAATAAGCTGCCCCCTACCTAGCTTATTCTAGAAGCCCAACCAAATTTATCTTTTAGAAGCCTAATAGTTAAGACTTGACTAATAGGCTTATAAAAAAATAATTTGTTTGGGCTTCCAGAATAAGCTGGGTAGGGGGCAGCTTATTCTGGAAGCCCAAAAGAGCTAACAAAAGAACTGGCCCTAAGAGATCCTGCAGCTCCGTCATGAGCAGCGGGTCCGACTCCTCAACCAGCATATTTTGAGCCTCCACTAGCTTGCCATACGCACGTTTGGAGTAGAAGTTGCCCCCCATGGTTTTTGCCTCCTTGATCATCTTTGCCGTCTCCAAACAGGCCTCCTCCCTCTGTGACTCCACCGGCTTCTCCTCCTCGAAGTCTGAGACATCTACGCCGGTGCGCCACACGGTCAGCATCTCTGGACGCGCAACAAACTGCTGCCTCCCAGAAGAGCTGCACATCACATTTACGAAGCCTATGAACATGCATGCAATATGGTCTCATTCCTAAATCCTAATACAAATATCAGTTGGAATTGACTGGTATTTGGTACCTGCTTCTGTATGAGTAGGTGGCCTTGAGGATCTCGGTACTCCGCTCGCTCTCAATGGTGGGGAGGCGGAGGTCAACCATGACCTTGCGCACTTCCCTTCCATAGAGGTTGCCGAGCCTGATTGTCACCAAGGTTTTGGTTACCGGTCGAAATTTCGATATTTTTCATGGTTACCGCGTATTTCCGTGCCCCTCGGTAAATCCCCGTACCAAGCAAAAAAATATCAGTTTTTTGAATTTTTTGAATTTAAACACTCAATTTATAGTAAGTACGTAGGATCTAATTAATGCCATGAGAGTAGGTTCTGGCGTGTTGGTAGCAACCTAGTTCCTGTTTTGAGAGGTCTCTGGTTCAAATGTTCGTTCATTCATTTATTTGAATTTAAAATTCAACTATAAAATTTGTTTGAAATATTCTCAGAGGAGAAAGGAGGGAGGGGGGGGGGGGGGGGCGCAACGGAGCCCTTTTATCTGGGTCGGTGAATGATCAGAATCACATTTCCTTCACTAAAAATTTTCAGAGGACATGTAACCAGTTTGTTTCTACATTTGCTGCTGTGGTTCTTGATAGTCTGCATGGCTGCTTAATTAGACCATTATTTCCAAGCTCAATCTCCGCATCTCCTCAGCCCTACTGGCAACATTAATGTTAAGAACACCAACCTCCTGCTGGACATCGTCATCCGTAGACGGCAGTGGTATCGTAGGGTCATCGTGGAACTTCTTGGCCTGCTCTAGGTACTCATCAATGCGTGGCGTTGCAAAGAGCCGCATGGTCTCCATGTTGCCCCTCGCCGCGTAACGCTCCAGGCGGTGCGAAATAGACGAGGACGCCGTGTACGGTTGGCCGTGCTTGGCGTACGATTCTGGCGCTTCCAACAGATCGATGATCCCCTGCAGCTCGGTCCTGAGCTCCGGGATGCAGCGCTCCCTGTTCTGGGCCTCCACTAGCAGAGCCTTGGCACTGCCAAGGTCTCTCATGTCCTCCGCCAGGTACATCGCCTGGTGAAGCATTTCCACCGCGTGCAAACGGGCCTCCTCCATCAGTAACTCTGGCGGCATCTCCTCCTCGAAGACCTCCATGCTGGTGCGCCACACACTCATTGTCTTAGGAGGCATGCTGATGAACTCTGGCCTCCCTGAAGAGCTGCATTTCGGTCATCACAGACATATTAAAGATGATTTCATTTGATGG